>NC_063161.1:67356266-67656266 GCF_023159225.1 Perognathus longimembris pacificus
GCAGGATCATCTAGTTTGTAACCTTATTTCAGAAATTACTCTGAATATTAAGCAATTTGTCCCAGCTCATGGAAGCTGTGAGTGCAGAAATGCCTAATGATAAGCTTGGTGCTTGTGGCTCATGTCTATAATCCTAGCTACTCAGGAAGCTGAAATCCGAGGATCAAGATTTGAAGCCAGCCCAGGCAGAAAGGTCTCCAATTAACCACCAAAAAGCTGGAAGTGGAGGTGTGGCTCAAGTGATTGAGAACCAGCCTTGAGTGGAAAACGTGAAAGGAAAGTGTTGAACTCCAGGAGTTACCCGAAAAATCCCACAGGTAGAATTTTCAGTCTCTCTGAGAGAACTTAAGATTTGAAATATGATCTTTGTTCTCAATCAGTTATCTAAGAAATAGATTTCTCATGATAAATGCCTAACCTTTGTTGTTGTTGTTTTTTTTGGGGGGTGTTGGGATTATCTTTTTTCCCCCTTATTTATTGTCAAAGTGATGTACAGAGAGGTTACAGTTTCATATGTTAGGCTTTGGGTACATTTCTTGTACTGTTTGTTACCTCCTTTTGTTGTTTTTTAAGCCTATCAAACCAACTAGATATCTGATTGTTCTTGTCTGCACACGGCCCTGTTGCCTACCCTTTAGTATATGGAAAGTCAAATGATGGTCAGACTGTGGCTTTACAGTTGTGGAGCCTAAAGAGGACAGCCCAAAGGACAAACGTAATTCTGCTCTAGGGCCCACAACCTGCCACCTGGATCACCCCCATCACCTGAACCCACATGTTTGTGTTATTGATCCGTGCACCTTTATTGTGGATAAGACACTGCATAACCTTTGTCGTCACATGATTTCTCTTTCCTCTGCTTTCCTGTCCAGCTGTTCCTTGCCCAACACCATGTCACCCCCATTGACATATCAGTTCTTTGGAGATGTTACTGTCATCACTGTAGTATAGCAATAATGAATATCATGATAATAGAAATGTAACTGCTAAAAGTAGCAGAGAAGCTTGGAACAAGATTTCAAAGAGATGAGAAGAGTAAAGTTACTGAGTTACTGTCTTTATCCTTTGACTTTGTCAATTGCTTACTAGATATCTACTGCGCTATTAGTGTTTATTGTTGCTGAGTGTAGAGGATTTGGCACTATACACATGGCAAAGTCTTTGGTTGAGTTTATAATGGGGGAAGACATAATGTTGCAATAAATAGTATCCAGGTGCTGGTGGCTCCCACTTGCAGTTACTGAGGAGGCTGAGATCTGAGGATCAAGATTTGGAGCCAGCCAGGGCAGAAAAGTCCATGAGATTCTTCAATTAATCAGCAAAATGTTGGAAGTGGTTGGGCACTGATGTCTCATACCTGTAATCCTGGCTACTCAGGAGGCTGAAAGATTGTGGTTCAAAGCCAGCCTGGGCAGGAGAGTCTATAAGACACTTATTTTCAATTTACCTACCCAAATCTGGAAGTGGAGAAGTGGGGCTGTGACTCAAGTGGTAGGGTACTAGCTTTGAGCAAAAAACTCAGGAACAGCACCCAGGCCCTGAGTTCAAGTCACAGGACCTGCATACACAGACACACAAAGTCAGAAGTGGTGCTGTGGCTCAAGTGGTAGAGTACCAGACTTGAGTGAAAGAGCCAAATGGGAGCTCAAGGCCTGAGTCTAAGACACCCCATTCCTGCGCATACCCACACACCGAGCTGTGGCTTGCCTAAAGGCTCTAAGGAATGGTGTGCTTGTACTTATGGCTTTGAACTCACTTGGGTAGTTGGCTTCAGCCTCAGCTGGGTAGTTGGTGGTGTTAGGAAACATGGCATTCCTTTTTCTAGATGAGTCCCCTGCCCTCTAGTTTGTCACTTTGTACTGTCATGGGAATTTGTTATGGTCACAGTGTATTCTCTCAGAGGACTGGTCGGTTCCAGGTATGCCAGCAGCTAGCCAGTCCTCCTGAAATGCACAGCTGCATTGAAAAGGCAGCTCTTGTCCTCTTGGGAAGTCCATTCATTTGAACATGAGAAAAACTTGACTCATTTTGTCCAGATGGTTGTGAAAAGGATCAGATGCTCCCAAACATACATAATAATTATTTCCTCTGTCATCCAGAACCGTTCTACTGCCCAGAGGTGGGGTACTTTTCCAGAAAGACTGTTTGTTGGTGAACATTAGCAGAAAAAGAAAAGGGCATGAACCTTTGCAGAAAATATGTAGAGGTGAACAGATCAAAGGGAGTTTCCCATGCTAGAAACATAGATGCAGTCTTACCCTACATAACATCACTTTAGTAACTGACATGGGTAACCCAAAGTCAGATAACAGTATAAAGGTGCATGCCAAGTACTGTGATTCCACAGAGGAAAAGGACTCTCAGCCAGGCCAGAGAATCAGCAAGATGTCACTTTGGGGTGTGAAGGATAAAGTGAGATCTGCCAGGTGATATGAAGGGCTTTTCCTATCAAGGGAACAACATAATAAAAACTTAAACATGGTTAGGTACCAGTGGCTCAGTCCTATAATCCTAGCTACTCAGGAGGCAGAGTTCTAAGGATTGAAGTTTGAAGCCAGCCTCAGCAGGAAAGTCCTTGAGATTCTTATCTCCAATTAGCCACCAGAGCACCATGGTTCTGAGTGATAGAGTGCTAGCCTTGAGTGAAAAAGCTCAGTGACAGCCCTCAGGTCCTGAGTTCAAGCCCTACAACTGACCAAAAAAATAAAATTAGAAATAAAAACCTTAAACATGATAAATAAAACCCACTTGGACCATAACAAAATTGGAAGAACTGCAGTGTTGAAATTGTGAGTAGATGTGTTAGGATTTGTTAAGGTAAAACCAGCAGCAATTTGTTATTCTAAGCTATTCCTTTAGAGTAGGTCTTGGATGTGTAAGCAGCAGGGTCTCCTACACATTCTGGAGAGGTGACTTTAGAGGCACTGTGGGGGAAGGGCTCAGGTTGCACAGGGGCAGAGCCTTAGCATTTTTCTTCTTTCCTTGCTTTCTCTCCCCCACCCCCATCTGTCTATCTGTCTCCCTTTATTTTTTTCATCCATTGTGGAGTTTGAACTCAGGACCTAGGCATTGTCTCTAAGCTTTTTTCTTTTTCTTTTTTTTTTTTTTTTCTCAAGGCTTGTAGTCTACCACCTTGAGCCTTAGCTCCACTTCTGGTTTTTTGGTGATTAATTGGAGACCAAAGTCTCACTGACTTCCTTACTGAGGTTTACTTTGAACCCCAACCTTCATTTCTCAGCCTCCTGAGTATATAGGATTACTGGTGTGAGCCACTAGCACCTGGCTGCCTTGGCATTTCTTTAAGGACCAGGTGGCACCAGAGAGACAGATGAAACTGGGAAGGCTCTCAAAAGGAGGATTGTTAGGACTTGGTCCTATTTGGGCGTGGGGGTGGGAGTGGAAGACTGAGGAGTGTCAAGAACAGCTCTGAAGGCCCGAGCCTGGAGAACTGGCTAGAAGGTGGGTGCGTCATCAGCTAACATGGAACCCTGGACAGGGAGTAGACTGGGATCCTACATTTCACTTAGAAACCACTAAATTCCTCAGCATGTTTCTAACTGATAGAGATGTGGTCATAAAATTTGTATCTTCTATAGTTGTAAAAACTAGTGACAAGTCCAATACAGTACTTTGAGTATGATAGCTATGTGAACTTCTCTTTTGAAATAAATAAGCAAATAAATGAATCAAATGTGACTGTAAAAGGAAATTGAGCCAGTGGTTTACATCTGTCATCCAAGCTACGTAGGAGGCTGAAATTGGAGGATCATGGTTTGAAGCCATATGGAGCAGGAAAATCTTGAGACTACAATGAACCACCAAAAAGCTGGAAGTGGAGCTGTGGCTCAAGTAGTGATTGCCTTGAGCAAAAAAGCCCAGGCCCTGAGTTCAAGCCTCGGACTGACACACACAAAACAACAACAAAAATGAAGCCCTAGCTTTTTTTCTGCCTCATACTTCACATTCTCACATTCACTGCCATTTGAGATTGTAGCCTTGTCAACAGGTGACAGAACCATAGTTGTGGGGTGGAGCAAGGTCATCTGAATTCACAGCAAAACTTGGAAAAACGTGTGTGTATTGTTCATGGAGAGAACTCTAAGCTCTAGTAAGATATATATGATATCATATATACATATATTCAATTAAAATAACAAAAACGTGTGAAGGCTGAGGTAAAATATGGTTATATAAGATGCTAGGTTTTAATATGGGTGCCAGTGGCTCACTCATATAATCCTTGCTACGCAGGAGGCTGAGTATTGATGGTTTGAAGATAGTCCTAGCAGGCGGATCTGAGAGAATCTTACTTCCAGTTAACAGAAAGCCAGAAATTAAAGTGTGGTTCCAGTAGAGGTGGTAGAGTAGCAGCCTTGAGTGTGAGACCCTGCTATCAAGCCCTAATACTAGCACAAAAAGGAAATATTTTACAGAGAGGGGAAATTTTGCAAGGCTTATAAGGATATTCTCTGAAGACCTCCCCAATGCATTGATTTTTCTCTTCTCTGAGTTCCTGAAGTTCTTTATGCTTTTGTCTCATCCATACAAACAGTTGACACCTCAACAATTAAAGTTGAGTCATGCAGTCCACCTATAGGCAAATTTGTAGGTTTTGTTTGATAGTACTGGAGTTTGGACTCAGCACTTTGATAGGCAGGTACTTTACCACTTGAGCCAGGGTCCCAGCTCTGCCTCCCTTTTCTTAGGAACATTTGAAATTACTCCACTTATGTCATGCCTCTAGTCCTGTGTGTGTGTTTTTTTTGGGGGGTGGGGGGAGTTGTTACATTATTCTTTTTTTTTTTTTTTTTTGCCAGTCCTGGGCCATGAACTCATGGCCTGAGCACTGTCCCTGACTTCTTTTTTTGCTGAAGGCTAGCATTCTGGCACTTGAATCACAGCGCCACTTCTGGCCATTTTCTATATATGTGGTGCTGGGGAATCGAACCGAGGGCTTCGTGTATAGGAGGCAGGCACCCTTGCCACTAGGCCATAGTCCCAGCTGTTACATTATCCTTTAAATTTACTTTTATTATTTTTGTGTGAGGATATTGAGTCTTGAACTCAGGTCCTCATGCTCTTGCTTTGATTTTTTTTTTCCCCTCAAGGTTGTCCATGTGAACCATACCCCAGCGTTAGGCTTTTTGCCAGTTAATTGGAGATAAGAGTCCAATGGACTTTTCTGCTCTGGCTGTCTTTGATCTTTGATCCTCAGATGTTGAGCCTCCTAAGTGGCTAGGATTACAAGTAAGGCATTGGTATTCCACTTCTTTTTCTTTTTGGCAGTACAAAGGACTAAATTTAGGGTTTGGGCTTGCTAGGCAAATGTTCTCCCAGTAATTATTGCAGTCCCAGTAATAATTAGGTAGCTATCTCCTATTGCTGTTTTAGTGATGCCTAGATTTTCAAGTCTCAAAATTTTGGAAGTTTTAAAATCAGTAGTCAACTATTAGGTTTGGGAGAAATCAACTGTACATGGATTAAAGAGCAGAATAATGTTTAAAGCATATTTATTTGAGAGCAAAAGAAACAGTGAAACAGACTCCCTGGGCACAGAGGGCTCCTAGAACCATGTGTTCACAGTCTTTCAGGGCCTGGTAGACATAGATAGGATCCTTGCCTCCTTCCCCTAAGGATGTGCTACTGGTCTGATTGGTCAAGAAATGGACATGGAGGGGCTGGGAATATGGCCTAGTGGTAAAGTGCTCGCCTCGTATACATGAAGCCCTGGGTTCAATTCTTCAGTACCACATAAACAGAAAAGGCCAGAAGTGGCACTGTGGCTCATGTGGTAGAATGCTAGCCTTGAGCATAAAGCTCAGGGACAGTGCTCAGGCCCTGAGTTCAAGCCCCTGGACTGGCAAAAAAAAAAGAAAGAAAGAAGAGAAATGGACATGGGCAGCTGGAGTCTAATGGTTCCCTTGCCTGGAAACATGAGCCAGGAAGTTTTCCAATATTGGATTCTTGGTCTCCATGAGTCAGTATAGAAGCCATACCACGAATGACCAAATTCCACTCCTGTGTGTTCACTTCTGGAGGCTGCACACCAACCAAGAGAATTTTCTGTCCAGCTCTCCCTGAGTAGGTTGGGATTACTATTGGAGGTAAATGGATTTTTGTCTCAATTTTTCTTTGTCCTCATTGGTTGAACAAAGCTCAGCAAGTAGAAGATGCCAGATAAAACACCAGTTGGAAGGAGTGAGTCTTGTCCATACTTCTGTTACTGAAGAATTAGAAGCGTATTATGGATGGTGGCCTGGGGAGTTATAACAAATAATCTTTTAATAAAGACATTAAATACATATAACTAGTTTTGGCATTTCTCTCTATCCCTACGGTTCTGTTGGGTGTTGTTGGCACACACCCATAATCCTTACTCAGGAGGTTGAGATCTGAGGATACTGGGTAGAACCATCCCACACAGACAAATCAAGAGATTCTTAGCTCTAATTAAACAGCTAAAAGCTTGAGTGCTTCAAGTGGAAGAGTGCCAGCTTTCCATGAAAAAGCCAAGTGA
Source organism: Perognathus longimembris pacificus (assembly GCF_023159225.1). Taxonomy (NCBI): domain Eukaryota; kingdom Metazoa; phylum Chordata; class Mammalia; order Rodentia; family Heteromyidae; genus Perognathus; species Perognathus longimembris. Next base: position 67,362,784 of record NC_063161.1, read on the forward strand.
GCATATAAGGCCCTGAGTTCAAGCCCCAGTACCAGCACGAAGAAGTAAATAATGAAATACCTTTGAAATAACCTTCCTAAAAGAGCTCTTACTGGTGGATTTGAACTCATGGTCTCATAGTTTCATACTTGGTCACCTTGCTCACAGCTGGCACTCAACCACCTAAGCCATTCCCATATCCCAGCTTTTTGTTTATAATTTTGGAGATACAGCATTGTGAGCTTTTCTGCCCCAACTGGTATCCAACCAAGATCCTCTAGATCTCAGCCTCTTAAATAGCCAGGATTGTAGGTTTGTGCTCACTTGTACCCTGCTGCAAATGCATTTTTAATAAATGAGAAAGTCCTGCTGAAGGTATCTTACCCAGTCTGTGGCAAGTAGAACCAGCAGTCACTTCAGCCAGCAACCTGATTTCATTTTCCAGTTTTACTTATGTCATATGGTGCTGGGGATTAAATGTAGGGCCCCAAGCCTGTGCTCTACCACTAAGCTGCAAACCTAGACAACTGACTTGATTTTAGTAAGTAACTTGCTGTCAGTCCCAAATTAGTGTGTGATGTAACTGCCAAAAGCAGAACTGACACTGTTCTCAGAAGCCAGTAAAAAACAGGAGCAAGCAGGAAAAACTAAAAACTCTTTGAAGTTGTAGGATAGAATCAGGCATCAAACTGGGACTCATTTCCATGAGATTCTTATCTCCAGTTAACCACCAGAAAACCAGAAGTGGCACTGCTCTCAAGTAGTAGAGCACCTGCCTTGAGCTGAAGAACTCAGGGGACAGTGCCCAGGCCCAGAGTTCAAGCCCCACGACCTACCAAAAAAAAAAAAAAAAAAGATTCTTTGTTTTTTGTTTTTGAGATAAGGTCTTGCTATGTAGCCCAGACTAGTCTCACTATGTAGTCAAGCTGGCCTCGAACTCATGATCCTCCCACCTCTGCCTCTTGAGTGCTAAAGGACATTACAAGTATATTTCTTTAATTATGCTTACAAACAAGAAACCCCAGGGAGATAGTGATAACCAAGCCCTAAAGGCTGATACGGAAAATGGAGACTGATTTTATGAAAAATTCCCGAGTAACCTAGTAATGTGCTACAATGACTACATTGAATTCTTTTTTTCTTTTTCTTTTTTTTTTTTTGTTTGTAAGGTTTGAAATCAGGGCTTGGGCTCTGTTCCTGTGCTTAATTAGCACTCTACCACTTTGAGCCACAACTCCATTTCTGATTTTCTGGTGGTTAATTGGAGCTCAGGGTCTCATGGTCTTTGAACTGTGCTTTGTACTACAGTCCTCAGATCTTAGCCTTCTGAGTAGCTAGGATTACAGGCAGTAGCCACCGACACCCAGCAACTATATTGAATTCTGTGTAGAGTGATTCAATGATCCTTTGTTTTAAAAAAATGAATCCAACTGTTTTAGAAGGGATATTTAAATTTAAAACTTAAATAAAAAATTATTTCCAATTTTCCATAGGAAGTGTATTTACATGTTGCATGCATGAGTGCTGGTACTGGGACTTGAACTCAGGGCCTTGAGCTTTCAGTTGTCTTTTTCCCTCAAGGCTAGCACTCTATCAATTGAGTCACATTTCCACTTCTGGCTTTCAGCTATTTAATTGGAAGTAAGAGGCTCCTGGACTTTTAGGCCCTGGCTGGCTTGAACCTCAACCTTCAGATCTCTGCCTCCTAAGTAGCAAAGATCACAGGTATGAGTCACTGGTTCCTGTTATTTTTCCTTTTGTTTTAAACTGAGTCTTGTTTATTTGTTGGAGTTGCATAGAGGCTAAATATATTTAACTTTGATGTTCTGTGTCAAGAATAAAAATGATCCCTACTCTGGTAGCAGTGGGCTTTTTACTAACACGAGATTTTATGTGTTAACTTGTGCTACATCTAAACAAATGTGCTTTTTAAAAGACTGGGTATTTTATAATCCTACTGCAAACAAATTTCTGTTTAAGCATGATTGCTCAAGTTGACAATATATAGATTTCCAGAAAAATAGATTTCAAGCAAGTAAATTTATAATTTGTCTTGTATACATGCATCAATCAGGACTCAGATGATAGAAGAGTCTTGTTTTGTTTTAATTGGCTTCCTTTTTTTATTTAAGTCTTTGACTTTATTTTCCATTGCAAAGATGGTAACTTAGAAAATGTCATCTTAAGCCAGACATTGATAACTTAGGCCTGTAATCCTAGCTGCTCAGGAGGCTGAGATCTGAGAATTGCAGTTCAAAGCCAGCCCAGGCAGGAAAGTCCATGAGACTCTTATCTCCAATTAACCACCAAAAAACTGGAAGTGGCACTGTGGCTCAAGTGGTAGAGCACTAGCCTTGAGCTGAAGAGCTCAGGAACAGAGTTCAAGCCCCAGGACCAATTAACCAATAATAAGTTGGAAGTGGAGATGTGGCTCAAGTAGTAGAATACCTTGAGCAAAAACAGCTAAGGGACAATAGGAGATCCTGTGTTCAAGTTCTAATGCCTGTGTGCATAGGTGTGCACATGTGCATATGTGTGTGTGCGGTTCTCGCGCTCTCTCTCTCTCTCTCTCTCTCTCTCTCTCTCTCTCTCTCTCTCTCTCTCTCTCTCTCTCATCTAAAAGGTTACTGAATCCTGGCCTACTAATACTCTATCTTTTCATCTTTGGAATTATCTGGATTACTAACAAAGTAATTCAGAAACTGTATCAAAGGAAACGTCATATGTAAAATTTTGTGGGTTGGGTTGTGGCTCTTTTCTTTCATATTCTGGATTTTAACCTTTAAGAATTTGGCAATAAGGGGGAATGAGGGAGGAGGTAACAAACAGTACAAGAAATGTATCCAAAGCCTAACATATGAAACTGTAACCTCTCTGTACATCACTTTGACAATAAATAAGAAAAAAAATAAAAAGAAATGGCCAAAAAAAAAAAAAAAGAATTTGGCAATAAGCCAGGTGCCAGTGGCTTACACCTATAATCCTAGCTACACAGGAGGCTGAGATCTGAGGATCGTGGTTCAAAGCCAATAGAGGCAGGAAAGTCCACAAGACTCTTATCTCCAATTAACCACCAGAAAAACAGAAGTGGTGTTGTGACTCAAAATGGTAGAGTGAAAAAGCTCAGGGATAGCACCCAGGCTCTCAGTTCAAGCCCCATGGCATAATAATTTGAGGCCAGCTGGGCATTGGTGGGTCATGCCTGTATTCCTAGCACATTTGAGGATGACTGTTCAATGCCCATCCCAGACAGGAAATTCTGTGAGGTTCCAGTCTTCCAATTTCCAATCAACCAGCCAAAAGTCAGAAGTGATGCAATGGCTCAAGTAGTAGAACACCAATCTTGAATGAAAAAGCTCAGGGACAGCACTCTGGCCCTGAGTTCAAGCCCTAGGACTGGTACATACACAGAAGAGTTTAGGGCCAATATATAATACATAAGACACTACAGTTACTCACCAAGCTGTGCAAGCCTTAGGCTCTTGGAGAAAGGTACACAATAATTACAAGAAGTTAGTAGCAGGGGCTGGGAATATGGCCTAGTGTCAAGAGTGCTTGCCTTGTTTTTATGGGTTCAATTCCACAGCACCACATATAAAGAAAAGGCCAGAAGTGGCACTGTGGCTCAAGTGGCAGAGTGCTAACCTTGAGCAAAGAGAAGCCAGGGACAGTACTCAGGCCCTGAGTTCAAGCTCCAGGCAGATAAATAAATAAATTAATTAATTTAAAAAAAAGAAGTTAGTAGCAAGTAACTGGCTGCTCTTTTTTCTTTGTCTGATCTGGCATGGGTAGAGCCTATGTTCTATTTTCTTAAAGCCTCTGAGGAGTCTTTTCTGGAAGCATGGCTATTTCAAAGTTGGAAAAAATGATAGTTGAGTTCCTGTGGAAATTTATTTTAAAAAGAAAACATTTTTCTTGATTTCCTTTTCAAAAACCCCATGTGACTGATAGAGGGAACATGGCTTGGGAACATATTTGCAAGGCAAAGTGGCAAGGTAAGCTGGGCTTGAGCGGCTGAGACCTGTGCAAGGGCCTGAGCAGCCACTGAGGTCTGTAAGCCACAGTGAAGTCCATGACCAAGTTTTACAAGTCTGCCACAACAATTATTCCTCACCACAAAGCCTTGTCCTTTTCCTCTTTTGCTGTCTGATGACATCAGGCCTAGCCTTTGAGACAGCACTGCACCAGAGTATCTGACATCTGTAATCCTAGCTACTCAGGAGGCTGAGATCTGAGGATCACATTTTGAAGTTGGCCGGAGCAGGAAAGTCCATGAAACTCCTATCTCCAATTAACCACCAAAAAGCAGGAAGTAGAGGTGTGGTTCAAGTGGTAGAGCACTAGTCTTGAGCAAAAAAGCTTAAGGACAGCACCTAGGCCCTGTGTTCAAGACCCTGGACCATGAAGCTAGAGAGAGCCATTTCCAAATCTTCTGTATAGGGGAGTAGCTGGGCCCCCTGACACAGTTGTCTAGAAGAGTGTGAACAAATACACCAATAGGGGAGTGCCTGGCCGGGATCTGCCAATCACCTTTTCTGCCCCAGCTGGCTTTGAACTTTGATCCTCAGTGAGGAAAGAGGAAGTAGAAATATGAGGTAGAATATGTTCAAGTTGTAATCTGTCTTTTTGTTGGTTAACTGGAGATAAGAGTCTCAAGGACTATCCTTCCTAAAAAGTTAAAATAAAAAAATAAGGCCTAAGAATTGGACTATTTTAAACATGTTTAGCATGTGGTGCTGTGGCACATTTATGCCGTGGTCCAGCTGTCACCACCACCATCTACAGAACCCTTTTTAGCTTCTCTAGGGAACTCTGTACTCATTCAGTAGCAATACAGGGTAGCTGTATAGCCAGAGCAAGTCGGTGGGTGGGGAAGATGGGTGCCATGCTGCTTCAGAAAGCATCTGTAGGGGGCTGGGAATATGGCCTAGTGGTAAAGTGCTCGCCCCATATACATGAAACCCCTGGGTTCTATTCCTCAGCACCATATATATAAAAAGAAGCTGGAAGTGGCGCTGTGGCTCAAGTGGTAGAGTGCTAGCCTTGAGCAAAAAAGAAGCCAGGGACAGTGCTCAGGCCCTGAGTCCATGCCCCAGGACTGGCAACAAAAAAAAACAAAACAGAAAGCATCTGTAGGAAATAGGCAATAGAAACAAATGGAATTTACATACAGGAGACACAGAAAATTTCCAGGTTTTGTTTCATTTTCTTTTTTCTTTGTGTATATGTGTGTGCACACATATGTGCACATGTGTGCACATACACTGAGGCTTGAACTTAGAACCTTGAGCTCTCTCTTAGCTTTTTTGCTCACTCAAGGCTAGCACTCTCCCACTTGAGTCATACCTAAACTTCTAGCTTTTTGGTGGTTAATTTTTCATGACAGTCTCATGGACTTTGCCTGGGCTGGCTTCAAACCTTGATCCTCAGATCTCAACCTCCTAAGTAGTTAGGATTACAGGCAAGAACCACCAGCACCTGGTTCAGATCTATTTATAATCTCTCCAGAAATATTTGTGCAAGTATAGAGAAATATTTACCGGAATGATCTTTTTGTTTCTTAAATGTGAAATGAAGAGAATGAAGAAATGACATTTATTAATCAAGTTACCTAAATAGATTCTTTAAGTAGGGTCAACCTGGCATCTATCCATACACAGGCCATGATATCCAGCAGGGGCTCACTCTGTGGACACTGAGAGGGAGCACATTGCCTTTCCTGGACCAGGAATACCACACACCTAGATGGATTATTCCAGAATTGTGTTGGCCACACATTTCTTTAGCCTCCCATAACAGAAGAAAATCCTTGATCCTGTAATCTCCTTAAAAGACATCATTCAGGATTATTTTCTTAGAGTTTTTTCTTCTTGTTTTTTTTTTGTTTGTTTGTTTTGCCAGTCCTGGGGCTTGGACTGAGGGCCTGAGCACTGTCCCTGGCTTCTTTTTTTTTTTTTTTTTTTTTCTCAAGGCTAGCACTCTACCACTTGAGCCACAGCGCCACTTCTGGCCATTTTCTATATATGTGGTGCTGGGGAATCGAACCCAGGGCTTCACGTATACAAGGTAAGCATTCTTGCCACTAGGCCATATTCCCAGCCCTCTTCTTGTTTTAATGTAAGAAAGTAGATTGTGTTGGGGAGACACACTAAAAGAGAGGAAAGGACAAACACCTGTTATGGCCAAGTGCATGCAATTGTATACAGTGAGTGGCTGATGTAGGAAATCCTTATAGATGGACTCAGACTAAAAATGGCAGGTGAGAATGAAATCTCTAAATTGGACTAGGACAGAGTATTTTCATTCTCTAGGATTTTGCAGATACATACAAAAATAGGTATCACTGGGCACTAAGTGGCTCATGCCTATAATCTAGCTATTCAGGAGGTTGATCTGAGGATTAAGGCTGGAAAGCCAGCCTGGGCAGTAAAGTCCAATTATCTCCAATTATTTGACAAAAAAAGGCAGAAGTGGAGCTGTGTCTCAACTAGCCATGAGCAAAAAGCTCACACTCAGGCCCTGAGTTCAAGCCCCAGGATTGGCACAGACACAAAACGTATCATGTGTATTTTTTTCTTTCTTTCTTTTTTTTTTTTTTTTTTGCCAGTCCTGGGCCTTGGACTCAGGGCCTGAGCACTGTCCCTGGCTTCTTTTTGCTGAAGGCTAGCACTCTACCTCTTGAGCCACAGTGCCACTTCTGGCCATTTTCTATATATGTGGTGCTGGGGAATCGAACCCAGGGCTTCATGTGTATGAGGCAAACACTCTTGCCACTAGGCCATATTCCCAACCTTCATATGTAATTTTAAAGTCAGGGTCTTTCTATGTTGCCTGAGCTGGTCTTAGAACTCTTGGGCTCAAGTGATTCTTTTGTCCCAGTCTCCCAAGTAGTTGGTACTACAGCTACATGTGCTCAGCAAGAGGCGGAGGCGCAGGGGTGGGGGTGGGGCGAGGATCACAAGTTGGAGGCCAGCCCTGACCAAATTAGCGTGACCCAAAGGGTGGGGATGTGGCTCAAGTGGTAGAATAAATTCTTGCCTAGCATGTATGAGGCGGTGGGTTCAGTTCCCAGTACTTCAAAAACAAAAAATGACAAATAATAATAAATATAGTATACTAGAAAACAAGCCGCAACATAGTCATCTGTTACCAAATATTCTAAATAGTTGTAGGTTGCACTGTAAGTAGATTTGTTCATCTCAGTATCATCACAGATGCATGAATAATGCATTCTGTTAAGATGGGAAACACTTGCTGTTTTTTTTGTGTGTGTTTGTTTGTGCCTGCTAGTCCTGGGGCTTAAACTCAGAGCCTGAGCGCAGGGCCTGCCCCTGAGCTTCTTTTCCCCATGGCTCAAGGCTAGCAGTCTACCACTTGCACCACAGCTCCACTTCTGGCTTTTTGGTGGTTAATTGGAGATAAGTGTCTCACAGAGATTTATTTTTCTAACTGCAGTCTTCATATCTCAGCCTCCAATCTAGGGTTATAGACGTGACACACTGGCACCAGGCTCAACTGCTGTTATTTTACAGGACCATGATTGATCCATTGTTGACCAAGGTGTTTAATTAGTCATGACTATACCCATCAACCCTCTGTGTGAATGCTCAGAGAATATGCAGAACCCTCACTGTGCTCCCAAAGCAGAAGAGTGATTGAGTTCAGTTAGAATGGGTAATAGTTTCATCCATTCAGAAAACCAGGTTTAGATGATACCATGTGTTCTTATTGTACTGTGTGATTGCATATAACTAAAGAGCTAAAGTTTCCCTGGCTTCTTTTTGCTCAAGGCTAGTACTCTACCTCTTTAGCCACAGTGCCATCTCTGGCTTTTTCTGTTTATGTGGTGCTGAGGAATTGAACCCAGGGCTTCATGCATGCTAGGCAAGCACTCTACCTCTAAGCCACATTCTCAGCCTAGAGCTAAAGTTTTAATTGCCTACTTTAAACAAAAGAATAGATGTTCAAGGGTAAGTTTTCTTTGAAGTTTGATACGAAAACAGTTCAATACAAAAATAGTCAAGCAACAGGATTTGCCTGGCATGTATTCAAGAATTTCCAGGCCTTGTTTCAATAAGGCTCTCAGACATGCAAAATAGAAATTAGCATCACTTGGTTATAGTGTTTTTAACATGTATTATTTTAAGCCACTGAATTGTTTTAATTCCCAAATATGTTGTTATTTTATTAGAGTTGTTATGCTAACCAGGAAAAAAATGGGTCGCAACTTGATTCATCCTATGACAATGCAGATTGCAGTTTAAATAACAGTGGACAGTTAATCTGGGGGGTTTGCTTCTAAATTGATAAGAATTGGAAGTCTTGTTGGGTGCTGTTAAGCCTATAGTCCTAGCTATTCATCAAGGCTGAGATCTGAGGATAAAGATCTGAAGCCAGCCTGGGCAAAAAACGCTGTGAGACTCTTATTTCCAATTAACCACCAAAAAGCTAGACGTGGATGTATGGCTTAAATGGTAGAGCACTTGAGGGTAAAAGCCAAGCCAAAGGGCAAAGCTTTGAGTTCAAGTCCCAGTTATGGCACAAAAAAAATCAGAAGTTTTCCATTGTTCTGTCCTATATCTGTATTCTGTTGGAACAGGCTAAAAACTAACATCCCTGTGATATAGTTTTCCCTTGATGGGCTGGGGATATGGCCTAGTGGCAAGAGTGCTTGCCTCCTATACATGAGGCCCTGGGTTCGATTCCCCAGCACCACATATACAGAAAACGGCCAGAAGTGGCGCTGTGGCTCAGGTGGCAGAGTGCTAGCCTTGAGCAAAAAAAAAAAAAAAAAAAGAAGAAGCCAGGGACAGTGCTCAGGCCCTAAGTCCAAGGCCCAGGACTGGCCAAAAAAATAAATAAATAAAAAATAATAATTTTCCCTTGATTTCCAAAATATGCTTATTAGTAAATAAGTTATTAAAGCTCAGTTTGCCATTGATACAGGAAAACTTCTAGTTGTGTAACAGGCCTTATTGCCACAGTTACTTTTAAATAAAAATACAAAGGCAGACAACTTGGTCACCAAACTATACTTTAAATACTGTAAATTTCAAGATTTTTATTCCAAAAGGACACATTAACACATTGCATGCAGAAAGCTTGGTTTGTTTTTTCCATGTGATTTTCATTATAAATAAAAACCTATTGAAGGTAACACAGGTAGCTTTTGTTTTTCCCCCAGTTGTGGGGCCTGGGCACTGTCCCTGAGCTCTTTTACTCAAATCTATTGCTCTACCACTTTGAGCCACAGTCCTGATTCTGGTTTTTTAGTAGTTAATTGGAGATAAAAGAGTCTCACGGGGACTTTTCTGCCTGGGCTGGCTTCGAACTGCGATTCTCAAATCTCAGTCTACTGAGTAGTAGCCAGGATTACAGGTGTGAGCCACCAGCACCTGGATCATGGGTAGCTTTTCTAACAAAATAAAAACTGAGCATAATGAAAAAGTCAAATTTTTACAAAATACCATATGAGTATTTAGCAGGATTTCATTATTTCCTTCTTCAGTAGAATTTGTTCAGAATAACATCTGACAAAAGGGGAGAATAACAGCCTGATAAGATCTCAGCACAAGGTAGTTTGTGAATAGTTCAAGTTGGCTAGTATGTGATTTTATCTTTCTTTCTTCCTCTCTTTCTCTTTCTTCTTTTTTTTTGCCAGTCCTGAGACTGAACTCAGGACTTGGGGCACTGTCCTAGCTTCTTTTGCTTAAGACTAATGCTCTATCACTTGAGCCACAGCTCCACTTCTGGCTTTTTGGTAGTTTATTGGAGATAAGTATCTCACAGATTTTTCCTGCCTGGGCTGGCTTTGAACCATTATCCTCAGATCTCAACCTCCACTCTGAGTAGCTAGGATTACAAGTGTGAGTCACCATCGCCTAGCCAACATGAGTTTTTCTGTATTTTTCATGACTGTATGTATTTACATAACAAACAATCTATGTTAACTGAAGTGTCTAGGCATATTTATTTAAAAAGGACTCTTTCCAGGCTGGAATATGGCCTAGTGGTAAAGTGCTCGCCTCATACACATAAAGCCCTGGGTTCGATTCCTCAGTACCACATAAACAGAAAAAGCCGGAAGTGGTATTGTAGCTCAAGTGGTAGAGTGCTAGCCTTGAGCAAAAAGGAAGCCAGGGACAGTGCTCAGGCCCTGAGTTCACACCCCAGGACTAGAAAAAAAAAAAAAAAGGACTCTTTCAATGCACTACCATAAGCTTCCACATTCACAGTTGGGGTTTCTGTGAGGAATTAGTTTAGTTTACTCTTGAATCTGTCAAAATTTCTCTCTTTTTTTTGTGTGTGTGCCAGTGCTGGAGCTTGAACTAGAGTGCTTAAGGCTGGCACAGGTCCACTTGTTTGTGTTTGTTTGCTTTTTGCTGGTTAATTGAAGATAAGAGTCTCTCAGATTTGTCTCCCCAGGTGGCTTCTGGCCAGGATCTTCAGATCTCAGCCTCCTGAGTAGCTAGGATTACAGGTGTGAGCCACCAGTGCCAAGTTGTCAGGATTTCTTAAATCACAAGATATGAATAAAATTAACCAAAGATCATCTTTATAACTGAGGGTGTGAAGGGCAATGATGCTACCAGACCTCACGTAGCTTTGAGTTCATACTGCCCAAGATTGGGGCTGGGAATATGGCCTAGTGGCAAGAGTGCTTGCCTCCTACACATGAAGCTCTCGGTTCGATTCCCCAGCACCACATATATGGAAAACGGCCAGAAGGGGCGCTGTGGCTCAGGTGCTAGCCTTGAGTGGGAAGAAGCCAGGGATGGTGCTCAGGCCCTGAGTCCAAGGCCCAGGACTGGCCAAAAACAAAACAAAACAAAACAAAAACATACTGTCCAAGGTTAACCATGTCTCCTCACCATATTCTGTTTTTGCTTGAAACACAGTTTCATTATAGCCCAGTCTCATCCCAAACTCATGATCCTCCTGCCTTAGCCTCATCTGTTGCTTATTTTTTAATAGAAGAAATTGCTTTTATTCCTACTCCCCCATTTTTGAGAAATGAGAGATAATTCACAAACTGTAAAATCATTTTTTATATGACACTTCTGAATGTCACCAGATGCACATAATCCTGTAACCACTTCAGTGAGGGTACACAACAGTCTTGTCTTCCACAATTCTGTCTTCATGGTCTACCCTTTCCCCTGCCACAGCCCCTGGCACCATGGACTGGGTCTTTTTAATCACTAGGAGTTTGCCTTTTCTCTGATGTCATATGGAATCATACATAATAGAGCCCTTTAAGTTAGCTTCTTTCTAATGGGTATGGCAGTGTCCTCCCCCAATGCTGGAACTCAAACTCAGTATCTGGCGCTTTCACTCATTGCCTAGCACTACCACCTGAGCCACACCTCCAACCCCAGTCATTCCGTCTTATTGCTACATAGTAGGTCAGTGTAGGGATGCATCAAAATTGAGTTGTTTGTGTATTTAGGTGATTTTTTTTAAATTAATTAATTTATTTATTTATTTTTGCTGGTCCTGGGGCGAACTCTGGGCCTTGGCACTGTCTCTAGACTCCTTTTTGCTCAAGACTGTAGCACTCTATCACTTGAGCCACAGCACCGAGCCACAGCACCACTTTTGGCTTTTTGGTGGCTAACTGGAGAGTGTCATGGCCTTTCCTACCTGGGCTGGTTTCAAACTGTGATCCTTACATCTCAGTCTCTTGAGTAGCTAGGATTACATGTGTGAGGCACTGGCATCCAGCCTCTTTGGTGATGTTTGAACAAAGCTTCTGTAAACACTCAGGTTCAGGTTTTTGTGGGTCAGTGTTCATTTTACTTGGGTAAGTACCTAGGAGTTGTGGTTGCTCTAAGTGTTGTTTTACATAAGAAACATCTGAGGCCAGTGTTGAGCAGCTTCGATGTTGTTTGTCTGTTTGTTTATTTAGTTGGGAGTAGGATTTAAATTCAGGGCCTTGTGCTTGCTCAGCTTGTCTGGCTAGTGTGCTTTACAACTTGAGCCATAACTCCAGGCTGTCTTTTTGCTTGTTATTTTGGAAGACAGAATCTCATGGATTTTTCTACCCAGGCTGGCATTGAATTGTGATCTTTCCAATCTCAGCTTCCTGAGTAGCTAGGCATACAGGCATGACCCCACTGGCACCTGGCTCTAGAAATTACTTTTTGTTTGTGATAGTTGCTACATATAATCGCACATTATTCACTTGAAGGCAATTGAATGTTATATTTGTGGGTTTTGTGTGTGTGTGTGTGTGTGTGTGTGTGTGTGTGTATGTGTATGTGTATGTGTTGCAGCTCAAACCTAGAGCTTCAGGTATGCTAAACACACATGGTTTACTACTGAGCTCTAACCTGAGTTCCTGTTTCATTTTAACACTGTATTTTGGTTTTCTAGCTCTCATCTATTAAAAACAATGTACCACTTTTTGCCTTAACTTGTTGTTTTTTCCTATAAGATAGTAATAACTGGCCAGGTGCTGGTGGTTCATGCCTGTAATCCGAGCTACTCATGAGGCTGAGATCTGAGGATCATGATTTGAAGCCAGTCTGGGCAGAAATGTCTGTAAGACTCTTATCTCCAGTTAACTACAAAACGAGCTAAACTAAATGGAGCTGTAGCTCAAGAGGTAAAGTGCTAGTAATAACTTAACATTATTTCACAGTGAAGGTTTAATGACAACTAACATAACTCCAGCCCAAAGTAAATGTTAGCTATAGAAAGAAAAGAAAAGAGAAAGAATAAAAAGCGAGAAAGGAAGGAAGAAAGAAAGAAAAAGAATTTGAATACCAAACCTGAGGCTTTAATTTAAACATTACTCTCAGAAGCATAGACATCTGGGCATTTTTAGTGACAAGGAACATTCTGATTTTTACGTCTCTTGGGAGCCTGTTAGAAGTGCATTGTGTAGCCCACAGCATACTCATTGGATATGAATTTGGAGACAGGACCCAGCTATTCCACCCCCAGGTGCCTGAACAATCATCTGGGTGACTCTGGTGTACCCTAGACTGTGAGATACTGTGTTGGGCCCTCTGATGATGAAGGAAGGGGTCTGCAGAGCTCTCATTCTCCTGTCTGTGGTCATCTCTGTGATTTTATTAATATTTTAATTCTGACATTTCCTCATTGTTCAGGACTCTTAGAAAAATGTAAAGTGCTGATCTAATTATGTGGAATTATAATGACCTTATAAGCCACTTTACAAGTTAATACAGTAAGAAATAAATATCTTACCAGTTCATATCCTAAAATACTATGTAAAAGCTTGGTTTCTGCCAGGTGCTGGTGGCTCTTAGCTATTCAGAAGGCTGAGATCTGAGGATTGCAGTTTGAAGCCAGCCTGGGCAGGACTCTTATCTTTAACCATCAGAAAAGCCAGAAGTAGGGGCTGGGAATGTGGCCTACCAGTAGAGTGCTTGCCTTGCATATATGAAGAAGCCCTGGGTTCAGTTCCTTAATACCACATATATAGAAAAAGCCAGAAGTAGCGCTGTGGCTCAAGTAGTAGAGTGCTATCCTTGAGCAAAAAGAAGCCAGGGACAGTACTCAGGCCCTGAGTTCAAGCCCCAGGACTGGCCAAAAAAAACAACAAACTGGAAGTAGAGCTGTGGCTCAAATGGTAGAGTGCTAGCCTTGAGTGAAAATGCTTAGGGAAAATGCAAGTTCCAGGACTGGCGTGTGTGGCGTGTGTGTGTGTGTGTGTGTGTGTGTGTGTGTGTACGCACACACACACTAGCTGGTTTCCTTAGACAGTTGATGTATGGCATTTATTCATCCTGCCCTGTTTATTCTCCATAATCAATGAATTATGGTAAAAAGGAAAATCAGAAGTGGCCAAATACTATTCGAGGTCATTGGAACTGAGATGTTAGTTCTTAAGCTTGAGACTCGTGACATCTTTTGTCCAGGCAGGCATCCAGTTAAAGGGGAAGTAAACTATTTTCATGTTAGATTTTTTTTTTTTTTAGAGGATTACAAATAGCTCACGCATTAGTCAGTTTATAAACCATCCTGTTCCCAGCTGTATTTCTAGTGCACTCAATGGGTCCATGGGTATCCATTGTTGTTTGTTTTGCTGCAAAAAATAGACATCTCTCCATGTTCATAGATGTAGTCTCTTGAGGACACAGCAGCAGCCCATCCTCTGAGGAGGTGTGGCATAGTGTGCACGGGGTTGTCTTTGTATTTGCAAGGGCTAAGAATTCACTGAAGTCCACACATACTGCACTGACCAGAGCTCCTGGCTGATCGCCTGTGATCTCCAGTCATCTCTTTGGCTGTAAAGCCCGGATGGAGGCTTTGATCACATGAACTTGAACTGGGTAAAGGCAGATGCTTTCTCACTAAGCCAGAGAAGGCTGGTTTTCAGTGTGTGTGTAGTCATATCCACTGATGAAGGTAAGTGGTTTCATTTTCTGGCTAATCTTACATTATTTGCAGAGCGTGAGGCTTGCTGCATCCTGAGGACACAAGTGACAATAGCTTGGTTTTACTTTAAAGTTAAGAATAAATCTCTCCTTGTGCCTTTCACCTTCAAGACTAAAATAGGAATGACTTCTGGCTTCTAGCTTTTCTAGGAGACTTCCTCTGGCTTAACACAATGCAAGTTTGTCTGATTGATTTTTTTTTTAAAAGAGCCAAAAGGATATAAGTAACATTTGTGATATTTGAAAATGCAGCCACTGAGAACGCAAACATTTCTCTTTTCCATCTGTTCCTGCTGAACAAAGTTAAGAAATGTTTGCTTGCCACTAATTTTCTAGTAGTGGACTGTTGTTTTGCTAAAATAAACAATACCAACAAAAAATTCTGACCCTTCCCCATCCCAGTCTTGTTTTTTTGGGCAAAAAAGTTCAGGAAAGTAAGCAGTTCTTATTTTCCTGAATAAAGTAACAATGTTGAGATAGGTATGGATTTTGTTTTAATGTTATCAATATTTAAGAGAGCTAATTAATAAGAATTGAGTTAAACAGAAATGAAATTCCACTGTGGGATGCAATTACAATCATGTGACAGGAAGTATTTGCTAAAAATATTTTTTAGAAATTGAAATGGGTCCATTGCATTTAGCTGTTTCTTCTTGTTTCTGAATGGAGGTAAATCTCCCTGTAGGCTGTCCACGCAGACATTCACAATGTCTGAAACTGACCCAGCAAACCTTAGTTACCAAGACCCTCTCACTGTGATGTCTCTCTTTCCTTCCTTGGCCAACAGGACATGTGTGGTGTGATGTCTCTGGGTGGGGTCAGTCCCAATGTCGAAACAGGAGAGCTGAGCCCCTCCTGCAGCCTTACTGCCCTGGCTCACTTTGTTCCCAGGTTCTAGACTTGCTGAAGGCAAGAATGGTCTGGTCCTAGCCTGCTCTTGCTTTGTCACCACCCAGCCAGAAGCTAGATTCCTTCCTAGGGTTTGGGTGAAGTTCAAGATTCTTATAATCTTTCCATGGTTCACTGCCATACTAAATGCAATTGAAAAAAAATAAAAAAGAAGAAGAAATACAGCAAAAGGGAAGTATTTTCTCTATCAGTGAAGTTCTGCTATTCTGAAATAGCTCCTGTCCTTTCTCTTTGCATTTTGCAAACAGGGGTTGGAGAAAATCATGTTCCCTTCCCAGAGAAGCTGTTAGTTAGAGACAGTACTACTGTTAGAACTGAAAGATGTCCAGGCTGGGAGTGAAGGCCAATCAACATAGAGAATCTGGTGGCCAGCTTTCTGCTTTCAGGGACAACACACTGTACAGAATGACCATTGCAATAATGTAGGCTCTATGAGTTCTTTTTAGAAAGTTCAAACTGAAAAGGACAGCAATGTAACACTTCTGCCCACATTGGTGAGTAATTTTGTTGCAATTAAGTCATAGAAAATTTTTATATTATTTGGTGTGTGTGTGTGTGTGTGTGTGTGTGTGTGTGTGTGTGTGTGTGTAATTAAGGCTGAATTTAGGGCCTCAAGCTTTCACTTGACTATTTCTACTCAAGGCAGGAACTCTACTACTTGAGCCACATCTCCACTTCTGGCTTTTTTGCAGGTTAATTGGAAATGAATATCACAAGGATTTTCTTCCTGGGCTGGCTTTAAACCACAAACCTCAGATCTCAACCTCCTAAGTGGCTAGATTCTAGGAATGAGTCACTGGTGCCCAATCACTTTGTCCTTTCTTTCTTTTCTTTTCTTTTTTTGCCAGTCCTGCGGCTTGGACTCGGGCCTGAGCACTGACCCTGGCTTCTTTTTGCTCAAGACTAACACTTTACCACTTGAGCCACAGTGCCACTTCCAGCTTTTCTGTGTATGTGGTGCTGAGGAATCATGTATGCAAGGCAAGCACTCTACCGCTAAGTCATATTCCCAGCCCTTGTCCTTTTTAATCATTAAAAAACTTCCTTTGGGGGCTGGGGATATGGCCTAGTGGCAAGAGCACTTGCCTCCTACTCATGAAGCTCTCAGTTCGATTCCCCAGCACCACATATATGGAAAGCGGCCAGAAGGGGCGCTGTGGCTCAGGTGGCAGAGTGCTAGCCTTGAGCTGGAAGAAGCCAGGGACAGTGCTCAGGCCCTGAGTCCAAGGCCCAGGACTGGCAAAAAAAAAACACACACACAAAAAAAAACCTTCCTTTGTAAATTTAAGCATATGCTCATAAGCAAGATCTTTTCATATAAGAAGCATAATAGGATAGAGTGTAATGAACGAATCAGTGGGAAGTATTGTTCAGTTCTTTAGTAATATAGTAATTTTGTGTCCATCCAAACCTACATGTCACTTAAATTACAATGTAGGGTTAAGGTTTAACTTAAGACATGCTAGTGGCTTACACCAGTGTTGCTACTCCGCATGCTGCGATCTGGACGACTGCAGTTTGAAGCCAACCTGGGAGGAAAGTCTGATTTCCAGTTAACTATCAAAAAAAAAAAAAAGCCATAAATGGAGCTGTGTCTAGTGGAGTGCTAGCCTTGAACAAAAATGCTCAGAGACAGTGCCCAGGCCCAGAGTCCAAGCCCTGGGATCAATACAAAACAACAGTAACAAAGGATGAAACTTAATTTCCTGTAGATACCAAAATATACTTTAGAAGGTCAAGAGAAGATAAAAGGCTACTCCAACAATCCAGGAAAAAGTTGAATTGCTTCATTTAAAAAAATAAACAGCCTTTTCTTTGGTGTCTGTAGACCTATCCATCTCTCCACTTTTCTTCTAGTTCATATTGGTTGAAAGATTCCTTCAAATCTCTTTAGGCTGGTTTACACTGCATTCTCTGACTTATCCCCTCAGTATGCTAGAGGAGGCTGCAGAAATGTTTACTGAGGAGGGTGTAGTGTTAGACATGAAGTTGGTCATTCTATATGTACATGGAAGTTATGAAAACTTAGCCTGAAGTCAGGCTCACATTTACAGTCCTAGCTGCTCAGGAGGCTGAGATCTGAGGATCCTGGTTCAAAACTAGCCTGAGCAGACAAATCTGAGTGACTCTCATCTCTTAATCAGCAAAAAACCAGAAGTGCAGCTGATACTCTACTGGTAGAATGGAGGTATGGCTCAAGTGCTAGAGTGCTAGCCTTGAGTGAAAAATACCAAGTAAGAGTGTGAGGCTAGGGCTGGGAATATGGCCTAGTGGTAGAGTGCTTGCCTCGCATATATGAAGCCGTAGGTTCGATTCCTCAGCACAACATATATAGAAAAAAGCCAGAAGTGGTGCTGAGGCTCAAGGGGTAGAGTGCCAGCCTGGAGCAAAAAATGAAGCCAGGGACTGTGCTTGGGCCTGAGTTCAAGCCCCAGGATGGGCAAAAAAAAAAAAAAAGTGAGGGTAGTCAGGCACTGGTGGCTCATGCCTGTAATCCTAACTACTCAGGAGGCTGAGATGTGAGGATTGCAGTTCAAAACCAGCTGGGGCAGGAAAGTCTGTGAGACTCTCCTCCAATTAACCACCAGAAAACTGGAAGTGGCATTGTGGCTCAAGTGTTAGAGCACTAGCCTTGCCCTGAAGAGCTCAGGGAGAGTATGATGCAGTTCAAGCCCCATGATCGAAAAAAAAGGCTTCATCGAAAAAAAAAGAAAGAGAGAGTGTGAAGCTCTGAATTCAAGTCCCAGTACTGGTAGACACACACACACACACACACACACACACACACACACACACACACACACAAAATTTATTAGAGAAAGTAGAAAGTATGAGAGTTATTTGTGTCCTTATTTCATAATCTTTCCATCCAAATTTGTGTGGCTAATTGGAAATTGTCCTTCATTTCAACAGGTATATCCAACATTGAACTCTATGCACTGTTATTAGCAGTATAGTAATATGCTTCATCAGAATGGCAATGGCAGTACATGGCTAAATCACATGGCTTCTTAGTAGAATGAGCTCTGTTACTATAGTAAAGGAAATATATAATGCTTGAAGACAGTTATTTTGTGATTTGGTAAATGGAAGCCCCTAATGATGGTTGAACTGGCAGAATTACAACCAGTTTATATGGAGTATCATGTTTTTCTCTATTTTTATTGCCCAATACTTTCATTGATTTCTTTCCACAAGAGTTGTGAGTTTATAGCATAAAATAGCAAACTAGGGCTGGGGATATGGCCTAGTGGCAAGAGTGCTTGCCTCGTATACATGAGGCCCTGGGTTCGATTCTCCAGCACCACATATACAGAAAATGGCCAGAAGTGGCGCTGTGGCTCAAGTGGCAGAGTGCTAGCCTTGAGCAAGAAGACAGGGACAGTGCTCAGGCCCTGAGTCCAAGCCCCAGGACTGGCCAAAAAAAAAAAAAAATCCTTAAAATAGGAAACTGGTGATAAAAAAAATAAACATCACACAAAGTATACTTTTCCTCATTTTCTTTCTTTCTTTTTTTTGTGTCTGGGCCTTGGACTCAGGGCCTGAGCACTGTCCCTGACTTCTTGCTCAAGGCTAGCACTCTGCCACTTGAGCCACAGCGCCACTTCTGGCCATTTTCTGTATATGTGGTGCTGGGGAATCGAACCCAGAGCTTCATGTATACGAGGCAAGCACTCTTGCCACTAGGCCATATTCCTAGCCCCACTTTTCCTCATTTTCTTCTTTGAGACACATCTTGTTATGTTGCCTAGACTGGTGTTTAATTCTTGGTTTGGCTTCCCATTTACCTAGAGCTACCAAGTGTACACTACTATGCTCAACTCAAGAAGATGTTTTCTATAGCTCTTGATGAGTTAGCTACAGCAAAAGAAAACACAGCAAATACAGCTGGGTGTTGGTAGCTCATGCCTGTAATCCTAGCAACTCAAAACACAAATCTGAGGATTGTGGTTCAAAGGCAGCTCAGGCAGGAAAGTCCATGAGACTCTTATTTCCAGTTAATCAGCAAAAAGTTGGGAGTGGAGCTGTGGTTCAGTTGGTAGAGCACAGAAGCTCAGGGACAGCATCTAGGTCCTGAGTTCAAGGCCCAGGACAGACACTCAAAAAAAAAAAAAAAAGGAAATGTAACTGCATTCACTTGAGTGACTCCTTAAGCAGTGTGCCCCTCTCTTCAACGACAGTTAATTCTGCCTTCCCCATCCACATCTGAAGGCAATGACTTCAATGACAAACATCATAGTTGAGGTACAAAGTACAACTTTGGAGAAAAGCTGATGCTGATGAATTAATTGGAGACAATTTCCTCAAGAAAGGTGACACTAATGAGTATGTTTATCACAAGAAGACTGTCCAGCCGATATAAACAAATGAAGAATATATACACAGAAATGGGGAAGATAGGAACAACTACCACATTAGGGGTGCATGGCTGTGAAGAAAGACATGCACATCAGATTAATTGATGTTTAATGGTAAACAATCCTTTTGCAAACTAAAGGGTTTTGTGTGTATGTGTTTGAATTCCAGGCCTCGAGCTCTTGCTTTCCTCTTCCACTCAAGGCAGACCCTCTACCACTTGAGTCACAACTTCACTTCTGGCTTTTTGGGTAATTGGAAATAAGAGTCTCGTTGACTTTGCTGCCTGGGCTGGCTTTGAACCTCGATTCTAGATCTCACCCTCCTGAGTAGCTAGGATTACAGGCATGATCCATCAGTGCCTAGCTAAAGAGTTTTGTTTCTTTTTTCCTTCCCCTACTGGGCTTGAAGTCTATAGAAGGAGTTGGAGTGAGGGATTAATACATTTGTTTACAGTCTTGAATGAATATCATAGTTAAAACATTTTACTTTTTATAGGGGCAACCCCATATTAGTCATAGACAAATGTGACTGAAATCATCTTAAAGGTCAGAATTAAAAAGTGGTTTTATCTTTGAAGAACTGGCTTGTTTTTTTCCTTCCTCCTCTCAGCTAGAAAAAATATTGGAAATAATAAATACTTTAGATACAGTATATGCTTTTTAAGTTTTGCACGACAGAAACAATTCCCTACAGTTAAAATTTTAACACATAGTATCATTGTGTTTGTGGTCTAAAATCTAGCCAGGCACAAAACTGAAGGCTGCTGGTCTGTTTTCACAGCAGGAAGTAGGGAAAGCAAACACAAGCTTTGGAAGATGTTAAATATTGAACGATTGATAAAATGGAATTTATATTGACATTTACTTAAACAAAAGAATATCAAAATAGCAAGAGTTGGAATAGACTTGTCACCAAACCCTTTGAAGAGAGGAATCTTATTTGTCACATGAGTTTTGGTGGTGGTTCTTGGTGGGTGTGGGTGTGTGCGTGCGCATGCACATGGGTGCGTATTGGTACTATTTGTTGTTTGTTTTTTACTGGTCCCGGGTCTTTTTTTTTTTTTTTTTTTTTTGCCAGTCCTGGGGCTTGGACTTGGCCTGAGCACTGTCCCTGGCTTCTTTTTGCTCAAGGCTAGCACTCTGCCACTTGAGCCACAGCGCCACTTTGGCCGTTTTCTATATATGTGGTGCTGGGGAATCGAACCCAGGGCTTCATGTATACAAGGCAAGCACTCTTGCCACTAGGCCATACTCCCAGCCCACTTGGCTTTTTCTTTTAAGGCTGAAGCTCTTTAACTTGAGCCATACTTTTACTTCCTAATTTTTGTTGGTTAACCTATAAGAATGTCACAGACTTTTCTACCTACACTGGCTTTGAATTGTCATCATCAGTCTCAGTCTCCTGGGTAGCTAAGATTACAGGCTTGAGTCACTGGCACCTAGCTTTTGGTACACTTTTTGTTTCTTATGTATCCCAGGCTAGCCTCAAACTTCAGATTTTCCAGGCTCAGCTGCCCAAGTGCTGTGTTAATAAGCATGTTGTACCATTGCCTGGGCAGATGTGTCTTTAAAATTTTCCAAGAAATAGCTGGGTGCTGGTGGCTCACACCAGTAATCCTAACTACTGAAGAGGCTGAGATTTGAGGATTGTGGTTCAAAGCCAGCCCAGGCAGAAAAGTTTGTGAGATTCTTTGTTTCTGCTCTTTGTTTTTTTGTTTTTTTTGCCAGTCCTAGAACTTGAACTCAGGGCCTGAGCACTGTCTCTGGCTTCTTTTTGCTCAAGGCTAGCACTGTACCACTTGAGTCACAGTGCCAGTTCTGGCTTTTTCTATATATGTGGTGCTGAGGAATCGAACCTGGGGCTTCATGTATATGAGGCAAGCGCTTTACCACTAGGCCATATTCCCAGCCCCTGTGAGATTCTTATGTTCAATTAATCACACACACACACACACACACACACATACACACACACACACACACACACAGCCAGAAGTGGAGCTGTGTCTCAATATGTAGAGCACTAGCCTTGAGCAAAAAAGCTCAAAAACAGTGCACCCAGGTCCTGAGTTCAAGCTCTAGAACTCTCTCTCTCACACACAGACATAGACACACACATCCAAGAAATAAATAAGAGATGAGGACTACATCTATCTACCTGTGGCTTATGCCTAACCAATGTCACTTAAAACAGTAAAAACATTTCTCTAGGGAAGTTAAGGACTTTCCCACAGTTACAAAGAATAAATTATCATGCCAAATGTTTGACCTTCCAACTTCTAACTTTACTAATCCACCCAGTTTTCTCCTGTGGGGCGGGGGGGAAGGGAGGCTGCTCTTCTTGGGTAAACAGTCTGGCTTTTTTCATCAGCAGTCTGGCTGAGTTGGAGGCCATGACTGTAGTATTGTATTGGTGCATTTGAAGTAGTAGTTTTTTGGGGGAAACTTGATGGCCCCCAGGGTCTTTTCCTACTTGGTAAGGCTGATTTTATTCATGATCAGCATAAATGCTCAATGTAAGTTTAAAACGTAAATAAAGTCAGGCACTGGTGGTCATGCCTGTAATCCTAGCTACTCAGGAGGCTGTGTGAGGATGGAGGTTAGAAGTCAGCCCTGGCCAAAAAGTCAGTGAGATTCACATCTCCAATCAACCAGCAAAAAGCCAAAGTAGAGATATGATGCAGATGGTAGAGCACTAGCCATGAGCCAAAAAGTCAGGCAAGAATGTAAAGCACCGAGTTCAAGACACCTCAGTTACTGGCATACAAAGAAAAAAATGTAGCTGTGCACTCATGGCTCGCACCTGTAATCCTAGCCACTGAGGAGCCTGAGATCCAAGGATCACGACTCAAAGCCAACCCAGGCAACAAAGTCAATGAGTGTCTTATCTCTAGTTGACTACCAAAAAGGTAATGTGGAGATGTGGCTCAAGTGGAAGAAAGCTAGCCTTGAGTGAAAAAGGCTAATGGGGAGAGTTAGTGTTGTGCCAAGTCATGAGACCACCACCAAGAAGACCACTGAGACTCAGACATTCCGAAATGCAAAAGCAAGGCAAGGCTTTATTTAAGCGAGCTGCAACTTGGGCCTGTCCTACCCACCGACAAGGCAGAGGTTAGGAGGGAGCCTCGAGCTACGATTACACAGGGCTTATAAAGGCAAAAAACAAAGTTACAACAATCAGGTGTTCAAGCAAGCAAGATTAGGACACGGGTACAAATCTGATTGGCTCAGGGTTCGAGGCATTCTAGGGGTGGTCAGAGTTAAGCATTCTCAGCGGTTAGAGTTCTAGACCGACTGGGCCCTTAATGGGCTTGTCCTGGGTCTGCTCACAGGGCCTGCTTATCTCAGGTTCACGTGGTAAAGTGGGGTTCACGTGGTAAGGTGGGGTTCATGTGGTAAAGTGGGGCCTGACTTCAAAGTCTAGCACTTCATTAGGCTCTGAGTTAAAGTCAAGGGAAGGAAGCCAGAGAATCAGCGGTTGGAAGCCAGCCTGGACTAATGTAGCAAGTTTAGAGCGAACCTGGGACACATAGTGAGACAAACAAGAAGTTAAGGAGGGGAGTGAGTGACTGTAAAACCAAGCACTGGATGCCAGTGAACTAAGTGGAAATCAGAAATAAGTTCACAGAAATTAGTTTATAGAAACAATGACAGGCTAGGATGGTTTGTAGCTGCTGAGAATCAAGCCTCAGGAGATCAAGTTCAGAAAATTTAACCAGAAAAGCAAGTGTATAAAGAATGAAAATCAACAGCGTCAGAAAAGCTTTGCTTATGAGGATGTACTTTCTCCTACAGAGAAGCAGTATTGCATTTTTGTTTACTTGTGATTTGAACTGATTATAATTAAATTATGATTGGAGCTAAGCCTGTAATTCTAGCTACTTGGGAAGCAGAGATGGGGAATCACTGTTTGGAGCTAGCCTGGAGGGAAAAATGATTTGCAAGATTCCACCTCAGCTAATAGTTAGGGTGCAGTGGCACACACCTGTTATCCCAACTACAGGGGAAGCACAGTGGCTGGGTGTGGTGGCCTGTCATTTCCAGTGACACAGGGAAATACAATTAAGAGGATTGAAGCCCAGGCTACCCTATGTATAAAATGAGACCCTCCTCAAAAAGAAGGGCTAGGGATGTGTAGCTCAGGTGGTAAATTCCTGCCTAACAAGCACAAGGCCCTGAGTTCAGTCCCCAGCCTGGTCAAAACCATTTGTAATTGATTTTAACAGCAGCCTCATTAAAACTCATAAAACATTAGCCAGTTTGCTTTTCTTCTTTCTGGGCATGCAGATCAATTTGTTGTGAATAAATGGAAAATAGTTTGGCACTAGGCAAAGTGAAGAGGAAATGCCAATATTTGACTTAATTTATAAACCAGATGTCTTGAATAAGTGAGTTGGCAATAGGTCTTGGAGAGAGGAAAAAAAACAAAAACCTTAACTTTTGCCCTTCAAGATACTTTCTTCTATCTGTTTTGATTTCATTCCCACTTAGGAAGCTAATAAAAACATTACTTTCATTGTTACAGAAGTCACTCTTTGTGTTGCAGGGCCTTCCATGTTCTATTCATTCACTACTTTTTGTGTGTGTATGCATAGGTGATCATGTATATGCGCCCAGAGTCCCCCAGTGAGCCACCCCCTCACCCCCAGGATCATACTTTCTGATTACCATATAGCCTTGGTAATCATGCTTCGAATGCAAGTTCTTCAATCTTGTTTATCTTTTTTCTCTTTGTTTTTCTTTTTGTGATCGTACTGGGGCTTGAACTCAGGGCTGCCCACTCTCACTTGGCTTTTTCTACCCAAGGTTCATGCTCTACTACTTGAACTGCACCTCCACTTTCAGCTACTTGCTAGATAATGGGAGATAAGCATCTAGGATTTGTCTGCCCACACTAGCTCTGAACTGAGATCATCAGATCTCAGCCTTCTGAGTACTAGGATTATAGATATGAGCCACTGGCGCCTGGCTTCTACTCATTTTCAATGACTGAGGCTTCTAACTGATGGCTTTTCTTAGATATTTTTCAGAGGAAGCCCCACATTCTCTTTCTAGATATAGAGGAATTCTGACACAAAATTTGTGAGGGTTTCCTCAAACAATCCTACAATTCTCCCTCCATTCACCTCCCAGATATCCTATGATTTAATTCCTTCCCTTCTTTTATGAGAGTAGGGATTAACCTCAGACCTCACAAGTTAAATGCCCAGTTCCAAAAACCTGCCCACATTTTGATGATGATGCCATCATATCTTGGACATCCCATAATTCTGACCAACATAGAGGTTCCAGTGAATTCCTCCCTAAGATGCAGTGATTTGCTAGAATGGCTCCCAGAACTCAAGATGGTTCTTTACTTACATATACCAGTTTACTCCATGGGTATTATCAGGAATTTCCATTAAAATGTCAGGAATTCAAATGGCAGGTTATCTGCATTTTAGTTTTGCATGAATTTCAGCATAAATGCTCAGAGTCCTGATATTCGTTTTCTATGGCTTTACTATAATTTCTGATTCCATTCAAGTCAATTATAACACCAGTAGAGGATTTCACTCTTGGTTGTAGATGCCCACTGGTATCTACTGAAAGCCTCCCTCCACCCCCTAGTGCCAGTTCTGGGTCTTGGACTTGGAGCCTGAGCTTTTTGCTTCAGGTTGGTGCTTGAACCACAGCTCCACTTCTGGCTTTTGCTGGTTAATTGGACATTAAAAGTCTCACAGACTTTCCTGTCCTGGGCTACCTTCAACTATGATTGACCCACCTTGGCCTCCAGAGCAAGTTAGGATTATAGGTGTAAGCCGCTGACACCAGGCTCTTGCTGAGAGCTATTAAATACTCTGATGTCTGGGTTCCACCTCCCAGCAATCCTGACTGACACATTGTGGGGTGCAGTGCAGGTATTGCAGTTTCCTTTTTTTGTTTTTGTTTTTAAGTTTTACAGGAGAATAACTGCCCAGCAAGTATGCTTTTAGAACATGGCTAACCCGTTCAATCTGGGAAGATAGTTTTGACTAAACCTATTCAGAAGGGAGGCCGAGTTCAGAACCTTAAGAAACTAAAATTATACCCTTTAACACTATTAATTTACTAAATACATCCCAGACCATTAAAGCTGAGGTCATTTGCATTACTATGCTGAGAAAACCAGGTTGTTGTTTTGTTTTGTTTTGTTTGGGGGTGGGTGGGAGGGGTTCCCGGCCTTGAACTCTGGGCCTGAGTGCTGTCCCTGAGCTTTTTTTTGCTCAATGCTGGTGTTCTACCACTTGAGCCACAGCTCTACTTCCAGATTTGGGGTGAGAGGTGGGTGGATAATTGGAGATAAGAGTGTCATAGGAAAAAAAAGTCTCATAGACTATCTTGCCTGGGCTGGTTTTGAACTGCAATCTTCATATCTCAACCTCCTGATTATTTTTTAAAATTACCTGCCTAAGAATATGTAGGTAGTTGGAGCCCAAGCCAAGATAAGAAAATTATGACACTAATTAATTCACAGTTGATGGTCTTGTTTAGCTCAAGGTCTATAAAACCTTTTCTATAAAGGGTCACATTGTAAGTAATCTACTAGTGTTCTCAAAAACATCATACCCAGTAGGTACATGAACAAGTATGGCTGTGTTCCAGGAAAATATGATCCAGAAAATGCTGTACACTGCAGAATTGTGACTGAAGGACATTTTACTCTTCTTACTGGATGGCTATTTCCTTGAGCTGGGTGACCTGGTACCTGTCACTTACTGATTCTATTACAGTGTCCCCTATTGCAAATGATTAGCACATATTCCAGCTGTGGAAAGAAAATTCTTTGATGTCTGTGGCAGGTTGTAGTTGTTAGATTTTGTGCCAGTACTGAGGCTTGAACTCAGGGCCTCATATTCTTCTTTCTTTTCTGCTCAAGGCTGGCCCTCTACCACTTGAGCCACATCTCCTTCCCTTCCATCTTTTTTGCTGGTTAATTGGAGATAAGATTCTCATAGTCTTTTCTGCCTTGGCTGTCTTCGAACTGTAATCTTCAGATCTCAGCCTCACTAGTAGCTAGGATTGCAGTTGTGAGTCACTGGCACAATGCAATACAGGGTATTCTGTGATCCAGTCTCTTCTGCATGGTTATATTTCATAGTCATAAAGAGGGGCATTGGAAAGGGGCAAGAAACAGGTGTTGGGAACAATTGTGAAGTATAACAGCCCATGAACTGGAAATGGTGTCAATTAGAACACCATGGTTACAGAAGCCCAGCTGAGGGTGTGTGTGTGTGTGTGTGTGTGTGTGTGTGTGTGTGTGTGTGTGTGTGTGTGTGTGTGTGTGTGTGTGTGATGTTTTTAAAACAGGTTTCATTATGTTGCCCAAACCTACTTCTAATTTGTAACTTTAGCAGCTGGAACTGTTGCAAGTTACAAGTTAAATAGCTGGAACTATTTGCTGGCTTGATCATTGTTTCTGAATATTTATCTTTTCAGACATAAATATATAGTGTGTGTGTGTGAGAGAGAGAGAGAGAAAGACAGAGAGAAAGAGACAGAGACAGACTGTCTGTATGTGTATTGGAGCTTTAACTCAGGGCTTCTTGCTCTTGCTTAGTTTGATTACGACTGATGCTCTACCAGTAGGCCCACACCTCTAGTCTGGCATTTGCTGGTTAATTGGAGGTAAGAGACTCATGGACTTTTTTTGTCCAGTCTGGCTTCAAATCTCAATCCTCAGATCTCAGGCTCCTGAGTAACTAGGATTATAGATATGAGCTAACAGTGCCCTGCAAGGCTCTATAATTTTAATTACATAATATGCATTGTTGTATACTCTTTTCAAAATTTTTTTTTTTGGTGCCAGTCCTGGGGCTTGAAGTAAGGGCCTAGAACTGAGCTTTTGTGCTCAAAGCTAGCAGTCTACCACTTGAGCCACAGCTCTACTCCCAGCTTTTTGGTGGTTAATGGAGCGTCTCACCAACTTTCCTACCAGAACTGTTTTAAACCATGATCCTCAAATCTCAGCCTCCTCAGTAGCTATGATTGCAGGTGTGGGCCACGGATTCCTGGCACCTTTTATACTTTTTATATGTATCTATCACCTTTGGGACCTTAACAATTGCTTCACCTTCTTTAAATCTTGCCTCTAATTATATCACATCAATAATGAACATGCGATTACACAGCTGTATGGTACCATTCATCTTCTTCTACCTCTAGTACCTCTTACCATTCTGCATTATCCCAGGAGCCCCCCCCCCCCTCCTCCTCCTCCTCCTCCTCCTCCTCCTCCTCCTCCTCCTCTTCCTCCTCCTCCTCTTCCTCCTCCTCCTCTTCCTCTTCCTCTTCCTCCTCTTCTTCCTCCTCCTCCTTCTCTTGAGAGCCTATGCTGGCCTTAAATTTGCAATTTTAGCACCACTTCCTAGATACTGGGATTACAGGACTGTACTACTACTAAGCCCAGCTTCAAACCTTTTTGAGTTCACATTGCTTTTAAACTAAAAAACTACATGCTAAGGGGCTGGGAATATAGCCTAGTGGCAAGAGTGCTTGCCTCATATACATGAAGCCCTAGGTTCGACTCCTCAGCACCACATATATAGAAAATGGCCAGAAGTGATGCTGTGGTGTGGTTCAAGTGGCAGAGTGCTAGCCTTGAGCAAAAAGAAGCCAGGGACAATGCTCAGGCCCTGAGTCCAAGGCCTAGGACTGGCCAAACAAACAAAGAAACACCCATGCCAAATCAATGAGTTCTCTCTTTTTAAAAACTTTTTTTAAGTTTATTTTTTATGATTCTGTCTCTCTATGGTATATTCCTGTGTATGTCTTTGAAGAGGATGGTGGAGAGGTCATGGAACTCAAGGAAACAAGGGTGAAAAAAATACAGCAGTGGAACTCACCCGACACTGATAAAAGTGAACTATACAATGTGGGTGGAGATGGGAGGGAGGCCCTGGGAGATAGTGAGTGAGGGAACAGATGACACTGTATGACTCATGTAATTGTACTCTCTCTGTACATCACCCTTACAATAACAATAATGTAAATGATAATTGTAAAAAAGAAATAAAAAAAATCAAATCATTTGCTTTATCCAGCAGCACAGCACTCCTTAATTTTAGGTCATTATTGGGCAATGAATCTAGAATACTGGCAGACTGTCATACATTTTAGTTAATGTAGAAAATATAAACAAAATCACAGATTATAATAAAGTAAAATAGTTGCTAGAGCTCTTATTTATTTTGCTGCTACAAACATGTGGATGGTTTCACAATTCAGATGTTTACAAACTTGCTTTCTGGGAATAAAATTATTTGGGTATGTGCTTTTTTACTTTTTTCTCTTCTTAATATTTTGTACTTGTATAAAAATACACTTGAATGTTAAAGATCTTAGATTAAAAATGGAAATGGCCAGGTGCCAGTGGCTCATGCCTGTTATCCTACTTGGGAGGCTGAGATCTGAGGACCATGGTTTGAAGCCAGCCCAGACAGAGAAGTCCCCTTGAGATTCTTATCTCCAATTAACCACTTAAAAAATGGAAATGACACTGTGGCTCAAAGAGGGTAGAGAACTAGGTTTAAGCACA
The DNA here is from genome assembly GCF_023159225.1 of Perognathus longimembris pacificus. NCBI lineage: Eukaryota > Metazoa > Chordata > Mammalia > Rodentia > Heteromyidae > Perognathus > Perognathus longimembris. The sequence goes on from NC_063161.1 coordinate 67,391,994, forward strand.
AAAAAATCTCAGGGACAACCCAGGCCGAGTTCAAGCCCCACAACTGACAAAAAAAAAAAAAAAAAAGAGAGGAATATTTGAAATTTAATATAGAGTGAGAACTAAGTCAACTATAAGTATACATTTTGTTGTTATTGGAATTTAGAAAACATTTTATGAAAGAAACTAAGACTATAGTTACCTTGTCTCTTTTTTTGTTTGCTTGTTTATGATGCTGGGGGTTGATACTAGGCTTCACACTAGCTAGGTTGGTAGGCACTCTACCACTTGAGCCATGCATCCAGATCACTGTGTTCCTGCTCCTTGGCAAGAGGTGGTCCTGTTGTTCTTGAGAACAAAGATCCCTGCCTTTCTGGAGCTCACATTCTGCCCAGGATAATGCAGTGTGTTCGGAGGTGCTGGGTTGAGGAAAATGAACAGGACTGTGTAGTTGGGTAATGGAGTGTTTGTATTGATACAGTGCAATTAAAGCCAAGAATTAAACAAGGTAAAGCAATTAGTGGGCAGTGATTTGGAGATCTCTACCTCCTAGCAGGTGATTATTCTACTAGGAGACAGCAGCTAGTTCTAAGGCTCTGAGGTAGGGCGCAGCAAGGAGCCAGCAAGGTACAGTGGCCATAGAGACAGCCAGATCGTGTAGTGTCTGCAAAACTGCAAAGAGTTGAGGCTTTGCTGTGAGTGAAATGTGGAACCACTGTACAATGTGTGTGTGCCCATGTGCACACGCTAGTCTGGAGGCTTGAGTTCATGGCCTCTGCACTGCCCCTTAGCTTTTCATCCAAGGTTAGTGCTCTAGCACTTGAGCCACAGTTCTACTTCTGGCTATAAGGAGATAAGGATCTTACAAAGTTTCCTGCCTGAGCTGGCTTTGAACCTTGATCCTCAGATCTTAGTCTCTGGAATAGCTAAAATTACAGACATATGAGCCATAGGCACCTGGCTACCACTGCAGAATTTTGAGTACAGAATCTGATGTGTTTGGTTTTTGTTTGTTTGTTTGTTTTTGGTGCCATTCCTAGGGCTTGAACTCCAGGCCTGGGTGTTGGCCCTGAGCTTTTTGTGCTCCATGCTAGTTCTCTACCACTTGTGTTACAGTTCTACTTCTGGTTTTTAGGTGCTTACCTAGAGATAAAACTGTCATGTAGTTTTCTGCCCAAACTGCCTTTGAACTACAGTCCTCAGATTTCAGCCTCCTGAGTAACTAGTATTACAGGCATGAGCCACTGGCACCTGTCTTCTATAGAATTTTGAGCACAGGATCTGATCAAGTTTTAAAGGATCTCTCTAGGCCTTGGTTGAAAATACAAGCTATGTTGGGGTAAGAGCAGGAGCAAGGAGAACAGGTGGAGGGGCTTTCTGGGTATACTTTGAAGGGAGGGCCAACAGAAGTTTCTGATAGAGAAGTTGCAGAATGGTGCAGAAGTTGTAGAGTGAGAGAAGGCCAGATATTCAGTGCTTCTAGGGGACTGGGCCTAAGAATGGTGGAGTTGCCTGCTGCTAGCTGAGGTAGAGAAAACTGTTCAGAGAGCAGCTTGGAGAGAACATTAGGAGCTGAGGGGTTCAGATTTGCAAATGCTGATGGTAAGACAGCTCTGACTGCATGTTGAGTGGGTGAGTCAGAGATCTGGAGTGGAGAGGTAGAACCTTCATACCAGGAGAGCCTGAGCCAGTTTGGCATCAGAAAGGAGTGGTAAGTGTGGTAGACCAAGCACCTCGCTTTCCAGCACTGCAGCTTCAAAGAGCTTCTGATGGGACATTTCTGTTTTGACATTTTCTTCATCAGGTAAATACATGCTTTAAAAACATTCTTTTAAAAACAACTAAGTTGGGTTCCTGTGCTCATGACTATCATGTAATCCTAGTTACTCAAGAGCCTGAGATCTGAGGATTTAGGTTGAATGCCATTCATGGCTGGAAAGTTCATGAGAGTCTTATCTCCAGTTGCCAGCACAAAGACAGAAGGGAGCTGGGGACACCTGTAATCCTAACTACTCAGGAGGCTGAGAAAAGAACTTCATTGAAAGCTAGCCTGGGCAGGAAAGTCACTTAGCTAGACAAAAGATGGAGTAGAGCTGTGGCTAAAGTGGTAGATTGCTAGTCTTGAACAAAAAAAATCTCAGAGACATCACCTAGGCCCTGAGTTCAAGTCCCAGGAGCACATCACACACACACACACACTCACACACACACAGACACCTACACACTCAGGGACAGCATCCAGGCCCTGATTCAAGCCCCACAACTGTCACTTCCCCCCCCCCCCCCCAAAAAAAAGAGAGGGGGAAGTTGGCTCAAATAGTAGAGCACAAGTCTTGTACGAGCATGAAGACCTGAGTTCAGGCTCCCAGTACCAGCCAAAATTAAATTTTAAAAATTACTCAAAAGGGGCTGGGATATGGCCTAGTGGCAAGAGTGCTTGCCTTGTATACATGGAGCCCTGGGTTCAATTTCCCAGCACCACATATACAGAAGAAGAAAAAAATGGCCAGAAATGGCACTGTGGCTCCAGTGGCAGAGTGCCAGCCCTGAGCAAGAAGAAGCCAGGGACAGTGCTCAGGCCCTGAGTCCAAGCCCTAGGACTGGCAAAAAAAAAAAAAAATACCCCAAAATGACAGTTCTCAGATTTCCTGACATACTATAATTAGTTTGTCTATGCCCACATTAACTGTTCAATTACAAGTGTCTTTTATTCTTGTGCTTTTTGATCACTTGGAATCTAAGAGGCCCTTTAAGCTAAGGGGCTTCCTGAATGGTTAGAGTATCTAGTTACAATTTGGTTTCAATTCCCTGTTTATGCAGCCAGCAACCAAATAAGGATTGTTTCCAAATCTGAGTTTTCTGAGTCGGGCATAAACAAGGCAAGTTTTATGTTTACTGTTGCATCCAAGATGGTAGCCGATGAAGTGTTTGAAATGCTACTTGTTTTAGGTAGACTTTGTCATGTCAAGGTTGGCATATACACAGTGGTGAATGCAGGGAGGGGTGTGCTTGTAGCCACATATTGTGTCTGTTGTATATTTGTCACTGTACTTCTTTTAAATAACCCTTTTAAAATGTGAGTCCTAGCCTACAGTCAGCTACTCAGGACAGCTTAGGCAGGAAAAGTATGTGAGATTCTTATCTCTAACCACCAAAAAATAAAATTAAAGAAGCTAATAGTGGAGTTATGGTTCTGTGGTAGAGTGCTAGCCTTGAGCAAAAAGAAGCTCAGAAGCTGGGTGTTGGTGGCTCACACCTGCAATACTAGCTATTTGGGAAGCTGAGATCTGAGAATCACGGTTCAAAGCCAGCACAGGCAGGAAAGTCCATGAGACTTTCATATCCAGTTAAACACTAGAAAACTGGAAATGGCACTGTGGTTCAAAGTGGTAGAGCTCTAGTCTTGAGCAAAAGAGCTCACAGACAGAGTCCAGGCCCAGAGTTCAGGCCTCATAACTGATCCCCTCCCCCCACCAAAAAGAATGGTGGAGCACCCAAGCCCTGAATTCAAGCCCTGGGACTAGCGCGCACACACACACACACACACACACACACACACACACACACACACAGAGTGGGTCTTCTCCATGTCTTTCCTTGTGTTATGGTGTGTCAGGATAGTGTCTGAAGTTGGAATCTCTTATTAAAAGCATTTTGCCACCCCTGTGGGAGATATTCCCTGTAAACAAGGACATCCATTAAGCCTATCATAGGAGAAAACTTTTGATCCTCAACTTTTTGGGCTTTGTTTTTTATTTGAGGCTATTAAACTTTTTTGTGTGCACCAGCACTAGAACTTGAACTCAGGGCCTCACCCTCCTGCTTACTTTTTTTTTTTTTTTTCTCAGCTGGCTCTCTGTCACTTGGGCCATACCTCCACTTTCACCTCATTGCTGGTTATTTGGAGATAAGTCACATAGATTTGTTTGCCTGAGCTGGTTTCATACTTTGATAGTTAGATCTCAGCCTTATGAGTAGCTAGGATTACAGACATGAGCCACTGGTACTCATCTTATATATTAATACATAGTATTCAAGATCTTTTTTTTTTGCCAGTACTGGGGCTTGAACTCAGGCCCAGAGCACTGTCCCTGGCTTCTTTTTGCTCAAGGCTAGCACTCTGCCAACTTGAGCCACAGCGTCACTTCTGGCCTTTTCTATACATGTGGTGCTGAGGAATCCAACCTAGGGCTTCATGTATATGAGGCAAGCACTCTTGCCACTATAGGCCATATAGTCCCAGTCCTCAAGATGTATTTTTTGAACGTACTTTTCCCCCATTTAACATATAAGTGACCCCCTTTTACAGTTTTGTCACTATCAGCTGTTATAAGTTAAAGCTAAATATATATTGTTGCTTTGGGAAGGACTTTTTATTTTCTTGGTCCACATATTTAATTTTTTATTACCTTTAAGTAGTTGTACAAAAGAACTGCCATTTAATAAGGCAATTTATGAATACAGTGCATCTTGATCAATGTCACCCCTTTCAACATTCTCACCCATCCCTCCCAACCCACCCCTCCTTCTCTCACTTCGTGTGTGTGTGTGTGTGTGTGTGTGTGTGTGTGTGTGCGCATGCACACATGCATGCCAGTCTTGGGACTTGAACTCTGGGCCTGGGTGCTGCCCCTGAGTTTTTATGCTCAAGACTAGCACTCTTTCCACTTCAGCCACAGCTCTACTTCTGGCTTTTTGGTGGTTAATTGAAAATAGGGTCTCATGGACTTTCCTTCCACAGGCTGGCTTCAAACCTTGACTCTCAGATCTCAACCTCCTGAGTAGCTAGCAGTAGAAGTGTGAGCCACCATCGCCCAGCTCAACTGAGTTTTAAAAGTTAACTTTTAATGTTTTAAATCATTTTAGGCCTTCAAAAAACCCTCAAGAAATAGCAACCAGAGAGTTTTGGTTTTCTTTTCTTTTTTTTTTTTTTAATAAAAAACACCTCAAGAGGGAGAATGATAGAAGGGTGACTGATCAAGAAGCACTGGACACATAGATGGACATGTTAAATTGGAACTGCCTTTTACAACTTTTTTTTTTTTGCCAGTCCTGGGGCTTGAACTCAGGGCCTGAGTACTGTCCCTGGCTTCTTTTTGCTCAAGGCTAGCACTCTACCACTTGAGCCACAGCACCCCTTCTGGCTTTTTCTATGTATGTGGTGCTGAGGAATCGAACCCAGGGCTTCATGCATGCAAGGCAAGCACTCTACCACTAGGCCATATTCCTAGCCCCTTCTACAACTTTTTGGAGCTCAGAAGGTAGAATAAAATAAATACACTGAAGCCCCCGCCCCCAACTCAAATAGGTCCTGTTTTAGAAGTTTGAATTGTGCAAGCATGAAGTTATCTCTTAACCAAAAGATAGTTGCTTAAATGGCTTACTTTGATTCAATTACAGTGAATTCTTGGTAGATTTGATTTTCTCTTTGTTGTTGAGTGGTGACTTTTCTATATGTTTATTATATACCTGTATGAAAATAGTATAATGAAACTCATTAAAATCATATTTCAAGGAGTAGCGCTGTGACTCAAGTGGTAGAGTGCTAGCCTTGAGCTGAAGAATTCAAGCTCCATGACCAGAAAAAAAAAATCACATTTTATAAAGGAGGGAAATGTTGATGAGAAGAAAGACTAATAGAGATTGAGGTTTAATATGATTAAAAAAAAACATGCATATATGGAAATTTCAAAATGAAGCCCTTTTCTACAACTAATGTGCCAATAAAATCTTTTATTTTCTTGGAAATAGTTAGGTCTATTATTAATATCACCATGCCAACCTCAAAGAGAAGGAAACTGAGTATGCATAAAAAGAGTCATTTAAAAGTCTCTGAGCCAGGCGCCACTGGCTCATGCCTATAATCCTAGCTACTCAGGAGTCTAAGAACTGAAGATTGTGGTTCAAAGCCAGCCCGGGCAGAAAAGTCCCTGTGAGACTCTTATTTCGAATTAACTACTTAAATACCAGAGGGGGTACTGTGGCTCAAAGTGGTAGAATGCTAGCCTTGAGCAAAAGAACTCAGAGACAGCACCCAGGTCCTGAGTTCAAGCCCCAGGAACGATCGAAAAAAAAAAAAAGTATCTGAAATTCCATGTTATTTCTTGTATCAGAAACTGGGTGTCAGTCAGCATATAATCCCAGCTACTCAGTGTAAGGTTCATAGGAAAGGAAACCCACCACATGGTTCAGGCAGAGAAGAGTTTATTGAGGGGGAAGCAAACTGCAGCCCACACAAGATGGAGGCATGGGGAGGCAGAGGGGAAGGAAGAAGAGAAAGAGAGAGGGGCTGGGGATATGGCCTAGTGGCAAAGAGTGCTTGCCTCGTATACATGAGGCCCTGGGTTTGATTCCCCAGCACCACATATACAGAAAATGGCCAGAAGTGGCGCTGTGGTAGAGCGCTAGCCTCGAGCAAGAAGAAGCCAGGGACAGTGCTCAGGCCCTGAGTCCAAGCCCCAGGACTGGCCAAAAAAAAAACAAAGAGAAAGAGAGAGTAAAAGAAAAGAGAGTGGGGACTTGTGTTGAACCCGATTATATAGGGAAAGGCAGGAGGTATGGCCAAGTGGATTAGATGTGACCTCAGAGAAGGAGGAGTTAACTGCCTCCAGGTGTGCCAGTACGGGTACTGGGTACAGAGTTAAACAGGTGGGGGGGGGGGGGTCATCTGCATGGAGCCCTCCTGGGAATGGACCTTACACTCAGTAGGCTGAGATTTGAGGATTGTAGTTCAAAGCCAGACTGGGCAGAAAAGTCTATGTGACTCTTATGTCCAATTAAGCAGCAGCAAGAAGCTAGAAATGGAAGAATGGAAGTGTAGCTCAATGGTAGAGCACCAGCATGGAGTAAAAAAAACAAAGTGAGAGTGTGAAGCCCTGAGTTTAAGCTCCAGTGCTGAAACAAAAACAAAGGAAAGAAAGAAGGCGAGAGAGAGAGAGAGAGAGAGAGAGAGAGAGAGAGAGAGAGAGAGAGAGAGGCAAGGAAGGAAGAAGGAAGGAGGGAGGGAGAGAGGAAAGAAGGGGGAGAAGAGGAAGGAGGGAGAGAGGGAAGGAAAGAAGGTAGACAGGCAGGCAGGAAGGAGATAAATGAAAGACTAATCTCTCCCTTTCCTAAGTGTCTCATAGTAAACTTCAGCATTGTTTTAAAGAATCTTTGTGGGGCAGGGTGTTGCTTGTAATAAATTGGACAATGTTATTGGTACATTCTCACAATTGTCTCTGGAAACCCTGGGTCCCTTCAGCATGGATTGTGAATAAAAATGTGAGGAAGCTAGTGGGGCAGATTGTGACAGATGTGCATTTGTTTGTTTCTGTCTCAGCCATTCTTCTAGAGCCCTGCAGTCAGCTGTCCTTTCTTGGTTGATGGCTGGTGACTGACTGGACATGAGAAAGAAATGCTTTTACCAGATTAGTTGGGCCCCTCCCATCCTCTGGGTAGCCTAGATTGCAGCTGATCTGCCTTTCTGTGTCCCTAGAAGGAAAGGTATATATGTAGCCATCGTTGCTCAGGGTGCATTAAAGGTGTCTAAAGCACAGTTCTCACCCAAGAAAGCTCTTTGTCAAGGACAGCACACAGCCACAATGTTATTTCTATGCTTCATCCTGTAACTGTGACTATTGGTGTTTTCTGAGATCAGAAGCTTAACTTGCAAAGACAAGGGTAGTGTGGGCCCCTCTGCATTTATCTGCGCTTTCTTTTTGAACCCACAGGCAGCAGTACCTGTCCAAAGGTCAGTGTAGTTCTACCTTGTTCAACAAGCAGCACAACCACACTGGTTGATTCGAAAGTATCTGAAGAGGCTCAGGGAATAAATGGGAAGACACCAGCGAATCGCTCAGCTGCATGTCCAAAGCCGCAAGGTAGGCATGCAGGAGAGGGTGGGAAGGAGGGCTGTGGGGAGGGCAGCTGTGATGGGGTCTCAATGAGTTGCTGACCACTGAGGGCCACCAGAAGAATGACAACACAAAGAGAAATTGAAACTACAAAAGGGACATGGATAAATTATTTTTCAGAGAAATGTCAGTCTTTGTGTGTGTGTACTGATACCGGGTCTTGAACTCAGGGCCTGGTGCTCTTGCCTGGCTTTTTCTGCTCCAACCTGGCATCTTGCTGGTTAATTGGAGAGTAAGAGTCTCACATACTTTCCTGCCCAGACTGGCTTTGAACTGCGATCCTCACATCTCAGCCACCCATTGGTCTTATGAACTTTCTCAAACAGAGGCCAGTGCTTGTTCTTCTCTAAAAATAGTACACTTCTTTATTTCTTTCTTTTTTTTTTTTTTTTGGTGGGGGTGTGGGGAAGAGGGTCTGCCTGTCCTGGGGCTTGAACTCAGGGCCCAGGAACTGTTCCGGAGCTTCTTTAGCTCAAGGCTAGTATTCTACCACTTGAGCCACAGCTCCACTTACAGATTTTTTTTTGGCCAGTCCTGGGCCTTGGACTTACTTAGGGCCTGAGCACTGAGCACTATCCCTGGCTTCTTCCCGCTCAAGGCTAGCACTCTGCCACCTGAGCCACAGCGCCCCTTCTGTCTGTTTTCCATATATGTGGTGCTGGGGAATCGAACCGAGAGCTTCATGTGTAGGAGGCTCTTGCCACTAGGCCATATTCCCAGTCCCACTTACAGATTTTTTTGGTAATTAATTGGAGACAGTCTCAGGCTTTCCTGCACAGGCAGAATTTGAACAGAGATCCTCAGATCCTATCTGGGGTTACCGGGTAAGCCATTGGTACTCGGCTGTCTTGTGCTTATTTTTACACTACTAAAGGTGTTTGGGCATCCACTGAGACTGTCTTACTGTGAGTATGTCAAATGCGTTTAGAACTAGCCAGTAAGAAATGAGGGGCTGGGGATATAGCCTAGTGGCAAGAGTGCCTGCCTCGGATACACGAGGCCCTAGGTTCGATTCCCCAGCACCACATATACAGAAAACGGCCAGAAGCGGCGCTGTGGTTCAAGTGGCAGAGTGCTAGCCTTGAGCGGGAAGAAGCCAGGGACAGTGCTCAGACCCTGAGTCCAAGGCCCAGGACTGGCCAAAAAAAAAAAAAAAAAAAAAAAAAAAAAGAAATGAGTTACTCTAGGTCAGAGGACCTGGGAAACAATTCTGAAATGGTGCTTAGCTTAACATTCTTATCGAGAATGTGATTAGATAATGTTTAAGTACAAGGCTTTTGAAAATGCCCCAAGGGAATGTCATCCACAGTGTAGTGGTGGAAAGCTCTCCATACTTTCTTTGTTCGCTGGCCATTTGGTTTTGTGAATAAATTTCCATTGAGCTTTTAGCTTCAAGGAACATAAAACTATTTTTTTTTGTTTTTTTTTCAGTCTGGGGCTTGAACTCAGGGCCTGGGCTCTGTCCTGGAGCTCTTTTGCTCAAGGCTATACTTTGCCACTTGGAGCCACAGCTCCACTTCTGGCTTTTTTGGTGGTTTATTGGAGATAAGAGTCTCTTGACTTTCCTGCCCGGGCTGGCTTTGAACCTGATCCTCAGATCTCAGCCTCCTGAGTAGTTAGGATTACAGGTGTGATCCACCAGGGCCTCACTAAAACAGTTGGTTTTTATGGTAGAATTTAAGACATACTAAATTATAACACATGCAGGGCACTGGTGGCTCACACCTGTAATCTTAGCTACTTAGGCTGAGATCTGAGGATAATGGTTCAAAGCCAGCCTATACACACAGATCCAAGAGACTCTTGCCTTCAATTATCCAGCCAAAAGCCAGAAGTGGAGCTGTAGGGTGTAGAATACCAGCTGTGAGTAGAAAAGCTGAGTGAGAGCATGAGGCCCTGAGTTTAAGCCCTAGGGCAGCACCAAAGAAAACACACATGAAAAACCACTAAAGCTAAGCTGCATTATTTTAATGTTCATTTTCTTTTCTTTTCTTTTCTTTTGGCCAGTCCTGGGCCTTGGGCTCAGGGCCTGAGCACCATCCCTGGCTTCTTCCCGCTCAAGGCTAGCACCTGAGCCACAGTGCCCCTTCTGGCCGTTTTCCATATATGTGGTGCTGGGGAATCGAACCTAGATCTTCATGTGTAGGAGGCAAGCACTCTTGCCACTAGGCCATATTCCCAGCCCCTAATGTTCATTTTCTTCCTAATGGATTTTCATTTATAATGAATATTGAACATTCAGCCAAAACAATACTGAGCATTTTCAGAATTACAATATTTAGGAAAATTCAATTTCCCTTTTGCCTATTTTACGTTTACTTTGATCACTTTTCTATTCTTGCAAAGAAAAATGTATACCAGAGAATGCACTATAAAAGAACTGGTGTTTTGGGGGCTGGGGATATGGCCTAGTGGCAAGAGTGCTTGCCTTGTATACATGAGGCCCTGGGTTCGATTCCCCAGCACCACATATACAGAAAACGGCCAGAAGTGGCGCTGTGGTTCAAGTGGCAGAGTGCTAGCCTTGAGCAAGAAGAAGCCAGTGGCAGTGCTCAGGCCCTGAGTCCAAGGCCCAGGACTGGCCAAAAAAAAAAAAAAAAAAAAAAGGAACTGGTGTTTTTTGAAACTCAGTTTGTTTAGGATTTCTGGAAGAAAGCTTTCAAATGAGTTTAAAGTAGAATATTCTAGATTATGGGGTATTTGTCATTTTGTTCTTGTTCCTAACTATATTCATGGTGATATATGACTACCACATACATACTTGCCTTAGATGCATACATGATTTTTTTGTTTCAGTATAGAAGCTTGAATTCAGCGCCTCAGCTTTTTTTTTTTTCTGATACTTGAACACTTAAGGAATCATATCTTTAGTTTTTATATAACCTCTCCTCCTCTCTCTTCCTCTCTCCCTCCCTCTCTACTCCCTCCCCCTCTTCCTTTCTTTCTTCTTTTCATTTCTTTTCTTTTTCCTTCCTTCCTCCCTTCCTTTCTTCCTTCCTCTCTCTTCTTTTTCTTTCTTTTCCTCCCTCCCTCTTTCTCTCTTTCTTTCCCTCCCTCCCTCCCTTCCTTCCTTCCTTCCTTCCATCCTCTCTCTCCCTCCCCCTCCCTCCCTCCCTCCCTTCCTCCCTCCCTCCTTTCTTCTCTCTCTCTCTCTCTTTCTCTTTCCTTTGTGCTGTTCCTGGGTTTGAACTCAGGTCCTGGGTGCAGTATTTTTGCTCAAAGCTAGTACTGTACCACTTGAGCTACAGCCTCAGTACCACCCACACCTTTTTTTTGGTGATTAATTGAAGATAAGAGTTTCATGGACTTTCCTGTTGTGTTTGGCTTTGAACTTAGATCCTCAGATCTCAGCTTCCTGAGTAGCATGAGCCACCAGAACCAGGATCTATATAACATTTTCTTTTGGTTATACTTATCCCTGTAACAGTGATGTCTACATAAGCATAGGCAAAATTTTAAATATGGTATAAACAATTTTAATTGCAAAATTCAAAATTTCAGGGCTAGGAATATGGCCTAGCAGCAGGAGTGCTTGCCTCATACACATGAAGCCCTGCGTTCAATTCCTCAGCACCACATATATACAAAAAGGCCAGAAGTGGCACTGTGGCTCAAGTGACAGAGTGCTAGCCTTGAGCAAAAAGAAGCCAGGGACAGTGCTCAGGCCCTGAGTCCAAGCCCTAGGACTGGCAAAAAACAAAACAAAACAAAATTCAAATTTTTAAAATTGCCTCATTAGACCTGAGTTGACAGTATGAGGTCACACTACAAAAAATGAGTAGAATTCTAATTTCTGTTATTGTCTGGTTCAAAAGCAAGAATTTCATTATTTAAAAGGCTTTTTAATTTTAGGGATGATACATTGAATTACTTCATTGTTTTTCCCACATTAATGTTTTGAACAAAAGCAATGACCTTCTCTAACTACTGAGATGCAAAAAAAGCCTGTCCTTAGATGCTTATTCACTGCTGTCCTAAATATGAATTAAGTATATCCATGTCACTGTGCTTGTGTATAATCGAGGTTCTGTGAACTTTAATCCCCAAACCAGAGTGCCCACACCTGCTTTGTGTTTCCTCACTCATTACAATCTGACCAACCATATAACTGTCTCATCTGGCTCAGTTTTCTAGATTTGTAATAATAATTCTCTTTCACCCCATCTCTCCCAATTTGTTTCCACTAGTCTTTGTTCCAACCTTAGTATGTTGCCATACTGAGACCAGCATCTAACCTTTCAGGGTTATCGGATGAGCTACTGAGGAGCTTGGCACTGTGTATTGACTTTCTTTTTTTTTCCTTATTGTCAAAGTGAATGTGTATTGACTTTCAGATATAACAGTAAATGTTCTTGAAGGGTGCTTGTGGCTTACACTTGTAATCTTAGTTACTCAGGAGGCTGAGATTTGAGGATCTCAGTTTAAAGTGTGCCTGGGCAGGGAAGTCCATTAAACTCTTTTTTTTTTTTTTTGGCCAGTCCTGGGCCTTGAACTCAGGGCCTGAGCACTGTCCCTGGCTTCTTCCCGCTCAAGGCTAGCACTCTGCCACTTGAGCCACAGCGCCGCTTCTGGCCGTTTTCTGTATATGTGGTGCTGGGGAATCGAACCTAGGGCCTCGTGTATCCAAGGCAGGCACTCTTGCCACTAGGCTATATCCCCAGCCCCATTAAACTCTTTAACCACCAAAAAGTGGAGACATGGCCTATGATATTCTTTACTCTTTAGGGAAGAGGAGGTACTTTTCTCCATACTCCAGAAAACACTTATCCTACTTGACTGTACTTTACCTCTTGAACCATGATTCCAGCCCGGCTTTTTGCTGGTTATTTTGGTGATGGAGGCTAATGAACTCTTTTGCTTGAACTACAATCCTCTGGCATACTAAATAGAATTACAGGTGGGAGCCACTAGTGCCTGAATCTTAAGGACTTTGGATGACCAGCAAATGGAACTAGATATTGACAGAACTTTAGCATGGACAAGGGATTGTTATAATGGTGTCATTTTACTGTTACTGAGGATTCTCTAGAATGAGACATTTTTGGCATCCCTTCCCCTATCTCTCCACCCACCTTCCTTGGGACATTTTGGGTTGATGTTTGTGGAAGTTGTGACCAACATTTTGTGAGCAGTGGCTAGGACTTCCACTCTATACCCTATAGTGCACAAGGCAGTCCCTTAAATGCCATGAGTGGTGAGTTTAAGAAATTCTGTCTTAGAAGGGTGCCAGTAGTTCATTCCTGCAAGCCAGGCTACCCAGGAAGCTGAGATGTGAGGATCACCATTCAAAGCCAACCTAAGGAGACAAATCAAGAGACTCTTATATCCAACTAACCAGCAAAGTGGAGGTGTGGCTCAAGTAGTAGAATGCCATCCTTGAGGGAAAAAGCCAAGTATAAGCACAAGATCCAGAGTTTTAAGCCCCAGTACTCACAAAAGAACAAAAGCAAGCAAGAAAGCAAGCAAGGCCAGAGCCAGTGGCTCATGCTTGTAATCCTAGCTACTCAGGAGGGTGTGATCTGAGGATCACAGTTCAAATCCAGCCCAGGCAGGAAAGTCCGTGAGACTCATTTCCAATTAACTACCAAACAACCAGAAGTGGTACTGTGGCTTCAAGTGGTAGAGTGCTAGCCTTGAGCTGAAGAGCTCAGGGACAATGCCCAGGCCCTGAGTTCAAGCTCCATGACAAAAAAAAAAAAAAAAAAAAGATTTAAATTCTAAAAGAATATAGAACTAAACTTTTTTATGTGACTGGATCATGAGAACATAGCTTCCATTTTGGGGATGACTCTAAGAGGATAGAGTGGGGCTGGGGATATGGCCTAGTGGCAAGAGTGCTTGCCTCGTATACATGAGGCCCTGGGTTCGATTCCCCAGCACCACATATACAGAAAATGGCCAGAAGTGGCGCTGTGGCTCAAGTGGCAGAGTGCTAGCCTTGAGCAAGAAGAAGCCAGGGACAGTGCTCGGGCCCTGAGTCCAAGCCCAGGACTGGCCAAAAAAAAAAAAAAAAATAGAGGATAGAGTATTGTCCATTGTCATTGGTGATGGTCAAGATATTTTTAAATAATTTTTATAAGTTTTAAGAGCTAAATTTTAGATGCTATTAAAGTTGCATTTGGATCTAAATTGGCCTGTGTAGACTTTGAAAGGATTTGTTCAGTAGTTAGAGCTTTTTGCCTCTGCCTCAGAAAATACCCTAAGGCCTGGGAAAACAATAGCTTATTTATCCCACACAAATCTTGCCAGTCCACCAAACAAATCTCTAAGCAGCCTCCAACATAGCCTTTCTTCTTGTTCACTGATTTTCATATTGGCCTACTTCCTGCCATGCTAGACTTAACTCAAAGTAGCTTCTTTAGTAATTCAAACTAATCATTCTTTTTCTCTAGAGAGCTTTAATCCACAGCATTCTCCATAATTCATAGGCATTTTGGTATATCTCACATATTGTCACATACAATTTCAGTCACTAAGCCTAAAATACTAGGAAACATTTTGTGAACCCCAAAAGCTCCAGATTTTTTGAATAATTTACGTAAATATGGAGCACTCAGACCTGTGCATTTGCTTCTGGGATAAAGGAATCTTGTATAGTGATCCATCCTTTAAAATGTATTATCTTTATAATGTATTTATATGTAGCCCCTTTTGGTTTTCATATTTTTTTAATAAGCACATAGACTGGGTGCCCAAGCCTGTGATCCTAACTACTCAGAAGGCTAAGATCTGAGGATTGTTGTTCAAAGCCAGCCTAGACAGGAAAGATCGTGAGACTCTTATCTTCAATTAAGCACCGAAAAAGCTGGAAGTGGAACTGTAGCTCAAGTAGAGCACTGGCCTTAAAGCAAAAACACTCAAGGACGGCGCCCAGGATCTTAGATCAAGCCCCAGGATAAGCACACACTTGTGCGTATGTGTGTGTGCGCACACATGTATGTGGAATAGAGGGACAGGCACATGTACACACATGCCACACACCCACACACGTGAGATAGAGGTCTGCTGATAACCTTACACTGGAGATAATGTTTCTCTAACATTTTTTTTTTTTTTTTGGCCAGTCCTGGGCCTTGGACTCAGGGCCTGAGCACTGTCCCTGGCTTCTTCCCGCTCAAGGCTAGCACTCCGCCACTTGAGCCACAGCGCCACTTCTGGCCATTTTCTGTATATGTGGTGCTGGGGAATCGAACCTAGGGCCTCGTGTATCCGAGGCAGGCACTCTTGCCACTAGGCTATATCCCCAGCCCCTCTCTAACATTTTTGATGATCACTTTGCACTCTTGGAAATTTCTGAATAATTAAAATGCTCTTATATTTGCTGTCTGGAAATATGACCCAGTTCAGATATTAAAAGAACTGTCCATCTTTTTCCCTCCCTCCCTCCCTCCCTCCCTCCCTCCCTCCCTCCCTCCCTCCCTCCCTCCCCCCTCTCTCCTCTCTCTCTCTCTCTCTCTCTCTATCTATCTATATCTATTCCCTTCCCCTTTCTCTTTCTGTGTGCACATGTGCTCATGCCATGCTATGCATGCACACACGCTGGTATTGGGACTTGAACTCAGGACCTGGGAACTCTCCCTTATTAGCATTTTCACTCTGAGTCTCTTACCATTTGAGCTATAACTCCACTTCTGGCTTTCGCTGATTGGAGATGAGTCTCACAGACTTTCTTGCCTGGGTTGGCTTCAAACTGTGGTCTTCAAGTCTCGGCCTCCAGAGTAGCTAGGATTACAAGTGTGAGCCACCAGTACTATGCTTCTAGCCATTTCTTGAAAAACCATTTACCTATTAAGCCAGTTGAGGAACAGCTCCTTCTTTCACTTGTCCAAGCTCAGTGTCTCCCAGTTATTTTTCTACTTTGGTGCTTTCATCCTTCTCCTTCGCGTTTATCAGGAAAGCTACTCTATGTACCTAGAGGGCTGGGAGCACAGAGTTTTTCTGGCATAGATTGCTCTGAGTCTTTCCCCAGCAAATGTTGGCACATGTGGAATATACATGGAATCCAAGTGTCTTCCTGTCTTCTCCTAAGTAATATTATCACTTGCCTGGATTCCTATGATAACCTCTAATCTCGTCTCTCTGCTTCTCTCCCAGAAGAAAAACATAGCAGCCAGAGTGATAATGTTGAAATTTAAGTAATCATGTCTCAACTTTGCTCAGAATTCTGCTGAGACCTCATTTATCAGAGTCAGAATTCCTATGTGATCTATAAGATTTCACAGTCACTTTTGCTTGCTTATTCATTTTGCTCTGTATACATTGGCCTTCAGACCTGAGTGATCAGATCTCTAGCCTTTGTTTCCACTGCTGAAATGATCTTTCTTGAATTACCACTCCCTTCAAATCTTGTTTAAATCACAACTTTTCAAAGAGGTCCACTTTGAGCCTGCTGTGTTGATAAACACCTGTAATCCCAGCATTTGGAAGGCCATGATCCTGAATTTGAAGACCAACATGGACTACAGTATGATAGTCTGTCTTAAAATGTATAATTTAAGCAGCACCCAGTGGTTCACATCTGTAAGGAAGGCTTACAGGAGGCTCAGGAGGCTGAGATCTGAGGACTGCAGTTTAAAGCCAACCTGGGCAAGAATGTCTGAGACTCTCCAGTTAACTACCAAAAAAAGCTAGAAGTGGTGCTGTGTCTCAAGTGGTAAAGTACTAGCCTTGAGCAAAAGGAAGCTCAGGGACTATAGGCCATGAACTAGAAAACTAAAAACTGAAAGTGTGAGGTCCTGAGTTCAATTCCTGTGTTGAAGAAACCCACTTTGAACATCATTCAACTTCACCTCCTATACTGAGTCCTTTTTATCTTGCTGTTTTACCCCTCTCCCTCATTTCATACTTATTACTTTCTCATAAGTGATTTGCTTGTTATTTCATTGTTGTTTATATGTTATTTGCAGTTATTTGTTGTCTTTCCTTATGCTTATTAACATGCCTAAGTGCCTAGAACTTAATAGTTGTTTAGCCGGGAACTGGTGACTATGTAATCCTAGCTATTCAGGAGGCTGAGATCTGAGGATCACAGTATGAAACCAGCCTGAGCAAGCAAGTCCATGAGACTCTTTGTTGTTGTTTTATTTTAATTTTATTGTAAAGGTGATATATAAAGGGGTTACAGTTACATAAGTAAGGTAATGAGTACATTTCCTTTTGAACAGTGTTACAGTGTTAACCCCTCCCTCATTTTCTCCCATTCCCCTCCCCGCCACCCCACACACACATTCCCTCTCTGCACTGTGAGACTCTTATTTCCAGTTAACTACCAAATGGCCAGAAGTGGAGCTGTGGCTGAAGTGGTAGCCTTGGGCACAAAACCTCAGGAATAGTTCCCAGGCCCTGAGTTCAAGCACCAGGATCAGTACACGCACAAAAAATTATTCAATAGGGCTGGGGATATAGCCTAGTGGCAAGAGTGCCTGCCTCGGATACACGAGGCCCTAGGTTCGATTCCCCAGCACCACATATACAGAAAACGGCCAGAAGTGGCGCTGTGGCTCAAGTGGCAGAGTGCTAGCCTTGAGCGGGAAGAAGCCAGGGACAGTGCTCAGGCCCTGAGTCCAAGGCCCAGGACTGGCCAAAAAAAAAAAAAATTATTCAATAAACATGGAATTAATGAAAAAGTAAAAAATAAAAAGAGTCATGTGGATGTGTAATTTGTTAGTTTATTCATTTCTGTGCTTAGCAAAAGCTTATAAGGTTCAGTTCACACTGCTTTGTACCATTGACTCCTAGTATTGTCAGAATTAAAATTTTTGGTTTGGGGATAGGGATGTAGCTTAGTGGTAGAGTGCTTGCCTAGCATGCATGAAGCCCTGAGTTTGATTCCTCATTACTACATAAACAGAAAAGGCCAGAAGTAGCACTGTGGCTCAAGTGGTAGAGTGCTAGCCTTGGGTAAAAGAAACCCAGGGATAGTGGCAAGGCCCTAAATTCAAGCCCCAGGACTGGAAAAAAATTTTTTTCTGTCGGATAGAATGGAAGTAGTGTCAAATTGTGGATTGTATTTTTTTTATTAGTGAAAGTGAACACTTTCTCCTCTTTACATTTTTTGGGTTTCACAGTCTTTAATGATCTAGAATAGTTCTTTGTTTGAGTTATTATTACTCTCTTGGTCATATAAATACAAAAGCCTTCCTTAGTTCTGTAAGCTCCAATTCTTCACAAGGTATCCCAGAAGGCTGTGGGGGGTGGGCTTGTTAAAGGGGCCAATGGGCAGATTAAGGGCATTATTGAATTTTGAAGCTTTATATCCTACCATTATGCATATATACACACACACACACACATCGTATATATATTAGCATTAAACAGAATGAAAAATTGGTCACCCTGGCTCTGGTGGCTCACACCTGTAATTCTAGCTACTCAAGAGACTGAGATCTGAGGGATCTTGGTTCAAAGCTAGCATGGGCAGAAAAGTATGTGAGACTCTTATCTCCAGTTAACCAGCAAAAAGCTGCAAGTAGAGGCATAACTCAAGTGGAAGAGTGTCATCCTTGAGCAAAAAAAAGCTAAGCAAGATCTTGAGGCCCCAAGTTCAAGTCTCAACAATGGCACTAACAAGCAAGTCAGTAAATAAATAGTGATGGTTGCAACTTGTTTGGTTCCCCAGAAGTAAGAAATTTAGTTTCTGTCATTTGAGGTATGAATTTCTTCCTTGCGTTTCCTGTGCCTAATTTCTTTTAATACAATGTACTAAACTGAATGGGGCCTTGGTTTATATTTAGAATTAATTTTTTTTTCCAGTCCTGGGGCTTGAACTCTGGGCCTGGACACTGTCCCTGCATCTTTTTGCTCAAGGCTAGCACTCTACCACTTGAGCCACAGCGCCACTTCTGGCTTTTTCTGAGTAGTTAATTGGAGCTAAGAGTCTCACAGACTTTCCTGCCCAGGCTTCAAATCCCAATCCTTAGATCTCAGCCTCCTGAATAGCTAGGATAACAGGCACGAGCCACCAATGTCCACTTTAGAATTGGATTTTTTTTTTTTTGGCCAGTCCTGGGCCTTGGACTCAGGGCTGAGCACTGTCCCTGGCTTCTTCCCGCTCAAGGCTAGCACTCTGCCACTTGAGCCACAGCGCTACTTCTGGCCGTTTTCTGTATATGTGGTGCTGGGGAATCGAACCTAGGGCCTCGTGCACCCGAGGCAGGCACTCTTGCCACTAGGCTATATCCCCAGCCCAGAATTGGATTTTTAATATTGTAACTACATAGTATACAAAGTAGATTCCCCTTTGACTTCTGAAGTAAGTGTTCCTGGTTTACTGGTTAACTTTGAGAATGAAAGATGCCTTTCCTTCTGCCAGTCTTTTGAGAATAGTATGTGTTTTTTACAATATACTATTATGGTTTGAGTATGATATATCCCCCAAAACGGCTCATGTGTTGAATATTAGTTCCCTGTTCTGTTTTTGGAGGTGCAGGAAACTTTAGGAAATGAGGCCTACCTACCTGAAGAAAATACATTACTAGAGGCATATCTTTGCGGACTGTATCTTATCTCTGCCATTCTTTCTTTTTTCTTTTTGGCCAGTCCTAGGGCTTGAACTCAGGGCCTGAGCACTGTCCCTAGCTTCCTTTTGCTCAAGGCTAGCACTCTGCCACTTGAGCCACAGTGCCACTTCTGGCCATTTTCTATATATGTGGTGCTGGGGAATTGAACCCATGGCCTCATGTATACGAGGCAAGCACTCTTGCCACTAGGCCATATCTCCAGCCCCTTATCTCTGCCTTTCTCTGATCTCTGCTTCATGTCCCCCAATAGGCAAACAACATTCTAGGCCACATGCACCTTTTCTATGATGTCCTCCCAAGCAACCATGGCCTTAATTCTCAAACCATGAGCCAAATAAATTTTCCACCAGGCACTCATGGCTTACACCTATAATCATAGTTGCTCTGGAGGCTGAGATCTGGAGATCATGGTTCAAAGCCAGCCAGGCCAGACAAATCCAAGAGACTTTTATTTCCAATGAGCCAGCAAAAAGCTGGAGGTATGGCTCATTGGTAAATCACCAGCCTTGAAAGGAAAAAGCTAAGCAAGAATGGGAGGTCCTGTGTTCAAGCCCTAGCACTAAATAGATAAATAAATAGTTTACTTATTGTATATTAGGTTTTCTCTCTGTTGAACTGGATGCTTCTTTTGTGTTTCTAAAATACCCAGCACTCACCTTCATCCACATCAGTAAATACAGTTTTGGGCTGAGAACATGGTAGAATGCTTGCCTAGCATGCATGAAGCCCTGGGTTCGATTCCTCAGTACCATATACACAGAGAAAACCAGAAGTGGCACTGTGGCTCAAATGGTAGAATGCTATCCTTGAACAAAAATCTCAGGGACAGGGACAGTGCCCAGGCCCTGAGTTCAAGGCCCTGGAATGGCCAAAAAAAAAAAAAAAGGTAAATACAGTTTCCCCACAATATATGAGCTTTCATGTGACCCCCAAATTGGTTCATGTGTGTGTGTGTTCCAGAAATATGTCACACACAGTGTCCTTGTAAATATAATTGTGATCAAAAGACATATTCCTTATTTTTTGGTCCAAAAGAATTATAAAGAATATATTCTGTTCCTTTTTTCACTGTTCTACTTAGAAACCTTGAAATTATTCCTATTGTTACAAATTATTGAAGGAGATTAATTGAGAGAGATTTACCTGTTTTGCTACTTTATTAATATCACTTTTTTGTATGTGTACTGGTACTGGAGCTTGAACTCAAGGCCTTTTGCTCTCTCCTAGCTTTTTACCTCAAGACTAGTGCTCTGTCACTTGAGCTACAGCTCTACTCTATCACTTTGTTGGTTAATTAAAGATAAGAGTGTCACAGACTTTTCTGACTGGGCAGCACTGTGGTTTCAAGTGGTAGAGTGCTAGCCTTGACTGAATAGCTCAGGGACATCACCCAGGCCCAGAGTTCAAGCCCCTTGACCAACAAAAAAAAAAAAAAGAAAAGAAAAGAAAGAAAGAAATCAGAATTTTAAAACCACCTCCCTTGTAAAACTTATATTTTCCAAGATATTCAGGAGAAATGGCTAGCTACAGTGCCACTTCTGGATTTCTGGAGATGAGTCTCATGGACTTTTCTTCCTAGGCTGGCTTTGAACCACAGTCCTCAGATCTGAGCCTCCTGAGTAGCTAGGATTACAGGCGTGAGCCACTGGTGCCCAGAAAATTCTGATTTCTTATAGTGAAAAGATAAACAGTCCTCTTTGTAGCTTGTTGTGATATATGTTTTTCCTTCTCTGTAATAAATTGATTCAGTAATCAAAATGATGGAAATGATGGAAATGTAGGCCAGTGGACATTCAGCAACTGTCAGCTAGCTGAGTTTATAAAAAAGATGATAATGGAAAGCTATGGTAGCCAGGTGGGGGAAATGGGAAGGGAGCGTGATTCCTCGTGCCTCTTCAGAAGGTAGGAGAAGGGTTTAAAGAACAAAATAAGAGCTAGGAGCTGGTGGCTCATGTTTGTAATTCTAGTTCCTCAGGAGGCTGAAATCTGAGGATCCAGGTTTGAAGCTATCTCCGGCAGGAAAGTCTATGAGACTTTATCTCCAATTAACCAGCAGAAAAGATAGAAGTGGTGCTGTGGCTCACGTAGTAGAGTGCTAGATTTGAGCAAAAAAGCTCAGGGATAACACCCAGGCCCGAGTTCAAGCCCCAGGATTGGTGCATGCCTGTGCACGCATGCACACACACACACACACACACACACACACACACACAGTTATAGAGAAATGCATATAGGTGATAACGTTTTACCTTGAATAATCTTAGAGAACAACACTGGTTTTTGTAAGTAAACTAATTCCTTACACACTTCTGGCATAGTTTTCTCTTGCTGGGACCAAGATGTAACATGATGGCAGTGGCAAAGGTATGCAATAAAGACTCAAATACAACATGCCATTCAATAATATAGTTCAAAATAGCATTCCATAGCCAGGCACCAGTGGCTCATGCCTGTAATCCTAGCTACTCAGAAGGCTAAGATCTGAGGATTGCAGATCAGAGCCAGCCTGGGCAGGAAAGTCTGTGAGACTCTTATCTTCAGTAAGCTATGAAAAAAAGGAAGTGGAGCTGTGCCTCAAGTGGTAGATTGCTGGCCTTGAGTAAAAGAAGCTCAGGAACAGCGCCCAGGCCCTGAGTTCTTCAAGCCCTAGGACCAGCCAAGAACAAAAAGTATTCCATCAAGTAGTAATCACCCACACATCAAGCAGGCATAGGCAATAGCAGCAATGGAACTAGAACCAAACTGTATGGGTTGGTTCACTGACACTCGCCAACAGGGAGCACATTGCTGGGGTGAGGGAGGCTGATGGGACAGGTGGTTTGGGGGGAGACTACAGGAAAAGGTCCCTTGAGGCTAGAGTTGGAGGCTGTAATGTGAAGTTAGGAGTGCATTGAGAACCTCACTATGATTTTGATCATCTTCAGCTTGAACTTGTTTTCAGGAA
Source organism: Perognathus longimembris pacificus (assembly GCF_023159225.1). Taxonomy (NCBI): domain Eukaryota; kingdom Metazoa; phylum Chordata; class Mammalia; order Rodentia; family Heteromyidae; genus Perognathus; species Perognathus longimembris. The sequence goes on from NC_063161.1 coordinate 67,414,328, forward strand.
GGTTAGCTTGCTTGCTATCCAGACCACTGCTGGCTGCTGGCTGCCTTAGGGTTGGTTCACTGGGATGTCTAAGCCACTCCCAAACTGCTTGGGGTTGGCTCATTAACTATATGCACATTGCCATGGATCTAGGGAGGGGGATAGAAAGACCCTAGCTGTGGTCATGGGCCATCTGGTCAGTAGGTCCACTGATGGAATCGGCAAGCCAACAAACTCACTGGGCTGGCTGCTTGTGAGCTTGCCCTGTGTTCTTTTCATTTGTTTATTTTTGTTTTTTAATGTGTCTAAGCATTGTCCCTGACCTTTTGTACTCAAGGCTAGCACTCTGCCACTTGAGCAATGCGTACACTTACAGCTATTTGTGACCAGAGTCAAGAGTCACACACATTTTTCCTTCTCAGGCTGGCTTTGAACCAAAATCTTCTGGTCTTAGCCTTCATAGTAGCTAGGATGTGCCACTGGCACCCACCTATGCCCTATGCTTTGCTGATAACTGACTTGCACTAAACTTAGAACCAGCTTCTTTGCTGTGAGCATGTCATAATTTCGCAATGACAATCTACTAAGGAATTTCTTTAGATTTTAATATTTAATGAAACAATCTGTTCCTATTCTGTGAATCAAGTAAAGGATTTTCTAGAAAACCAGTGATTTGGCAGGTACTGATGGTTCACACCTATAATCCTAGTTACTCAGCTGAGATCTGACGGTCCTAGTTCAAAGCCAGCCTGAGCAGAAAAGTCTGTGGTAATCCTTTTATCTTCGGTGAACCAGCAAAAAGCTGAAAGTGGAGCTGTGGCTCAAGTGTTAGAGTACCAGTCTTGAGCAAAAAGCTAAGTGAGAGCCTGAGGCCCTGGCTTCAAACCTTAGTACTGGCACCAAAAAAAAAAAGAAAGAAAGAAAAAAGAAAATGGGTGATATGTTATTGGCCCAGTAGCTTCCTCTGTCATAGTTTAGCATGCTCCCTTCCTAGGCAACACTAGGCCCATTTAGTGAAGGCAGTGAGTAATCAGCCTCCACCCCCTTCACCTTGAGATGGCACTCTTTTGGGGCAGCTCCAACCATATAAGGCAACAAGATCCCCTTAGAGTGACCTTCAGGCCTGTGCAGCTGCAAGACCCCTTTATCTATGACTTGGGCAGCAGCCATAAATCCTAGCCCACCATGATGAAGCCCCTACTTCACATATCCAATCCGGGGTCTCCACCTTCTAGCCCCTCCTAGCCCCTGTAAGTTATATAGGTCACCTCAGACAATAGCCGGCATTTCTTCTTTCTTTGAGAAGAGGTGTTGCTGATCCCTTTGCTGGCAACCAACTTTTCTTTGTACCTGGATGTCTGCGTGGTTTTCTGGCAAAGTCTAATTTACTCTTAACATATGTGGTACATTGATGCAAACCAACTACATAATGTAGCAAATAATAACAGTAATAATATCTCTATCTCCTTCCTGGTTTTGTTAAATTGATGAGGAGGAGCAGTTCTGATGGAAGGAATATAGGAACTGGTCACATAATCAGATTAGCTTTGTTACCCACCAATCACTTCTCTAATCATTCAGAAACATTCAGTGAATAAAGTTATCCACCTTAGACTGATCTTCTAAGATGAAACAAGATAATATGTTTTTTTGTTCAGTGATGTTATATGAATACAATATGGCATTCCTTTTGTTTGCTATTGTTCTGTTGGCTTTTATGTTGTTTAACTTGGTAGTTCTGAATTTTGGTGTAACTTATATTTGTATTAAAAAAAAATCTGGGTTGTAGCAAACAATTTTTTTTTTACCTGTCCTGGGGCTTCGATTCAGGGGCACTGTCCCTGAGCGCGCGCGCATACTCTCTCTCTCTCTCTCTCTCTCTCGTTCTCGCTTTCTCTTCTGGTTCAAGGCTAGCACTCCACCACTTAAGTCAGAGTTTCATGTCCAGGATTTTTTTTTTTTTTTTTAGTTAATTGGAGGTAAAGTCTCATGAACTTTCTTCTCTGGGCTGGCTTTCAACCACGATTCTCAGATCTCAGCCTCCTGAGTAGCTAAGATTACAGGTATAAACCACTAGAGTCTGGCTTAAACAGTGTATTTTTGGACTCTTTCCAGTCTTACTTTTTTCTCTATTTAGAAGAATGAATAACTGCTACATAATAGACTTTGGAATACTATCTAGCCTTAATAAAAACTAAAACTAAAAGAACTACTGAAGGTTGAAGATAGGATTTCAGTGGAACATAGAGAAAATTTCTAAGATATTTGAGTTCTCAGGTCTCTTGCTTAAGGTTCAACAAATATGACAGACCCCTGTCACAATAGTTTGAAGGCTTTTTGCACCCTGGATATTGGAATATTGTTAAAGAAAAATATGAGTAAAATATGCTGTTCTTTTTCTACAGTGCCTCCAAAGCCCTTACATCTGCAGAATTCACCTTCATCCAAAATACACCCAACTCCCAGGCATAAAGCTTTACCTAGTGCAAAACCCAGGATGGAGGAAGTTAAACCTGCCTCTGCACCTTGTATGTCGAAAGAAAAATCCAGTAAGGTTTCAGATCTCATCAGTCGCTTTGAAGGAGGCAGGTAAGATTTAATGGACAATGGGAGAAGACAGAGGGAGGAAGAAAGCTGATTTTGGAAAAGACATAGGTTTTCCAAATCAAAAGCCCAGTAACTTCCATTCGGCTTGATAGGTATATAGGAATGCATTTTTTAAATCAGTTACTTAATTTTGCCATGGTATGATGTCGACTTACTATACAGGCCCCTATGTTGCACCTTAGGCCGCCAGTATTTTTATAAAATAGTGTATATTTTATAGATGTGCTGTCTTTCATTTCATTTCATGTTTGTGTGTCTCTGTGCTACTTCCTCTGTGTGTGTGTATGTGTGTGTGTGGCTGTGTGTGTGTCTGTGTGTCTATGTACACTGGTATTCAGGCTTTAACTCAGGGCCTCATGTTCTTGCTTAGTTTTTTTGCTCATGGCTGGTACCCTAGAATGCTCTAGAAAGCATGACCAAACATAAATCTGCACTTAAAATGTACTCTACAAGCCAGCTGTGGTAGTAAACGTCTGTAGTCCCAGCACTCTCAAGGCTCAGGTAGGAAGATTTTGAGTTCAAGGTTAGGCTGGGCCACATAATAACAGTGTCTCAAAGAAATAAAAATAAATGAGAAACAACAACAACAAAAAAGAAGTGAAATTATATGAAACATGCTTACAAAAGCTTACATGCTGTTTATTATGTGTTTATTTTGGTTTGGTTTAGGTTTTTTGCCAGTCCTGGACTTGAACTCAGGGCCTGAGCACTGTCCCTGTCTTCTTTTTGCTCAAGGCTAGCACTCTGCCACTTGAGCCACAGCGCCAATTCCGGCTTTTTTTTTTTTTTTTTTTTTACTATATATGTGGTGCTGAGGAATCAAACCCAGGGCTTCATGTATACGAGGCGAGCACTTTACCACTAGGCCATATTCCCAGCCCCTACTATGTGTTTATTAAAATGTAGTTTTAGGGGCTGGGGATATGGCCTAGTGGCAAGAGTTCTTGCCTCCCATACATGAAGCCCTGGGTTCGATTCCCCAGCACCACATATACAGAAAACGGCCAGAAGTGGTGCTGTGGCTCAAGTGGCAGAGTGCTAGCCTTGAGCAAAAAAAGAAGCCAGGGACAGTGCTCAGGCCCTGAGTTCAAGCCCAGGGACTGGCAAAAAAAAAATGTAGTTTTAGTAACTACTTTGGAGAAAAGTAATTTAGAAGCCTATCTTTATTTACTTTTTCCTCTCGACCAGGTGTGAGCACTTCTATCATAAATAGTTGTCAATATCTCGTGTGTGTGTGTGTGTGTGTGTGTGTGTGTGTGTGTATGTGTGTGTGTGTGTGCCAGTACTGGGGGTTGAACTTTTGACTCAGGGCTGGCACTCTATCATGTAAGCTGCACTCTCACTTCTGGCTTTTTGCTGGTTAATTAGAGATTGAGTCTCACGGACTTTCCTGCTCAGGCCGGCTTTGAAAACAGGATTCTCAAATCTCAGCCTTAGTAGCTACTGACACCTAGCAAGAAGCAGGATTTCTAAAACTTTTGTGATCTTAACTAAAAGCAATATTTTGGATAAGATTTAATTCCATTAATTTGTTTTGTTTCTGCTCCTCTACGTTGATTCATTAGCAGCAGAAGTGTGATCTTTCCTGTTTGCAGATTCTAACAGCCATGCCTCATGCAGCTTAACCTGAGAAAGGCATCAGTGCTCACAATCAGGCCTTGAGGGCGGTTTTGTGAAAATCTAAGAGAGTCAGTAGTCAAACCAAAGGCCAAAGCCTCTGATCCTTACTACTTCTAAAGCCAACTTGTTTGCATTCTTCTGTAAACTTCACAAACCCAAAGTCATCTTCTAGTATATAGCTAGAGGGTTTTATCTAACGAGAGATGTGCTGACATTTATTTCTGAGTTTGGAAACAGGTTTGTTCTGTGTACTTAGGGTGTGATAGAAGCCTTTGGAAACCCTGGTGAGAGGTTGGGTGTTACTTGTGGTGGAGTCCATTGCCTGTGCAACAAATAATTATGTGCTCAGTGAGGCTTTGCCAGTGCCAACTGGCCCTAAAAGTGTCTCTGTGGGTTAATACTCTATTAGGCCTAGATGATTTGAGTGGGAAATTCTTATTTATTGATGAATTATGTCCATTTTCCTGTTGGGTGGTTTCTAGTTCTTTGTTCTTTTCTTTCTTTCTGTGCTGGTCCTGGGGCTTAAACTTCAGTCCTGGGTGCTGCCCCTGAGATTTTGTGCTCAAGGCTAGCACTCTACCACTTGAGCCATGGCTTCACTTCTGGCTTTTTTGGTGGTTAATTGGAGATAAGTCTCACAGCCTTTTCCTGCTTGTGCTGACTTTGAACTTTGATCCTCAGATCTTCACCACCTGAGTAGTTGGGATTTCAGGTGTGAGCCACACCTGTTTAATCCCAATTGTTGATTCTGGAATAAAGAGACATCCCTAGGTTCTGAGTTATTGCAAGAAAGAACAGAGAGAAATGACATTTGGTAGAGTATTGTCAGCTTGTCATGGGCTGGGGGATAGTCACTTGACCATCATTAGGTTGTTCTGTGCAGTGATCTGTGTACCTTTTTCTTTCTTTCTTTATTTTTTTTCTTTTTGTCTTTTCTTCTTTGGTACTGGGGATTGAACCCAGGATGTTGCACTTGCTAGGCAAGTGCTTTGCCACTGAGCTACATCCCAGCTCTCCATGTAACTTTTAAAGTATGATTTGGAACAAGTAGTTCTTGTTATTTATTTAGCCAGTATTGAGGATTGAACTCATGGCTTTGTGCCCTCTCTTGGCTTTTTCATTCAAGGCTAGTGCTCTACCATTTGAGCCACATCTCTCCTTTGGCTTTTTGCTGGTTAGTTGATAATAAGAGTCTCACAGACTTATCTGACTAGGCTAGCTTTGAATTTCAATCCTCAGATCTCAACCTCCTGAGTAGCTAATTACAGGTATGAGCCATCAACCCCTGGCCTCTGTGTAACTTTATTTTTCTACGAAATTTTCCATGCTCTGTCTCTTTTTCCTCTCTCTTATGTACTTGGAGAAGTTTGATAAATAGACAAGAGGGCAGGGCATCAAAAAGCAGCAGAAGCGATGGGGCTGGAAGAAGCCCTCACATCTCAACCTTGTCCATGGGGCCTTGCTGTTCTCCCTTCTCCAGACATTCACTCCCTCTGTCACCTCTCCCCACACTGGGGAAGATCACCAGCCCTGGACTTGGTCCTGTGTTTTTGTCTGCAGCACCCCCTTTACCCCTGTCCCATCCTGTGTTCAAGCATGTGGTCAGATGGGTTATATATGGATTATATAGAGATTCTGAGTTGGACTCCATGGCTTGCTAGCGATCCAACATTGGCCCCAGAATGTACATTTACATTTCTGAGCCTAGGTTTTGCCATTTCTGGCTCCTTGCTTTCATAGTTACGATGCATGTGAAACATGGTAAACTGTGTAAAGGGCTGAACATAGTTTCTTGACCTTAGAAACTACATTTAAAATGTTACCGGATGCCTGAGCTCTGGCAGGTTACACTTGTAATTGCAGTTCCTCAGGAGGCTGTTATCAGGAAGCCCAACCACAGGCAGAAAAGTCTGTGAGACTCCATCTCCAAAAATAACTAGAAAAGAACAGGCTAGAGTCATGGCTCAAGCATTAGATTGTCAGCTGTGAGCCACAAGCCAAGTAAACGTGAAACACTGAATTCAAACCTAACTCTGTCATGGCTAGCGGTATGGCTCAAGATGTAAAACACTTGTCTAAACCTCAGCACTGTCAAAAACACAAAAAATGTAACCAGCACTCATGGCTTATGCCTGTAATATGAGCTGTTCAGGAGGCTGAGCTGAGGATAGTAGTTCAGTAGTTCAAAGCCAGCCCAGGTGACAAATCTGAGAGACTCTATCTCCAGCTAGCCAGTAAAAAGTCGAAAGTATACATGTGGCTCAAACTTGGAGCAAAAACCCCAAGGGAAGCCAGACATTGGTGGCTCATACCTGTAATCCTACCTACTCAGGAGGCTGAGAACTCAGGATCCAGGTTTGAAACCAGCCTGGGCAGAAAGTCCAGGAGACTTTTATCTCTAATGAACTACCTAGAAGTCAGAAGTGAAGCTGTGGATCTCATTTCTAGCACACTAACCTTGAGCAAAAAATCTCAGGGACAGTGCTCAGGCCCTGAGTTCAAGCCCCAAGAACAGCACGTTCTCTCTCTCTCTCTCTCTCTCTCTCTCTCTCTCTCTCTCTCTCTCTCTCTCTCTCTCTCTCTCTCTCTCTCTCTCTCTCTCTCTCCCTTCCTCCCTCCCTCCCTCCCTCCCTCCCTCTTTTCCTCAGGAATAGTTCCATATGAATGTTCCACTGTCCTGTTCATGCTGTTATGTGGCTGTACTAGTGATGGAGTGTAATATTTAGACAGGCTGTTCCAGAACAGCTTCTTGGAAGATGCTATCCAATCACAGGCCTGAATGAAGAGAAGGGAATGAGCCCTGCAGTGTGCTGGGGAAGACAGTAACAGGCAAAGGAACAGGGAGTGCTCCGACTGTGTCAGGCAAGGTGAGGGGAGGGAGATATTTTGAGGTGGCCACTAGGAACTGGACAAAGGTGGTCTTGTATGTTTTAGCTTGTTCCCTGTCTTTACCTTTTTCTGCAAAATTTCTAAGGCTTACACTCATGAATGCCCCCTCAGAACATTGTGGTGCCCTTCCTTAAGTGTTCAAGAAGCTCTCAGAGCTCGATCTGATTTTAGAGATAGGTTTGGAGGGAACATGAATGAAAACAGCAATTAGAACAATTAGGACACTGCTGTGGTGCATACAGATAAAGCTTTTCAGAACACTTTCTACTTAAAAAAAAGACAACACATTTTGAACCAGGCATTGTTGGCTTTTACACCTGTAATCCTAGCCATTCAGAAGACAGATCTGAGGATCACTTTTTCAAGCCAGCCCAGACAGATAAGTATGAGAGACTTATCTCTACTTAACCAGCCAAAAACCAGAAATGGAACTGTGTCTCAAGTGGTAGAATGCCCACCTTAAGCAAAAAAGACGAGTAAGAGAGTGAGAGACCCTGAGTTTAAGCCCCAGTACTGGCACAAAACTACAACAAAAAAGCAATTTGGTATAGACTCACAAACTGGGGGTTACTGTGCTCATTTTTGTTTTGTTTTGTTTTGTTTTTGCCAGTCCTGGGGTTTGAACTCAGGGCCTGACCACTGTCCCTGAGCTTCTTTTTGCTCAAGGCTAGCACTCTACCACTTGAGCCACAGCACCACTTCCTGCTTTTTCTATATATGTGGTGCTGAGGAATCGAATCCAGGGCTTCATATATTTACAAAGCAAGCACTTTACCACTAGGCCATATTCCTAGCCCACTGTGCTCATTTTAAATAAAAAGGAAATAAACTTCTTGGGGATGGATTATTTGATTAACTGTGAATATTTTGTGGGTGTGTGCCACTCAAGGCTTAAACTAAGGGCCTGCATACTGTTCCTGGCATTTAAAAAAAATTTTTTTTTTTGCCAGTCCTGGGGCTTAGACTCAGGTCCTGAGCACTGTCCCTGGCTTCTTTTTGCTCAAGGCTAGCACTCTGCCACTTGAGCCACAGCGCCACTTCTGGCCGTTTTCTGTATATGTGATGCTGGGGAATTGAACCCACGGCTTCATGTATATGAGGCAAGCACTCTTTGCCACTAGGCCATATCCCCAGCCCCTGTTCCTGGCATTTTATGCTCCAATCTAAAGCTCTACCACTTGAGCCACAGCTTCATTTTAAGTTTTTTGGTGATTAGTGGGGACTTACCTAGTGGAGCTGGCTTTGGATTGTGATTTTCAGATCTCAGCCACATAAGTGGCTAGGATTACAGGTGTGATCCAGCTTCACTATAAATACTTTTGTATCATAGTATTATTCACTAGTCATACTACTTTCTTTCTTTTTCTTTTTTCTTTGTTTTGTTTTTTGCCAGTCCTGGGGCTTGAACTCAGTGCCTGCGCACTGTCCCTGGCTTCTTTTTGCTCAAGGCTAGCACTCTGCCACTTGAACCACAGCGCCACTCCCGGCCTTTTCTATATATGTGGGTGCAGAGGAATCGAAGCCAGGGCTTCATGTATACGAGGCAAGCACTTTATCACTAGGCCATATTCCCAGCCCCTTCTTTTTTCTTTTTTGGTCCAAAACTGGAACTTAAACTGGGTACCTGATGCTTTTGCTAATTGGTTAGTGCTTTACCAGCTCAGCCACACTTCCAGCCTCTAACTAATCATATTATTATGACAGCCCAAGGCGATGTTTTCAACTTTATGGGTAAAGCACAGCCTCCACATATTCATCTAGCTATTTACATGTGTGCAGCATCCCTTGAGTCCCTGGTTGTCAAACCATCAGAGATAGAAAATGAAATAAGCTGGTCTTTATTCCAAACCTTTTTCCATGCCCATGTTTTCATGCCTTCTTTGTACTTTACCTTTTAGCACATTATCAAATTCCAGTGATCTGAAAAAAGATCCTGCGGTGAACCTAAATGCTCCTCGAACCCCAGGACGGCCTGGCTTGACACCCACTTCTCCAGCAAAGCTCCTCACCCAGCACCCACCACAGAAACAGGGAAATGATCCCAGTCTGACTCAGGGCGAACAGACTTGTATGGCCAATGGCATAATGGCGGCACTAAACCAGACAGAATGTGATGAGGAACAAGCGACCTCTCCCAGCCCCACTGCACCTTCGCAAGCTGCTGAACCCCTGCAGGAAACTCACCTCATCAATGGAGAAATAAATGAAATGGCCACCAATGCTGCAACCCTCACAACCCATGACCATGACGGAGATGTTTCCCATAGTAGCTGCAGGACCCCAAGCACAGACGCGGTGCTTCCCCTAAACAAAGGACAGGAGGACACAAAGGACAAGAAGCAAGACAGGGACAATGGTACAAGCCCCTTGGAACCAGAGCAACTGGACCAGCACCTTGAGATGAAGGTTAGAGCATGAGACTAGCTCTTAGGCAGTCTGCTTAGTCCAGGGCTATGTATCATTCCTTTCCCAGAACCCAGAAAATGACTCAACCAGTGCAAGCATTCTCTAGCTCTAGGGGCTGTGGGTAGTTGCCTACTTTCTCAGGGTGTTTTGGGAGGGTTTTTTGGTATATGGTTTCTATTGTTTTCTCTGCTGTGGTTTTAAGAGGCAGGGCAGTGTAGACTTTTCATTAGGAAAACTGTGACCCTGTCTCTATGTAGGAGGAAAATGTTCTTTGTAGCTCTAGATGCCAGTGCTACATTCCTAATATAGTTTTATTATTATTAAGGTGTTGTACAGAGGTGTTACGATTTCATAAGTCAGGTAGTGAGTGCAATTCTTTTGAGGCACTGTCACCCTTTTCTTCTCTCTTCCCTAATGTCCCCTTGAAGTTACATAATCTTTTATCTTCAGAAGTTTCTAGTCTAGAAAGAGAAAAATAGTAGACATAGAAAATAAACTGGCTCCTAGCAGATGTTTTGTTGTATTGTTTGGTTTTTGTTAATGTCAGTTTTGGGGCTGGTACTCTCCTTTGGGTTTTTCTACAAGGTTGGTTTGCAACCACTTTAGCTTCTGCCTGGGCTGGCTTTGGCCCTCAGTCTTCCAGGTCTCAGTCTCCTAAATAGCTACGATTACAGGTTGAGCCCCCAGGGCTGAGCTTTTATTTTGTTCTTTATAAAGTTCAATAGTACTTTGGGAATACTAATAAGTATGGCTACTATACAGCTTTTGGGATTTCTTGATCAGAAGTACAATGTAAAACTCATTCTAAATTCCTCTAGAATTAGAAAGCTGAGTGCATCTTTAAAGACATAGCAAAAAGGCTGGGAATGTGGTAGAGTGCATGAAGCCCTGGGTTTGATTCCTCAGTACTACATACACAGAAAAAGCCGGAAGTGGCACTGTGGTTCAAGTGCTAGAGTGCTAGTCTTGAGCACAAGAAGCTCAGGGATAGTGCCCAGGCCCGGAGTTCAAGTGCCAGGGCTGGCAAAAAAAAAAAAAAAAAAAAAAGACATAGCAAAAGTTTTCATTGCTAGCTCTTTTACTAGTTATACTAAGTAACTATTTAGGGAGAATGAAAGTGGAAAATTATAGGAAAAACGTGATACATTCAAGTCTTAAATCTACTTAAGTTATTTTGAAGTTCTATGCCTTAACTGACATCAACACAGGCAGAAATTTAGAATGATTGATTCTAAAATATTTATTAAAATTAGAAATAATTGTAAAACATGATTGGTAGTTGTATTTAGAACCTTAATGGAAGTGAAGAATTAACTAAGAATATAATTATCACGTAATATATTAAATTTCTAAGATGCAGAGATATGCTTTTTATTGACATAGACTCAAGAACTAGTAACTTAGTTTTTCCAGGTGTAATTTATGTATTTATTGCCAGTACTGGGTCTTGAACTCAGAGCCTCACCCTCTTGCTTAGCTTTTTTCTGGTATTCTACCGCTTCAACCATACCTTCCCCTTCTGTATGTTTGCTGGTTAATTGGAGTAAAAGTCTCATGGGCCTTTCTGCTTGACTTGGCTTTGAACTTCAGTCCTCAGATCTCATCCTCCTTTGTAGCTAGGATTACAGGCATGAGTCAACTGTGCTTGCTTAGGAATTAATTTCAAAGACTGAGTCTACAGCAGAGAAAGTTTGAATGAGGAAGTAGATGGAAGAAAGTGAATCATACTTTTGGTTGACAGTATCTGAAAGAGTGAAGAAACATTGAAGAGTCAATCTCTACATCTCCATATTGTGATAGATTTTACTGTCTTTCTGCTTGACTAGGTTGGAAGGGAATATTAGAATAACAAAAAAAAAAAATCTTCCACACAATTGAAATGATGCCCCAGCCAGTATTTTTAAACCAGTAAGACCTATTGTTGTTTTTGTTTTTTTTTTAATGACCACAAATGTTGTATCTTTTATTACTGGCATATCTATGTTTTGTTTTGTTTTTTGCCAGTCCTGGGCCTTGGACTCAGGGCCTGAGCACCATCCCTGGCTTCTTCCCGCTCAAGGCTAGCACTCTGCCACCTGAGCCACAGCGCCCCTTCTGGCCGTTTTCCATATATGTGGTCCTGGGGAATCGAACCGAGAGCTTCATGTGTAGGAGGCAAGCGCTCTTACCACTAGGCCATATTCCCAGCCCCAGACCTATTGTTTTAATGGAAATTTCCTCATTGGTATTGGTACCTGTGATTACTGTCTGGTACTTTCCTCTGTCTTATTTTGTATGATTGTATATTCATGATTGTAGAAGAGTCTTACTTGATTTGGTTTTCTTTCTTTCCGTCTTTCTCTTTTTTCCTTCTTTACCTCCCCTCCCCTCCCCTTGGTGCCATTACTGAGGCTTGAACTCAAGACTCATGCTCTTGCTTGGCTTTTTCCACTCAAAGCTGGTACTCTACCACTTGAACTACAACTCCACTTCTGACTTTTTGCTGGTTAAATGGAGATAATTATGTCATGGACTTTTTCTGCCCAGGGTTGGCTTTAGCCAGGATCCTCAAATATTAGCCTCTTTATGTGCCATCAGTGCCCAGCTCCTTCTTTTCTGTTACATTTCTTTTTCTTGTTTTATAATGCAAACACAAATGGTAATAGTGTTAAGGTGATATATTTTGTCAGAAATATTTTACTATGATGAAAAATAACATGTTCAGTAGTGTAATGTGGGCTAGGAAGTCCCCATGCTCTTGCTATGAGCTATACTGTGACCTTGAACAGTATTTATTAAAGGACATATAAACTCCCCAAGCCCTTTTCAGTGATAAACTTTCCATGCTGTTATATTCTTTTGTTCGTGAAGTCTCCAGATGATCTGCTGAGTTTTAAAGTTACATGTTCAACACTTAAGGAATGATGAAATATTTTGATTTTTACTTTACGACCGCTGAATAAAGTTTTCTTGTCTTTAGATTGCTGGATAGAGTGTGATGTCAGTATAGTCATAGATAAATTCCATCTCAACTAATAGTGAACTTAATGGACATTTCCCAGATGCTCCCCAGGAAGGGAAAACAGACTTGAAAATGTCATTCAGGAATATAGACATATATTAAATACACCATTGAATGGTCAATGTGAACTGACTTAAGAAATCTCCGTTATTAAACTGTATCTCTGATTTGAGGGGGAGATGTTTTAATCGATAATTGCCTTCATTGGTGAGTGCAGAATACTTTTATAAGCCAAATGCTAGAGGCTCATACCTATAATTCTAGCTACTCAGAATGCTGAGATCTGAGGATCATGGTTCAAAGCCAGTCCAGGCAGGAAAGTCCAGTTAAACTGGATTTTAAGGATCTAAAATTCTCCAGACTTGAACAGAAAAAGTCAAGTGAGAGCTAAGTTCAAATACCAGTACCAGCACTCAGATGCACAATCATACAAAAGTATTTATGGTAATCCACTCAAAGTCATCATGCCAGACAGAAATGATGATACACCTCCTCTGTGATGTCCTTGATAGCTCATATACACTGCCTCTTCCTTCCTATAAATGTATGGCTTTAATATGTTTTCTCATAGTAACTTTATCTCCACATTGATTCGTCATTTAGTCTGCTATTGTACACAACTAAAGATGCAAAACTTGGTGGCAGACAACTAAAAGTATCACAAAGTACTCATGATTTTCTTTCAGTTCTGAGGTTTAAAAAGAAACACATGTTCACTTTGATGTTATATTCTAAATCACTGGTGCTTCAAAAAGTTTAATAGAGTTAGGCACCAATGGCTCACATATGTAGTCCTAGTTACTCAGGAGGCTGAGCTCCAGGGATCTCAATTCAAAGCCATCCTGGGCGGGAAAGTTCATGAAAGACTCATCTGCAGTTAAGCACCAAAAAGCCAGAAGTGGAACTGTGGTTCAAGTGGTAGAATACTAACTTGAGCCAAAAAGCTCAGAGATACCACCCAGCCCTGAGTTCAAGCCCCAGGACTGGCATGTGTGCACACACATGTACACACACACACACACACACACACACACACACAAAGAATGAGGTTTTACTGCCATATTTTAACAAGTCACTGGAACTGCAGTGTGGACAACCATACCCTGCTAAGAGTTAGCCTTAAAAAAAGAAAGCTAAAGACAAACTGTAGTAGTCTAGTGTGCTTATTTTTTTTTCAAATTTTTATTATCAAACTGATGTACAGAGAGGTTAGAGTTTCATACGTTAGGCATTGGATACATTTCTTGTACTGTTTGTTACCTTGTCCCTCATACCCCCCTCCCCCTCCCCCTTACCCTTTCCCCCCCTGAGGTGTTCAGTTCACTTACACCAAACAGTTTTGCAAGTATTGCTTTTGTAGTTGTTTGTCTTTTTTTACCCTGTGTCTCTCAATCTAGTGTGCTTATTAAAAATTGTATATTTGGCGCTGTGGCTCAAGTGGCAGAGTGCTAGCCTTGAGCAAAAAACAAGCCAGGGACAGTGCTCAGGCCCTGAGTCCAAGGCCCAGGACTGGCAAAAAAATAAAAATAAAAATTGTATATTTGGGCTGGGGATATGGCCTAGTGGCAAGAGCGCTTGCCTCGTATACCACATATACAGAAAATGGCCAGAAGTGACGCTGTGACTCAAGTGGCAGAGTGCTAGCCTTGAGTAAAAAGAAGCCAGGGACAGTGCTCAGGCCCTGAGTCCAAGGCCCAGGACTGGCAAAAAAAAAAAAAAAATTGTATATTTTTTCTTTATTGCCTCACTGAAAAACAACAAAATGTAACAAAGTAAGAGAGAAATGCTGAGGTCTTTAGCATTCCAGCTGATTTTTCTGAGCAAATGCTTGAAAAACCATACTCATTAGCATAATAGATGTTCACTCTGTATCCAGTTTGGTTGGATTTAACACAAGATTTTCCTCATGGGAATTCAAACTTTCTATAAGCTTAATGTTGTTTGCCTGCAGGACATTTCCTTGACACAAAGGTGACGAAGATGACACATCTGTGGGTTTTAGATAAGTGACTCCAACAAAATAGGAAGCAGACAAAGCAGGGGAAGTGGTCAAGGAAGCAGCTGTTGCAGTCCAGATGCAAGTTGCAAGGACACGGGAGGTGTAGAGGGTTAGAGATGAAGAAGGGAGATTCCTGAGGATTCTTGACTTTTGGGTGCCGGCATTTTAAAATACATCTCCTGGCTTGGAAGACAGGCTGCCATTGGCTGAACTACCAAAAGATAGAAAAAAAATTGGGGAGGGCACCAGTGTCTCATACCTAATCCTAGCTACTCAAAAGGCTGAGATTAGAGATTAGAGGTTCAAAGCCAGCCCAAGCAAGAACATCTGTGAGACTCTTATATCCAATTAACCAACATTAAAAACAGAAATGGAGGTATGACCCAAGTGGTAAAGTACCAGCCCTTGAGGGGAAAAATCCAAAGGAGAGCTCAAGGATCTGAGTTTAAGCCCCAGTACTGGCAAAACAAAGAAACACCATACCTCAACTTTGATGCATCTCATGATAGTGGTACAAAAACAAGTGTTTTTCCCATAAATTGATTCAGATTTTCATGAGAGAATGGGATTCTGGAACACTCAGGTACATGAATCTGTACAAAGCTACTGATATGTATATATACATATACAAATATGTATATGGGAAAATATAATAACTGGCAGCAGATTTCAGTTGAAATTTCTCAGATCGAAGGATCATTTATTTAATTTGATTCTAGAAAATTCTACTAAGTTACATAGGTCATTCGCATACATGTGTTTCATAAAGTCATTTATTGAAAATAATTTATAATTCATAATTATTTATAAATCTGAGATGTCAAATCTGTTTTGTTAGATTTCACTAGAAGAAAATGAGATTGTTTATTAAATCATTATTCTATCACCATTATGATCCCAGTGGATCATAAGAATAAATGACTTCTTATAAAAAGTGCTGCCAGGTGCTGGTGGCTCACACCTGTAATTCTAACTGCTTAGGAAGCTGAGATGTGAGGATTGTGGTTCAAAGCCAGCTGGGACAGGAAAGTCCATGAGACTCTTATTTCCAATTAACCACCAGAAAACTGGGAGTGGCACTGTGGCTCAAGTGGTAGAGCACGAGCCTTGAGCTGAAGAGCTCAGGGATAGTGCCCAGGCCCAGAGTTCAAGCCCCACAACTGACCGCCCCCCCCCACTGCCAAAAAAAAAAAAGGAACAGTAACTCACACTTATTCTAGCTGCCTGGAAATGGAGAGATTAGAGTTCAAGACCAGTTTAGGCAAACATTTTGGGTGATTTCCCCATCTCAGACAATAAAAAGCTGGGTACAGTGGTACACACCTATCATTTCAGCCATGCAAGAAGCAATAAACGGGGGCTGGGAATATGACCTAGTGGCAAGAGTGCTTGCCTCCTATACATGAAGCCCTGGGTTCAATTCCCCAGCACCACATATATAGAAAATGGCCACAAGTGACGCTGTGGCTCAAGTGGCAGAGTGCTAGCCTTGAGCAAAAAGAAGCCAGGGACAGTGCTCAGGCCCTGAGTCCAAGGCCCAGGACTGGCAAAAAAAAAAAAAAAAGACAAAGAAGAAGCAATAAACAGGATTGTGGGCCAGATCAGCTGGGGCCTAATGCAAGACCCTATTTGGAAAATAGCAAGTTTAGCCAGGTGCCTAGGGATAGTGTGTGGCTCTGTGGTGAAGTACTTACTTGCCTAGTGTGCCTGAGGGTTTGAACACAATAAAGCATTCAGACTACTTCATTACTTATATATACATCTTGCAGAAGCTGATGATGCAGAAGGAAAGACCAACCCAAACTCAGTTTCTTCTGCATGTTCACAATAAATCACTCTATAATCCCTAAGTGTAAGAGGATTTTTCTCTACCACAAGCAAGCAGCTAGTCATCCTTGTAGCTGGGGCCCAAGCTGGGTATCCTCTAATTTAATTCCATTCTGTTTACCTAGAGATCCAGTAAGCTCAGGCCTCAATCCCCAAGACTGCTTCTCCAGTAACCCCAAATTGTAATTCTGTCCAACTGAGCATAAATCAGGGTTTCCACAGTCCCCTCTAAGATTTGATTAATTTACTGTTTTGTTTCTATTTTTGTGCAAGCACTGGGGCTTACACTCAGGGCCTCAGTCTCTTGCTTGGCTTTATTGCTCAAGGCTGGTGTACTACTACTTGACTACACCTCCATGTCCAGTTTTTTGTGAGATGCTCTGAGCTCAAGCCCCAGTACTAGTGCATGTATGTATACACACACACACACACACACACACACACACACACACACACAGAATTGACTAAGAAAATGCCTTGATCAAACTCCTCAATGAAGTGTATGGTACTTAAAAAATATTATCCTAGGGGCTGGCTGGGAATGTGGCTTAGTGGTAGAGTGCTGGCCTAGCATACATGAAGCCCCGGATTTGATTCCTCACTACCAAATAAATACAAAATGCTGAAAGTGGCAGTGCTCAGTCCCTGAGTTCAAGCCCCAGGACTGGCAAAAAAAATCCAAGGTTCCTTTACTAATATATGAACATCTGTTCTATTTCTAGGAAACTAATGAGCAAAAACGTCACAAAATAGCCAATGAACTTTTGCTGACAGAAAGAGCTTATGTGAATCGACTGGACCTATTAGATCAGGTAATGCTTTCCCTTTCAGACTGGTTTTCTGTTTGGCATTGTACCTCCTTTTAGCCTTGTAATGATAGTGTTTCAGAAACTGTGCAAGATGGATCTGACTGGTATTGGCTAGTGAAAAGCTACTTGTTCAGTTGACTCTTCCAGCGTCATTGGCAAGTTCGCAGGGCATAAACATTTTGTAATTTCAGAGTGGTGGTTTCTCTCTTCACAAGTTAGAAAATGACCATGTCTTGTAACTCTAAACATTGGTCTAGTGGAGCTGTGGCTCAAATGTTAGAGTGTTAGCTTTGAGCAAAAGAAGCTCAGGGACAGTGCCCTGGTCTTGAGTTCAAACCCAGGACTGGCAGAGAGAGAGAGGGGGGAGGGAGGGAGGGAAAGAGGGAGGGAGGGAGGGAGGGAGGGAGGGAGGGAGGGAGGGAGGGAGAGGGAGGGGGAGAGGGATAGAGGGAGAGAAGGAGAGAGACTGTTTCTTGGGATTTATTGTGATTAGGGTCAGGGGGCAGCTATGTTTCTGTTATGGCAACTCTAAGGCTAGTTTAGCTGGTACAATCCTAGGATTTTGATAGGTCCTTTTATTCAGACTTGTATGAAATTTTGCTAGAGTGCTTGGCATTGAGGTATCCGGTCAGATACGTGAACCCTATGAATCACATTCTATATTTTTATCATAGTGGAGCCTTGACTATGAGTTCACATACAGAGGCTTTTTAAAATATATACTTTTTTCAACAAATGCTACCAGGATGCTACTGCACTGCTGGTGGGAATGTAAACCATTATGGAAAGCAGTCTGGAGGTTCCTCAGAAAACTAAACATAGACATACCCTATGACCCAGGCATACTGCTCCTAGGCATCTACCCTGAGCAACAGGATCCAGGATGACAAGGGCACCGGCACTTCCATGTTCATTGCTGCACTGTTCACAATAGCCTAGTATGGAAACTACCCAGATGCCCCACTACAGATGAATGGATCCAAAAAATGTGGTGCCTGTATACAATGGAGTTCTGCACAGCTATTAGAAATGATAAAATAATGGCATTCACAGGGAAATGGACAGGACTAGAACAAATCATGTTGAGCAAGACAAACCAACAACAGAGAGACAAATGGCACATGGTCTCTGATATGTGGGTGTTAGAATCAAATTGCAAAGAGACATGACAAAGCAAACAGGACCCAAGATACCAATACACAGTGAAACCAAAAAAGGACAGTTTGGGAGAAATGCACCAAAAAGTAAGACCCAAGCACTACTTCATATGTACCTAAAATAATATACAGACTGAAAAGAACTCCAAAGATAAACAAAGGACCTCTTCCTAATTAGTCTTAGAGTATTTAGAGAACTCTACATTCTTTACCTCACATGGTTTATACATGTGCACATCTGAGGGAAGCTGGGAGGAGGGCACAGAATGAATGGAAAGTGGGTGAAAAAAGATACAGCAGAGGGGCCCAACAGCTGCAATGGACATTGATGGAAATGAACTAAGCAGCTCAAGGGCAATGGGGGGAAGGGAAAAATGAGAGAAAAAGAGGGAACAGATGATACTAAGCAAAAGGAAAGAAATGTACATATCACCCAACCTGGAAGAAATTGTTTTATTGTTAATGTTCATAGTTTGTGAGCATGTAGTCTAGAATGATGATGGCCATCATTGGGAAGGTAAAAAAAAAATGATGACAGTGGGGGGGGGAGGTGGGAGAAAAATGAGGAAGGAGGTAACAAGTGTGACAAGAAATTTACTCACTACCTAACATATGTACTGTAACCCCTCTGTACATCATCTTGACAATTAAAAATAATATTTCTCAATCATGTCAAAGAAATTTCTATTCACAGGACATAGTAATAAGCAAAGTTTTCATTATAATTCATAGTTGGTGCTTTTTATTAGAAGGACATTTACTCTGTGGAGTAAACTCAATTTCTAGTAAAGAAAGTATACTGTTCTCTCTGATGGTGTTCTGGGAGGTATCTCCCCTTAAGAAGCCCCTATGGCTGAGGGGTTATTATTGCAACTTGGAGTTCTTTTGTGGTGAGTACATTAATAAATCTGTAAGACTTTAAAATATATATGTGTGTGTGTATATATATATATATATATTTAAGTAGTTGTACAAAGGAGTTGCCATTCGACAAAGTAGTTCATGAATACGGTGTGTCTTGATCAACATTCTTGCCCCTCCACATGGAGAGTTTAACTACCCTGATAATAACTTTTGAAAGCTAAGGAATCATAATCCTGAGTAGATTGCCAATACAGATTTTCTTTGTGCTGGTACTAGGGCTTGAACTTCAGGGCTTTGTCCTCTTCCTTAGCTTTTTTTGCTTAAGACTGACACTCTACCACTTGAGCTACATCTCTACTTCTAGGTTTGTGCTAGTTAATTGGAGACAAGAATCTTCTAGATTGTCTTCGCCTAGCTGGCTTTTTTTTTTCTTTTCAAAATTCAATGTGTATACTTTATTTTTTTGTCTTATTTATTGTCAAAGTTATGTACAGAGAGGTTACATTTTCATATGTTAGGCCCCCTAGCTGGCTTTGAATTGGGACCCTCAAATCTCAACCTTCTGAGTAGTTAGGATTGCTGGCCTGAGCCACCAGCACCTAGCTTCAGAGTTCCATTGTTAAAAGAGAGAGCTGAATGTTGTTTTGTTGTTGTTTTGTTTGGGCCAGTCCTGGGGCTTGAGCTCAGGGCCTGGGCACTGTCCCTGAGTTTCTTTTGCTCAAGGCTACCACTGTACCACTTGAGCCATGGGGCCACATCTGGCTTTTTCTGTGTATGTGGTACTGAGGAATTCAACTCAGGGCTTCATGCATTCTAGGCAAGCACTCTACCACTAAGTCACATTCTCAGCCCCCAAATGTTTATTGTAAGAATTGGCTTCTTTATGCTACTGGGAACCTGGAATTTTAGGGTAACAGGAAGGCCTGGGCAGCACGGCCTTGCTTGTTAATCGAAGATAAGAATCTCAGGCTGGGGATATGGCTTAGTGGTAGAGTGCTTTTCTAGCATGCATGAAGCCCTGGGTTTGATTCCTCAGTACCACATAAACAGAAAAAGTAGTAAGTGATACTGTGGCTCAAGTGGTAGAGCACTTGCCTTGAGCACAGAAAGGCCCAGGGACAGAGCCCAGGCCCTGAGTTCAAGCCCCAGGATTGGAAAAAAAGAACAACAAAAAACACCTTAGCTACCTGGGCTGGCTTGGAACCTTAGATCTCAGCCTTTTGAGTAGCTAGGGTTATAGGCCACCTGGCACTTGGCTCCAGGTTGGATTTTTTTTAATACTTATTTATTGTCAGAATGATGTACAGAGAGGTTACAGTTTCATACGTTAGGCCTTGGGTACATTTCTTGTACTGTTTATTACCTCCTCCCTCGTTCCTCTCTCCCCCCTCCCACTCCTCCCCCCATGAGTTGTTCAGTTGATTTACACCAAATGGTTTTGCAACAGGTTGGATTTTTTTTTTAAGCCAAGTGAACTTGGCCACTTTTTCTGATCTTTTGAATTTAATTACCATAGTACCCTATTGGATTCTCTAAGGACATAATTTTGTCTTCCTTTTTTGCCTCTCAAGAAAATGCAGTGGAGGCAAATTCAGAAAATTAACATAATGAAGGACCAAACCTCTTTCTGGCTACATTTTGGAGGGCGAGTATCTCTAGTGAAGTATTGCTAAGACTGCAAGGTGGCTTTAGTTTTTTCTGTTTTCTTTTGTATCTGAATTTTAATTGTTATTAAGGTTTTATTCAGAGAAGTTATCATTTTATAAGCCAAGTGATGGGTACAAATCTTTATTTAGTTGGTCAAGGAGTTTGAACTCAGGGCCTGGGCACTGTGTCTGAGCTCTTTTGCTCAAGGATAACACTCTTCCACTTTGAGGCATAGTTCCACTTCTGGTTTTCTAGTGGTTCATTGGAGATAAGAGTCTTATAGACTTTCATGCCCAGGCTGGCTATGAACCACAATCCTCAGATCTCAGCCTCCTGAGTAGCTAGGATTACAGGTATGAGCCACCAGTGCCCAGCTAAATAATAGGATTTAGGACTAGGGATACAGCTTGATATTAAAGCACTTGCCTAACATAACAAGACCAGGTTCCATCTTCATCTCTTCAATATATAATCTGTATATATCTGTATAAATGGTATATTCAGGTATGCTTAAGGGGTAACTAGGATTACAATGTGAGCCACCAGCATCTGGCATCAGTAAAATTCTTTTTTTGACAGTGTCACCTTTGCTTTACCCAGCTTCCCCTTTCTGTCCCTGCTCACAAGTTACATAGTTCATTTTCAACATAGTATTTATTGAGTGGTTTTATTTTCTAATTATCATTAAGATACCCGTGATTACATACAAATAAAACACTCCCCCCCCCCGCCACCTCCCACACCCCATTGTTTTATGTTATGATGCATTTTATTCACTTAAAAAACAACACCTGAAAACCAACAGGACTTCTTGTTCTCTCATTGGCCATACATCAGGCATCTGTCCCTATTCTATTGACAGAACTAAATTCATTGCCCTCCCTTTCTAAGTATAAACAATTTTAGTAGGAAAAATGTGATTTATGTAGTGCTGTAGAATTCATGGAAAACATAATCAGGCATGTCACTGGTGGCTCATGCCTGAAATCCTGGCTACTTAGGAGGCAGAAATCTGAAAATCACTGTTCAAAGCCATACCCCCCCCAAAAAAAAAATCAGAAGTGATAATGGCACAATTACTATGGTATTATATAATAAATTATTTTGGTATCCTCAACTCTAGGTCAGAATGACAAATCCCATTAGCCAGCCTCAGCTGAAAATTCTCTGCCATGAAAAAGATGTGTTATTTACTGCAGATAAGGGCACAGGCTAGGTTAGAATTAAAGCTTTCTGAATTCATTTGTGTGGGGGGGGGGGTGTGTGCATACATGCACTGATACTGGGACTTGGACTCAGGGCCTTGGGCTCTCACTTGGATTTTTCACTCAAGGCTGATGCTCTACCACTTGGACTACACCCTATTCTAGGTTTTTGCTGGTTAATTGGACATAAGAATCTCTTGGAATTGTCTGTCATTTTGCTTCAAACCAAGATTATCAGATCGCAGTCTCCATAATAGTAAAGATTACAGGCTTGAGCCATCAGTGTCTGGCTAACACTTCCTGATTTTCTCATTCATAGTTCTTCCAAATCAAAGTACATATTTCTGCATTTCAGATGATGATGGATTTTTTTTTGAGCACTGAACTCTATTGATTCCATCAGAAATTACTAAAATACACTATAGGCCTAGCACCGGGCTGATTGGTTCTAACCAACAGATCTGAAGTTATGTCTACCTTTTTCTTTACTCAGGTATTTTATTGCAAGTTATTGGAAGAAGCAAACAGAGGCTCATTCCCCGCAGAGATGGTTAATAAAATCTTTTCTAACATTTCATCAATAAATGCCTTCCATAGTAAATTCCTCTTGCCAGAGCTGGAGAAACGAATGCAAGAATGGTAAGAGGAGTAGATAGAAATGCTGTGTTGTTTCTAAGGCAAGCTTAGGAAATGTGTTTGTCAGAATTTGTGTGTGTGTGTGTGTGTGTGTGTGTGTATGTTTATATATGTTGTTGTTGCTCTACCACTTGAGCCATACCTTACCTTTATATTTTTATGGTGAATTGGACATAAAAATTTTTAATTTGTCTGCATGGGTTCAAACTTCAATCCACAGATATCAGCCTCTTGAGTAGCTAGGATTACAGGTGTTAGCCACCAGCACCTGGCTCCAAATCCTGCTTTGTTTTAAACTAGTCTCATAGGAAAGCAGACATAATAAAGCATAAGGGTTTGTATAGAAAGTAGTAGATTCATATGGAATCCTGCTAATCTGCTCAGTCTACAAGAAACCATATCGACCTGTTTCTCTTTTTCATATAGGGAAACCACTCCTAGAATTGGAGACATCCTTCAAAAATTAGCACCATTCCTAAAGATGTATGGAGAATACGTGAAAGGATTTGACAATGCAATGGAGCTGATTAAGACTATGACAGAGCGTGTTCCCCAGTTCAAATCAGTGATTGAAGACATTCAGGTAAATGGGGACAGTTTTGGTCATGCTAATAAATTTTTCTATATGAATTCAATGGGGAGATTTAGAGGTTTATCTGAGACATGAAGGCAAAATGTATTATTCTCTGAAAGTCATACATATAAAAGTATTTATTGAGCAGATGCCCCATTCTGAGTGGTAAATTCTCCATTTGTTTTTGAAACCAGTTGAGGCTGACTTTGTTAGGATCTACATTGATTTACAAAACCAGACAGGTATGTGGCACACACTTGTAATCCAAGTGCCTCAGAAATCTAGGCCAACCTAGATTACTGACTGAGACTCTATCTAAAAATAAATTTAATTTTGCTTTTCTAAGTGAAGTAAGTTCCAAGTCTTACCTTTTCCCCCCATAGTCTGTCAGTGCTGAAAATACAAGATATATGAGGAAGGGTTACTACAAACCCCAAAGCTTTGGAAATCTCTCTCTTTTTTTGGGCCACTTTTCAGAGTAGGGGAACATCTTGCTCTCAGGCCACATACAACCCTGGAAATTATTTGACAGGATAGACATATATGCTTGTCATTAGCTGCCTTTGGCCATCTGCCTGCATTGATAATTTTGTATGACTTGAGTCTGATGCTATACACATCCAAGTTCTCCAAAGCTATCTATATCTATCTATACACATACACATACATACATATACATGTATATATTATATGTATATGTGTTATAGTTATATACTATATAATACATATAGGTAATATGTGTGTATATATGTCTATCCTAATTTTCTATTTTTATCAAACTTGAGTTATACATTTTAGTAATACTATAGTAATTTCCATTGATTCTTCAGTCAAAATTTAACGTATTCATAACTTACTCTGATATAGTTTAAATAGAAAGGGGAAGCCAGGGACTGGCTCATACTTGTAATCATAGCTACTCAAGAGGCTGAGATTTAAGGGTCACCTGGGCAGACAGATCCAAGAAACTTAATTCCAATTCAGCAGCAAAAAGCTGGAAATGGAGGTATACCTCAAGTGGTAGAACACCAGCTAAGCAAGAATAGGAGGTCCTGAGTGCAAACCACAGTATGGCATGCACAGATAGATAGACAGACAGACGGATAGACTGATTCTCATAATACTCTTGGGGTTGGAATACTGTCACTCCTGGAGTGCAGCTTGTGTTGTTATAAAAATTGTTTCTGTGGTACCATTTGACTTCCTCTTATTTGAAAACTATGTTTTAGTTATTTTCCCAATAAGATGCATCTGAGATTATCAGGTGCATCTTAATTTAACATAACTTACTTCAGATCATTCTTGCCTTAATCCTGGTGAGGTATACACAATTTATTCAAGTCCTTCCATGTTCCCTCCTTCATGCTTAATGCTGGTAGTACAACGTATGTGTGCACACGTGTGCACACGTATGCATGTGGGTGCTTGTCCTGGGGATTGAACTCAGGGCCTGGAAGCTATCCCTGACCTTGAGCCACTCCTTCACTTCTGGCTTTTTAGTGGTTAATTGGAGATAAGAGTTTCATGGACGTTCCTACCTGGGCTGGTTTTGATCTGTGATACTTAGATCTCAATCTGAGTAGTGAGGATTATAGGTATAAGCCAGTGGTGCCTGATTATTGTGTTGTATACACTTTTAAAACACACTTTTATGTGCTTAAAATCCAACTGTAGAGTGCTATATAATTATATTTTATAAAGTTGAGGGAGGATAAGAAAAAAAGTATGTATAGTGTCTGTTAACCTATACCTGTATTCAGCATGAAGATAGATGATCATTGTTTCTTTTACAGTAGACCACCTAAAAATGGATTCTGCCACTCATTGTTTTGTTTGTTGTTTTGTTTTGTTTTGTTTTTGCCAGTACTGGGCCTTTATCTCAGGGCCTGAACACTGTCCCTGGCTTCCTTTGGCTCAAGGCTAGCACTCTGCCACTTGAGCCACAGCGCCACTTCTGGTTGTTTTCTAAATACGTGGTGCTGAGGAATCCTAACCTAGGGCTTCATGTAAATGAGGCAAGCACTCTTGCCACTAGGCCATATACCCAGTCCCGACACTCATTGTTTTTATCTGAGAAAACCTTTATTTTTCCTTCACTTACCTGTACTGGGACTTGAATTCAGGGTCTTGTATTGCTCAGGTTGCTCATTCAGCTGATCCTCTATAATTTGAGCCATACCTCCAGCCTGGCTTTTTGCTAATTGTTTTTGAGATTAAATCTCTTAAGACTTTTTTACACAGGCTTCCTTGAATTGGGAGCCTCTGGATCTCAGCCTTCTGTATAACCAAGATAACAAGAATGTGCCACCTGGGCTGGGGATATGGCCTAGTGGCAAGAGCGCTTGCCTGGTATACATGAGGCCCTGGGTTCAATTCCCCAGCACCACATATACAGAAAACGGCCAGAAGTGGCGCTGTGGCTCAAGCAGCAGAGTGCTAGCCTTGAGCAAAAAGAAAGCCAGGGACAGTGCTCAGGCCCTGAGTCCAAGCCCCAGGACTGGCCCCCCCCACACACAAAAAAAAGAATGTGCCACCAGTCCCAGGAAAATTTTGGTATTTTTATATTAACCCACAGTTCATAAAACTGCATTTTCCCTTAATCTTTGTTTTTTCTATTCTTTAAGTTGTACAATGTCTAGTCATCATTCTTGAATGTTTCTTGGGTATTATGTTACCTCAAATCTATTGTTGAACCCCTTTCATTTCAGTTATTATACTTTTCTTTTTTTTTTTTTTTGGCCAGTCCTGGGGCTTGGACTCAGGGCCTGAGCACTGTCCCTGGCTTCTTCTTGCTCAAAGCTAGCATTCTGCCACTTGAGCCACAGTGCCACTTCTGGCCATTTTCTGTATATGTGGTGCTGGGGAATCGAACCCAGGGCCTCATGTATACAAGGCAAGCACCCTTGCCACTAGGCCATATCCCCAGCCCTCAGTTATACTTTTCAACCCCAGAATTTATTTGATTCTTTTCTCTGTCCTTCCTCTTTCTAATCATAGGTCTACTCTTTGAAAAATCACCATTTTTACCCATTGTTTTCATACATTCTTTCACTTCATGAAGCCTTACTTCATTGCTTTGAACATATTCAAAACAGTGACAATGATGTCCACCATATCCAACACCTGGATATATGGGTGCAATTGTTATTGCTCCTTTAATTGGTTTTTCTTTTTTTTTTTTTGGCCGGTCCTGGGCCTTGGACTCAGGGCCTGAGCACTGTCCCTGGCTTCTTTTTGCTCAAGGCTAGCACTCTGCCACTTGAGCCACAGCGCCACTTCTGACCGTTTTCTGTATATGTGGTGCTGGGGAATCGAACCCAGGGCCTCATGTATACGAGGCAAGCTCTCTTGCCACTAGGCCATATCCCCAGCCTCTAATTGGTTTTTCTTCATCTTTGCATCTCCCTCTTTTTTCTTTCTTTCTTTCTTGTCTGAGACTAGAACTCAGTATCTGACACTTTTGTTCATGGGCTAGCACTCTGCCACTTGAGCCACACCAACCCGTGCATGTCTCATAATTTTGTTAATATTGGATTTTGTTTTTGGTCTAGTCTTGGTGCTTAAACTTGGGTCCCGGGTACAGCCCCAGAGCTTTTTTGCTCAAGGCCAGTGCTTTACCACTTGAGCCATAGCTCTACTTCTGGCTTTTTGATTGGTTAATTCGAGATAAGAGTCTCTCAGGCTTTCCTGCTTAAGCTAGCTTTGAACCAACAGATCTTAGTCTCCTGAATAAGTAGGATTGTAGGCATGAGTCACCAGCACCTTGCTGAATATCGGACATTTTATTCATTTATTTATTTATTTATTCATTCATTCATTTATTCATTCATTCATTCATTCATTCATTCATTTATTTATTTATTTATTTATTTATTTATTTATTTATGCCAGTCCTGGAGCTTGGACTCAGGGTGTGAGCACTGTCCCTGGCTTACTTTTTGCTCAAGGCTAGCACTCTGCCACTTGAGCCACAGCTCCATCTCTGGCCTTTTCAATATATGTGGTGCTGAGGAATTGAACCCAGGGCTTCATGTATAAGAGGCAAGCACTCTTGCCATTAGGCCATATTCCCAGCCCAATATTGGACATTTTAGATGAACTATCACAGCAACTCTAGAGTTGCATTTCTCCAACAGATTACCTTTTGTTTCTTTGCTTAGTAACTTTCTTAGACTTCATCTGTAAAAGCTGTCATTCCTGTAGTGTGTAGTCACTGATGTCTCCACCAAGCTCTTTGGTGAATATCATTTTATCTTTGTTTATGTTATCTTTTGGTGAATATTATTTTATCTCGGTGCCTAGGAGTTGTCCATATGTGTTGAGTTAGTTACCACATCGGGCAGCTGTTGGACAGAGGCACTCAACTACCTAGTAAGCTTCTATCCCAGGTTGACAGACCTAGCTGTGGATAAGACCTTAAAAATCAGGCCAGGTCTCACCAGACACTGATGACTTGCACCTGTAATCCTAGCTGCTCAGGAGGCTGAGATCTAAAGATCATGGTTCAAAGCCAGCCTGGGCAAGAATGTCTGTGAGACTCTTATCTCCAATTAAGCACCAAAAAGCTGCAAATAGAGCTGTAGCTTACGTGGTAGAGAACTATCCTTTAGTGGAAAAAAAGCTAAGGAAGAGCTCAGGCCTTGAGTTCAAACACTAATACCAGCAGGAAAAAAACAATTAGGTATCTGAGACCTTTCATATCTGCTATCAACACGTACACAGGCTCAGGACAGTGAGGAGAAAAATTTTGCCTTGAGCTCTGCAGTCTCTGCTGGTAATTCACATATTCGTAGCCAAGAACATCTCCTGACTAGCAGAGTCACTAGCCCACCACACCCATCCAGTTCGGTGTGCCTCACTTCTGGTGGGCATATTTCTCTGTGTGGCCATGGCCCACCTCTCCATATTGAGTAAGCTGTTCTTAGTCTCTGCATAGAACTCTCTGTCTTCACAGCCTGCACTGCCCTGGACAGGACCTTTATATTGACATATTTGGGGGTCAGATGAGCAGTTTCAGGCTAGAATGCTACAGATTCTGTTTATACAGGTTTTTTTTTAATTGTTGTTGTTGTTTGTGCAGGTATTGGGGCCTGGACTTGACCTTCACACTATCCCTTAGCTTTTTCCATTCAAGGCTGGTGCTCTAACATGAGCCACACCTCCACTCCCTGTGTTTTGCTAGCTTAGGGATAAGAGTCTTTTGGATTTGCCTTCATGAGCCAGCTTTGAACCAAGATTATCATATCCTTGCTTCTTAAGTAGCTATGATTACAGGCATGAACCACTAGTGCCCAGTTCAGTCTCTCTCTTTTTTTTTTTTTTTTGCCAGTCCTGGGGCTTGGACTTAGAACCTGGGCACTGCCTTTGAGCTTCTTTTGCTCAAAGCTAGCACTGTACCACTTGAACCACAGCACCACTTCCAGCTCTTTCCTCTGTGCATGTGGTACTGAGGAATAGAACCCAGGACTTCATGCATGCTAGGCAAGCACTCTACCACTAAGTCACATTCCCAGCCTCTGGGACTACATTTTTTCTCTCTCTCTCTCTCTCTCTCTCTCTTTTTTTTTTTTTTTTTTTTTGCCAGTCCTGGGCCATGAACTCAGGGCCTGAGCACTGTCCCTGGCTTCCTTTTTGCTCAAGGCTAGCACTCTGCCACTTGAGCCACAGCGCCACTTCTGGCCATTTTCTATATATGTGGTGCTGAGGAATTGAACCTAGGGCTTCATTTATACAAAGCAAGCACTCTTGCCACTAGGCCATATTCCCAGCCCCTCTGGCACTACTTTTTGATACAGAGTTTGCTAGGACTGAAATTTGGGGACAGGGTTTGCCTTCACATTCTGTTTGTCTTCATTCCCTCAGTGACACTATGTTTTTTTAATTTAATTTTATTGTAAGGATGAAGTACAGAGGGGCTAGTTACAGTTACATAAGTAAGGTAATGAGTATATTTCTTTTAATGAGTATATTTCTTTTCAAACATTGTTATCCTCTCTCTGACACTGTATTTTCTTATGTCTTAACTATGATGCCACACAGATCCCTCTAGAGTTGGCTCTTCATAGTGTAGACTTCCATCTCATTCTGAAATTTCTAATGTTGGTGTGATGTTTACATGAATCAGTATAAAGAACTTGTCAAAACAGATTGGATGTGCTCTGTTTTTATCATTAGCTCTAAAGTAATATTTCCATCTGACTTTGTGCTTTGCACAGAGTAGGAAATAATTCTGATATGTGATTTGGTTGGAATCAGTGGCACCAATGAGCTTGACATTGTGGCTGTGTGTGTGTGTGTATATGCGTACGCGCATGTGTTTGTGCATGCAAGTCCTGGGGCTTGAACTCAGGGCCTCCCAGTCTCTTGACTTTTGCTCAAAGCTAGTGTTCTACTACTTGAGCCACACCTCCACTTCTGGCTTTTTACTGGGTAATTGGAAATAAGAATCTCATGAGTTTGTCTGCCCTGGCTGGCTTTGAACTATGATCCTCAGATCTCAGCCTTCTTTTTTTTTTTGCCAGTCCTGGGGCTTGGACTCAGGGCCTGAGCACTGTCCCTGGCTCCTTTTTGCTCAAGGCTAGCACTCTGCCACTTGAGTCACAGCGCCACTTCTGGCCATTTTCTATATATGTGGTGCTGGGGAATTGAACCCAGGGCCTCATGTATACGGGGCAAGCACTCTTGCCACTAGGCCATATCCCCAGCCCAGATCTCAGCCTTCTAAGTAGCTAGGATTACAGGTGTGTTGGACACCAGGACCCTGCCTGGCTTTATTTTTGGTCCATCACTTTTCCTCCTATGTACTTATTTGCATGAGGAATGATGAGTTGAAAGTATGGAGCCTAATGCTCATTATATAGTACTTCCTCACTAAATGTCAGCACTGATGGTAGTTTTAGGTGGAGGTGGGGGGGGGTTGAAGAGTTTCTAAAATTATCTTTATATAGTTGTACAAGGGATTTCAATTTGCCATAGCAATTTGTAAGTGCAAGGCATCTTGATCAGTGTTAGCCCTTCCATTGTTCTCTACTTATTGTTGATCAAAACCTACCTTCTTTTGCAGTATCTGTCTTCTCCATATTATAAGGAAATAACATGAGCTGAGGAAAGAGACCTAGACTCAGATCAACAAGCCTCACTTTGGTTTAGTCTCCCCTTCTAGTCACTTTCTCAGAATTTGGAGGGGGGTCACAGTTTTTCATGTGCATCTATAATAATATTTTCATGGTGTATATAATAGATCAAATAGGGGAAATCAAACAAGATGATTACATTTATGAAATTAATGTTATACTTTATTAAGGGAAGCTGTTGTTTCCCCAGCTTCTGTATCAATTTTGAACCCTAATTACTTTTTCCTAGTCTACAATAACAACTACTAAATGAGTTTCTCCATCGGTCCCTAGAACCATATTGCTGTATGTTCATCTTATAGCTTAAATCCTAATGACATCACTCTTGCATACAAAAACCTGAGTGAAGAGAGGTGCTGGTGGCTCACACTTGTAACCCTAGCTACTCTGGAGGCTGGTCTGAAAGTTCCAGGTCGAAGCCAGCACAGGCAATCAAATCTGAGACTCTTATCTCCAATTAACCAGCCAAAGAGCCAGAATTGGGGCTGTGGCTCAAGCAGTAGAATGCCAGCCTTGAGCGAAAAAGCCAAGCGAGTTCACAAGGCCCTGAGTTTGGCCCCATGTACACACACACACACACACACACACACACACACACCATAAAATAAAGCACATCTAAACTCAGGTTGACTGCGAAGGTCTTTGATATTATTAGTTTTCATTATCTCATTCCCTATTTATCTCATTTTCCAAGAAAGCATACCTGTTTCCTTTTACTAAGCATGAGGTTAGGCACCACTACCTGGGGCCTGCTCTCCTGTTCCTGGACTTCCTTCTGTAGTCTTCCTCACACACATACGCATACTGGTCCTGGAGCTTGAACTAGGGACCTGGGTACTTGCCCCTGAGCTTTTTTGCTCAAGGCTGACACTCTACCAGTTGAGCCACAGCTTTACTTCTACCATTTTGGTGGTAATTGTAGATAAGAGTCTCATGAACTTTCCTGCCTAGGCTGGCTTTGATCTGCCATCCTCAAATCTCAGCCTCCTGAGTGGCTTACAGGTGTGAGCCACTGACAAATCTGCATTTTTAAAGCTCCCTAGGGGGCTTGGAATATGGCCTAGTGGCAAGAGTGCTTGCCCTCATATACATGAAGTCCTGGGTTTGATTCCCCAGCACCACATATATAGAAAATGGCCAGCAGTGGCACTGTGGCTCAAGTAGCAGAGTGCTAGCCTTGAGCAAAAAGAAGCCAGGGACAGTGCTCAGGCCAAGTTCAAGGCCCAGGACTGGCAAAATAAATAAATAGAATAAAGCTCCCTACGTATATCTAATGAAAGTCAGGCCTCAACTACACTATGTATACATTGTTCTTGATGAGAGTTTAGCATATGGAGATTTTGTTTTTTTTGTGTGTGTGTGTGTATGCCAGTACTAGGGCTTGAACTCTTGGCCAGGGCACTGTCCCCTAGCTTTTTCACTGAAGGATGGTATTCTACCACTTAAGCAAACAGCTCTACTTGGGCTTTTTAGTGGGTAATTGGAGATAAGAGTCTCAGATTTGTCTACCCAAGCTAGCTTTAACCCGTAATCTTTTTTTTTGGCCAGTCCTGGGGCTTGGACTCAGGGCCTGAGCACTGTCCCTGGCTTCTTTTTGCTCAAGGCTAGCACTCTGCCCCTTGAGCCACAGCACCACTTCTGGCCATTTTCTGTATATGTGGTGCTGGGGAATTGAACCCAGGGCCTCATGTATATGAGGCAGGCACTCTTGCCACTAGGCCATATCCCCAGTCCCTTAACCCGTAATCTTAAAATCTTAGGCTCCTGAGTAGGTAGGATTTCAGACATGAGCCACTGGTGCCCAGATAAGGGTTTTAAAATGACTAACCCGATTTTCAAATGTTTGTTGTTGTTTTTTTTAACTCTTTTCTCACCTTAGAAACAGAAGGTCTGTGGGAGCTTAACTTTACAACATCACATGCTGGAACCTGTTCAGCGGATTCCACGGTATGAGATGCTTCTTAAGGACTACCTAAGAAAATTGCCTCCTGACTCTCCAGACTGGAACGATGCAAAAAGTAAATGCCTTTTATATTTTACATCCCTCACTCCATTATAGAATAACCAAACTTCCTGTGGGTCCAATATTTGACTTTTTCTTTGGTTAAATATCACTTCAAAATAATCACACTAGAAATTATCATTGACATCTAGGTAGAGCCCAAGTCACAGGTTGAAAGCAATGCAAATCACATTTCCTGCTTCGAGTTCACATTAATCACTAACTGTGAAATCTAAAACTGCAGAGCTAGAGACATCTGGAACAGCAGTACACAATTACCTTTTCCCAGAAAGAACACGATCATTTGAAATTACCAGTGCTGCTGTTTTAATTAGATAGTTTGATGCAGAGCAAGAAAGCAAAGATGACATTTATCATGTAAAAATAACCTAAGCAGAGCTGATCTTACCTACCCTAAAATAAAATAGGAAATGATACCTTTTATTGTCTAATGACATTGGCCTCAAGAAATTTTACTCCTATTACTAGTTTTTGTTTTCTTTTAAATCAGGTTGAAATGAAAGTGATTGGGGTTTTGTTATTGCTTTATGCTTGTCCTGGGGGTGTGAACTCAGGGCCTGGGAGCTGTCCTTGAGCTTTTTTGCTTAAGGTTTGTGTTCTACCACTTAACTCCATTTCTGACTTTATAGTGGCTAATTGGAGGTAAGAACCCCTTGAGTTTGTCTGCTGTGCTGGTTTCAAACTGTGATCCTCAGACCTCAGCCTCCTAAGTAGATAAGATTACCTGTACAAGTATAAGCCATTAGCTCTAAGCTTTGTTTTTGTTTTTTTTTTGTTTTGTTTTTTTTGGTAAGTCAATGTTGGTTTAAGAAATGAGATGCATGGGGCTGGGAATGTGGCTTAGCAGTAGAGTGCTTGCCTAGCATGCGTGAAGCCCTGGGTTCATATTCCTCAGTACCACATAAACAGAAAAAGCCAGAAGTGGTACTGTGGCTCAAGTGGCAGAGTGCTAGCCTTGAGCAAAAGAAGCTCATTGGCCCAGGTCTTGAGTTCAAGCCCCAGGGCTAGCAAAAAAAAGAAAGAAAAGAAAAGAAAAAAGAAAAAAAGCGAGGAGCAGAAAATGTTATCTTTGGCCTGAGAGCCATTTTCTTTTGGAATCAGATGGTCTCCAGTATGTTTCACCCATGTCCAAATGATTCAGTGACCACAGGAACATCTCTTTTCCCTTTCTTCTGTACAGTTAAGTGTGAATTTGACTTGCCATCTTTCCCTTCCCTTCCTGGAATTCTGCCACATCCCCATTTTCCACTCATCTAGCCTGAGTGCCAGGCTTTATACTGGCAGAGCTTTCAGTAGATTGGAGGTGGGATCATGGATTCTTTCAAGTATCACTTGGTCTGTGGCCCTGTCCCTTATAGTTTCTCCCTCTTTCTTGGATCCTGTATCAAATGCACAGAAGTGCCCAAATCTGGACGGTTCTCAAACATGTAGATGAAAAGGCTGTATTTTTCCTGTATGATACCTTTTATTATAAAAAAAAAATTAGAATGCTGAGAATATGGCCTAGTGGTAAAGTGCTCGCCTTGTATACATGGAGCCCTGAGTTCAATTCCTCAGCACCACATATATAGAGGAAAGCCAGAAGTGGTGCTGTGGCTCAAGTGGTAGAGTGCTAGTCTTGAGCAAAAAGAAGCCAGGGGCAATGTTCAGGGCCTGAGTTCAAGCCCCAGGACTGGCAAAAAAAAAAAAAAAAAAGTGAGAATGCTCTGGGCACTGATAACTTATACCTGTAACCTTAGCTCCTCAGGAGGCAGAGATCTGAGGATCACAGTTTGAAGCCACACCTGGCAGAAAGTCTATGAGACTCTTATTCCATTTAGCCAGCAAAAAGCCAGAAGTGGACACTGTGGCTCACATGGTAGAGTATTAGCCTAGAGCAGAAAAGCTAAGGGAGAGCAAAAGACCCTGAATTCAAGCCCCAGTACAAGCACAGAAACAAAAAAAAAATTTTTTTAATGAAAAAGTTATGGACAAAGTAGAAAAATTTATTGGCGCTTTCTGCTTTTCTCTTGCTACTAAAGAAATCACAAAAGAGCTTCTAGAGACCTAAAAACAGAAGGGGCAGGAGCAGAATGCAAAGAAGACAGAAAATGTAGGCCAGAAGCCATGGGTTGTTGTGGCAACGGAGTTAAATAGACAAGTATTTTCAGGATGGAAAGGAAGTGAAACAGGATTGAGAGTTATTCCCTTGAATTGATCCAACCGCAGCCCTTGGCTTCCTCAGCAGTGGCTGGAACTCCTAAAATGCCTGAGGTGAAGAATTTCTTTCCTGGCTGGACACTAATAGCTCACATTATAATCCCAGCTACTAGGGAAGCTGAGATCTAAAGATCTCATTCAAAGCCAGTCTGAGCAGACAAATCCTGGGGACTTTTAACTCAAATTAACTAGCAAAATGCAAGAATTGGAGGTGTGGCTCAAATGACAAAGAGCCATTCTTGAGTGAAAAAAGCTAAACAAGAGTGGGAGACTCTTGAGTTCAAGTCCTAGTATTAGAAAGCGTCTGTGTATGTGTGTGTGTTCCCATCAGTCCCTGGCCTAGAATTGTCAGTACATTTTTCCACATGAAATTTGGTTATACTTAGTAATTTGCTAAAGAAAAATGTAGTTTATTATTTACTATGTCTGAAATGTGGCCAAGACAGAAGACTTGGATTTTCATTGAACTACAGTATCATATGATGACACCTGACCAACTGATTATGATATTGGTAAAGTCACTCAGTCCTTGTTTGTTTCATCTACCAAAGATTGTGTAAGAACTAATCCATGCACATTAATTCCTGTTAGTTCCCCTAGGGAAGATGGTTCACGCATTCCTGAAACTGTACACTGTACTTGTTTTTTTTCTAAGACCCAAGATAGACCAAGTATGGCCTGTGAACCTACTTTGTTTGTATATGAATTTTTTTGTATAGAGCTAGCTTTGTGTTCAGGTACTCACTTCCACTTACAAAGTTTTTAAAGTAACCCAGTTTGTAAAGTGGAAATTGCTACTATTCCCCTGGTGTCTTTGATTTCAGATTTCTTTTTATTTTGGTGGATAAGTTATTCAATTACCTACTAGCACAGGAAGGACAAAGCATATTTATTTCCTTTTCTTTCTTTTCCCATTTAGAATCACTTGAAATTATTTCTACAGCAGCAAGCCATTCTAATAGCGCAATAAGAAAAATGGTAAGTGGTTTGCAGAGGAGACAGGAACCTTCTGGAAAGACAATTGTTAATGACATAGCCTAATACTGTCTGTAGGTTTGAACAAGTGAATGGACAGAGGTGAACAAAAAAAATGTTTGCAAACTATATCTAGTGTTCTCTGGAATAAGTTTCTCTCTGGTTTTCTGGTTTCTCTTTGTTGATGCATTTTACATAAAAGTGTTCCAGCCAGATACTGGTGGCTTAGGCCTGATCACAGTTTAAGGTCAGTCCAGGCAGGAAAGTCCATGAGACTCCTATCTCTAATTAACCACCCAAAAAGCTGGAAGTGGAGCTGTGGCTTAAGTGGTAGAGTGCTAGCCCTGAGAAAAAAACAACTACTCAGTGACAACAGCCAGACCTTGCCTTCAGGCCCCAGGAGAGAGAGAGAGAGAGAGAGAGAGAGAGAGAGAGAGAGAGAGACACACACACACACACACACACACACACACACACACACCTTGTTTCCCACTCCTCTATTATACAGATTGTAGTTAGAGTCATAGTACTCTAAGGTGAAACTTTCTTATAGTTGATTTTGCTTTGTTTTGTTTCAATTTCCCAGGAGAACTTGAAGAAACTCTTGGAGATATATGAAATGTTAGGAGAAGAAGAAGACATTGTAAATCCTTCCAATGAATTAATAAAAGAAGGACAGATCCTCAAACTCGCTGCCCGGAACACCTCAGCACAAGAACGCTACCTATTCCTAGTGAGTATTACATACAGTACCAGAAAATTTCTGAAAACTCATTCTCTGAAAGCATCGTGTACTTCCTGGAAAAGTAAGGTGCCTGCTTGCTCCCCAGTCAGTACCTCTAATGTGGTTTACTTGGCCCTCTCAGGATTCCATATGAGAATATGCTAAGTAACTGAATTGTTGTTCTGCATATTTAATGGGAAGAATCTGCTCAAGTAGCAATTATTTATTTATTTATTTATTTATTTTGCCAGTCCTGGGCCTTGGACTCAGGGCCTGAGTACTGTCCCTGGCTTCTTTTTTCTCAAGGCTAGCACTCTGCCACTTGGGCCACAGCACCACTTCTGGCTGTTTTCTATATATGTGGTGCTGGGGAATCGAACCCTGGGCTTCATGTATACAAGGCAGGCACTCTTGCCACTAGGCCATATTCCCAGCCCTCAAGTAGCAATTTTTAAAGTCAACTTAGCCTTTCTGCAACTGTACCCAACAGCGAAAGAATGGTATGCTTTCTGAAGCCCTCTTTTTATGTCTGATTTGTTTTTGTTTGTTTGCCAGTCCTGGGGCTTGAACTCTGGCCTGGGCACTGTCACTGAACTCTTCAGCTCAAGGCTAGCACTCTACCACTTGAGCCACAGTGCCACTTCCAGTTTTCTGGTGGTTAATTGAAGAGTCTTATGGCCTTTCCTGCCTGGGCTGGCTTTGAACCATGATCCTGAGATCTCAGCCTCCTGAGAAGCTATGATTACAGGGATGAACCACCGGTACCCAGCTCCGAGCTTCTTTTGCTCAAGACTAGCTCCCTACCACTGAGCTACACAGCCACTCTGGCTTTTTCTGTTTATGTGGTACTGAAGACCCAGAGCTGCATGTATACTAGGCAAGCACTCTACCAATAAGCCACATTCCTAGCCCTTTTGTCTGAAATCGTCTCTTTTCATTCTTTTTGTTGTTGTTGTTGTTTGCTTTTGTGTCAGTACTGGAGCTTGAACTCAGAACCTCACACTCTTGCTTTTTCACTCAAGGCTGGCACTGTACCACTTGAGCCACACCTCTCCTTCTAGCTTCTGGCTGGTTAATTGGAATTAAGCGTCTCTCACATTTGTCTGTGTGGACCTTGAACCTCAATCCTCATATCTCAGCCTCCTGAGTATCTAGGATTATAGGCATGAGCCACCAGCACCCCTCTCTCCTTTCGTGTGTGTGTGTGTGTGTGTGTGTGTGTGTGTATGTATGTGTATGTGTGTGTTGGTACTGGGGATTGAACTCAGGGCCGGAGCAATGGCTATGAACATTTCTGTTAAAGGCTTTACCATTGGAAACACAGCTGTACTTCTGATTTTTTTGGTATTAACTGGAGATAAGAGTCTCATGGACTTTCCTGCCTGGGCTGGCTTCCAACCATGATCTTCATATCTCAGCCTCCTGAGTAGCTAGGATTACAGGTATGAGCCACCAGTGCCCAGCTTCTCCTTTCATTCTCAGGCACATTTGACTTATTTTCTGGATATTTTGACAGTAGACTTTGTCCTGTGACAATAGTTTTAATCCTCAAAGTCACTATTTTTCCTGGTTTCTGGTTTGAAAAAAATCTGTATGGTTAAGATTGTAAAACTTGTATGCCAAAGTCTTTCTATTTCTTTTTAGTCAGTCCTTGTTGCTTCCCTTGCTTTCATCTAGGGCTGATTTTCAATTAAGGGCTCTTTCTGGATAAACAGGCCATTATATTTTTATTCTCTGTCCACATGATCTATATTCTTTGTTACCCTAATGAGTTCCAATTCTTCTCTCTAACTAAATGGATGAGAATGGTTATCATAACAACCAGCATTGACAGAGTAAAGCTCACACTGAATAACTGCTCAAGAAATGTCAGCTGTTATTCTTGACTTTCATTAAAGGCCGGGAAATGGACATATTGATAAAGAGGCTGACTCACTACTACTGCCTTCACTACTGCCAGCAATACATTTTGCCTGATATACCTTGAGTATCTTCAAGCCTAAAGACATTAATGCATTAATATGGAGTAAATCCAGGCACAAGTGACTTATGTTCATAATCCTAGTTGCTCAGGAGGCTGAGATCTAGAGAATCAAGATTTGAAGCCAGCTAAGGCAGAAACTGACTAGCAGAAAAACTGGGCTAGAAGCATGGCTCAAGTAGTAGAGTACCTGCCTTAAGAAAGCTAAGTAAGAACACACCTAGTTGAAATCCAGGTAACATTATTTATTTTGTTAAAAAAAAAAAAAAAGGAAAGCATAGTAAGAAGACATGCTTAGCTGGGTGCTGATGCTCTCATGCTTATAATCCTAGCTACTCAGGAAGCTGAGATCTTAGTGTCATGGTTCAAAGCCAGCCCAGACAGAAAAGTCCATGAGACTCTTTTCTCTAATTAACTATAAAAAAAAAATGTTGGAAGTATAGGGGCTGGGAATGTGGCTTAGTGGTAGAGTGCTTGCCTAGCATGCATGAAGTCCTGGATTCCATTCCTCAGCACCACATACACAGAAAAAGTTTGAAGTAGGTGCTGTGGCTCAAGTGGTAGAGTGATAGCCTTGAGCAAAAAGAAGCCAGGGACAGTACTCAGGCCCTGAGTCCAAGGCCCAGGACTGGCCAAAAAAAAAAAAAAAGCCAAGGACAGTGCTCAGGCCCTGAGTCCAAGCCCCAGGACTGGCAAAAACAAACAAAAAAAATGTTGGAAGTATCGCTGTGACTTAAGTGGTAGAGCACTAGCCTTGTGCAAAATAGCTTAAGGACAGCACCCAGACCCTGAGTTCAAGCCCAGTACTGGCAAAAAAAAAGACATATTCAACATACAATTCTGAGCAAAATTCCTAGGAATTAGTGTCTTCCTCTGTCTTTATAGATACTCAGATCATTGTACATTCTTCCTCTTAAGTGTTATACCTTCTGTTCTTAAACATTCAGTTCTATGTCTAACCAATGGGCTTAAATTTTTGCATGGGAAAATTATTTTGGAAATAGTTGTGGATTGAATATCTTGTTATCTAACCCAATTAAGCTGCTGTTTATAAGAGAGGTCGCAAAGAGACATGGGGGGAAATGGGCAGTAAGTGCCCAAGATCATCTTGTTTCAATTACTGTTGTCTATCAAACATAGCACTGTTGCCTCCCAGGAGAAGGAAGTCATATGGCAGGAGTTTTTGCCAACTCTCATTCATCATCTTTTGAAGGTCATATTAGAAAACTTTGCCATTGTGAAGTTCATGTAGAAAAGATTGAAAGTTGCCATGTGTGTACCCATTCAGCAACTTGCTGTTTCCTATATAGAACACCAAATCAGGGCTGGGAATATGGCCTAGTAGTAAAGTGCTCGCCTTGTATCTCATATACATGAAGCCCTGGGTTCAATTCCTCAGCACCACATAAACAGAAAAAGCCAAAAATGGCACCATGGCTCAAATGGTAGAGTGCTAGCCTTGAGCAAAAAGAAGCCAAGGACAGTGCTCAGGCCCTGAGCTCAAGTCCCAGGACTGGCAAAGAAAAACCAAAACAAGAACACCAAATCACCACATTTCTTGTCTTTTTTCTCTAGAGAGAAAAATGAGAATTCATTTCCTATTTCCTATTCCTTGACTATTTCATTTGGCTAAAAGCCAAAATATATTTAGAATTTGACTGACATTCAAATGATCTCAAAGTTTTGATATATTTGCTTGCTTTCACAGTCTTTGTTCTCTTTCTTTTTCCTTTTTTTCTTTTGATGTTAGTTATGGGGTTTGAACCTAAGGCCTCACACTCTCACTTACCTATTTTGCTCAAATATGTGGTCTACTACTTATGGCATTTTGCTGTTTACTTGAATAAGAGTCTCTTAGAGTTGTTTGCCCAAGCTGGCTTTGACCAAGAATCCTCAGATCTCAACCTCTTGAATAGCTAGGATTAAAGGTGGACATAGATATCTATGCATATACTATATATAGTTTTATGATGTACCTATGTATATATAGTATGTATAGTATACTATATATAGTATAGTGTAGATATACTGTAAGTACATAAATATGTGTATATATACTACATATAGTATACATACATATACAGTATATCTATACCATATATAGTATATATACATATATCTTACATATTCTTAGAGATGTCCCCCTGTATAACTATGTGGCTATATAGCTATACCTATATAGCTATATATAGTATACACATAGATACATATCTATGTATATAGATGTATCTATGTGTACATATATATCTATATAGATTCTGTATATATATGTAGATCTATACACATATGTATCTATATATGATGATATATCATGATAGTATATATTTCATGATATAGTATAGATATGAAATGCACACATCTATACATGTGTGTATAGATAATAGGTATTTCTATGCACATATGTATATAGCTATATGTATAGATACATGTGTACATATTTATGTGTATATGATAATAGATAATGAAATACATATAGCTATACACATGTATATAGATAGATATATGTATATATTATTTGAACATGATTACAATTTTTCAACATATCATTACTGACCCTTTAAGGTATAAAATCCCACTTAGGAATGCAAAGTCCCTACATAAAAAGGCTATTGTCGTCAATGTATGAAAATGAGCATTCTGTCCCCAAGGTGGTAGCTCTGTATCCCAACATACATAGTCCTGCCCAGATTTCCTCCTGAGGAAGAATAGCAACATTAATTAATTTGGAAAGTCAGCAATGGAGATGCTGCCTTGGCTTAAACTATGACATGGATCATCTGAGATGAGAACCTTTGAGAGTGTTTTGAATCTTTAAATCCTGAGTCTTGCAGGGAAGGGTGATTGCCACATCCAGAAGATCATGGCGAGTTAACCATAAGGCATTGGTCCTTTTCCAGAAATGTACATGTAATATGAATAATGGGGTTTCTATAAAGTTTTTTTCAGTGCCCTTTTCCTCCACTGTCCATTGTGGAACTGACATTTACAATAGTGTCTATAGAAAGTTACAGAATGGTAAAGGAGAAACAATGGACAGGAAAGTGCTTTCACAACTAGAGTGGCTAGGTGCCTGTGGCTCACACCTGTAATTCTAGCTACTTGGGAGGCTGACA
Organism: Perognathus longimembris pacificus; assembly: GCF_023159225.1. NCBI lineage: Eukaryota > Metazoa > Chordata > Mammalia > Rodentia > Heteromyidae > Perognathus > Perognathus longimembris. Next base: position 67,455,696 of record NC_063161.1, read on the forward strand.
TCTGAAGTTCAAGATTCAACGCAGCCTAGGCAGACATCCAGAAACTGTTATCTTCAGTTAACAGTGAAAACCTGGAAGTGGAAGCATGACTCAAGTGTTACAGCACTAGCCTTGAGCAAAAAAGCAAAGCAAAGCTGGCATTGATGGCTCATGCCTATAATCTTAGCTACTTACTTAGATCTATGAATCGTGGTTCAGAGCCAGCCCAGGACAGGAAAAGTCTGTGAGACTCTTGAATCTCCAATTTATCAGCAAAATGCTGCAAGTGGAGCTGTAGTGCAAATATTAGAGCAGTAGCCTTGAGCAAAATATTCCAGGGATAGTGCATAGAAGGGTCTATGCACTAGACCCTTCAAGCCCCAGGACTGGCACACACATACACACAAAATAATAATAAAGTCAAGTAAGACTATGAAGCTCTGAGTTCAAGACATAGTTCTAGCACAAATAAAAACAGAATGAGTAGGGTAAATAGTGTCACATGCACATGTTGTGATGTTCCACGTATCCATTGGTGTTTCCTGTCTTGGTAATGGCATGAAGCATGGTAACAGCAAAAGACCTGGCAAGAAGGATCCAAAATCAAACCCTAGAAATGTATACAATCAGACAACTCAAAGCACTGTTGTAAACATTTCCCATGTATGTCCTGCCTGTGACCTTTGCAGATGATTCTCCTGATGTATAAGGGTTGGCTGCTCAGCTTTTACAGGGGTTTGAATGCGCAGTCTCTAATATAAGTTGTACAGAGAGTAATTTTGTGTTTGTGCCAGTACTAGATCTTGAACTCCAAGCCTTGTGCCCTTGCTTGGCTTTTTCACTGAAGACTGATACTTTATCACTTGCCATGTCTCCACTTCCAGCTGTTTGCTGGTAATTGGAGATGAGTCTGTGAATTGTTTGCCTAGGCTGGCATTGGATGGGGATCCTCAGATCTCAGCCTCTTGAGTAGCTAGGATTACAGGTGTGAGCCACCAGTGCCCAGCTCTTCCCTTTATTTTCCTATTTATTGATCATGTGTTGTCTTTCCTTGTAGTTCAACAACATGTTGCTATACTGTGTACCCAGATTCAGCTTGGTGGGCTCAAAATTCACAGTTCGGACCAGAGTTGGCATTGATGGGATGAATATTGTAGAGACACAGAACGAAGAGTATCCCCATACTTTCCAGGTGTCTGGGAAAGAGAGGACGCTGGAACTGCAGGCCAGGTGAGCAGACTTTCCATTCCTGTCCCAGCTTTCTGAGCATATAAGAATATATCCTAGGATAGGTTGACATTGAGGTTTCTCTCCCCACGAGTGAATGCTTTGTCCTCTTGCAACTTCAGAGGATGTAAATAGAGAGCTGGGAGTTCTTTCCCATGATTTCCTTCCTGGAGCCATACAAACAAGCAAACATCCAATCAGAAAACTTTAGAATGGCAAGGTGCTCACAGCATGAGATTGCTGGAGTCCAGCACTGGTGACTCATGCATGTAATCCTAGCTACTGAGATTTGAGGACTGTAGTTCAGAGACAGCCCAGAAGGAAAATCCAAGAGATTCTTATCCCCAATTAACCACCAAAAAACTGGAAGTTGAATTGTGGCTCAAGTGCTAGAGCATTCGCTTTGAACAAAAAGCTCAGGGACAGCTCCCAGGACCTGAGCTTAAGACCCAGTACTGGGAGAAGAAAACTAAAAGGGAGGGTGGGGGTGTGCGCGCCCATGTGTGTGTTGGCACTGAGGCTTGAGCTCACTCTCCACTTTTTTTTCAAGGCTGGCACTTGTGCTAGTTAATTGGAGATAAGGGTCTTAAAGACTTCTGCCTTGAGCTGTTTTCAAACTTTGATCCTCAGATCTCAGCCTCCTGAGTAGCCAGGCTTATATATGTGAGCCAACTGCACTGGCTTTAAGGTTTCTTGATTTATCTAAATGAAGACTTAGCCCTCTGTAAGCCAGTTGGAGCTCATTGGAATTTTCTTAAGAATATAATATTCCAGGTCTGGGAATGTGGCTTAGCGGTAGAGTGCTTGCCTTGCATGCATGAAGCCCTAGGTTCGATTCCTTAGTACCACATAAACAGAAAAGGTTAGAAGTGGTGCTGTGGCTCAAGTGGTAGAGAGCTAGCCTTGCGCAAAAGAAGCTCAAGGACAGAGCTCAGGCCCTAAGTCGAAGCCCCAAGACAGGCAAAAAAAAAAAAAAAAAAAAAGAATATAATATTCCAGTTAGTGTTAAAAATATGGTAATTCTTCCTTAAGTTTCTTATTTATTTCAACTGACTGCTAGTTATATTTATGACAATATATGTGCTATTGACAATCTGAATTAAGTGACTGTATTCTTATCTGGCCTTGTTATGCCCAGATTTGGGGGTCCCCAAAGACCACCAAGGAGCTGATTCCAATGCAAACACATGAGAGTCTTTATTGCAAGCTCAAGCCTGGGCTCATGATCGTCACCAATGCAGCGGGTCTGAATCCTGAATCAAGAGCCCAACCCTTCAACTACCAGGGTTTTTATAGGGTTGTCAGGGACATGCTGATTAGCTGAAGCTGGGGAGTTTACCACAAAAGGGGGTTGTTGATATGTTTCCACGGAATCTGGGTCCTTGACACTTAGAGTAGCTGCTAGGGATTAACATTGTTAATAGTTGACTGCAGCTGTGAGGAACCGATTTCAATACCCTACCTTTGTGTGGGTAAGCAAAACAGTTTTTAAGCATAATTGTTAGGCAGGGCAGTGGGTATCTTACAAGGCTAAAGCATTCTATCTCTGCTGACCTCTGGTCAAATGAAGTCTCTCTGGTTACCTTGATTATTTTAGACTGCATTTTGTTCAGGCTTCACAGCCTATAGTGGCTTTCAAAAATGGAAATAAATATGTAAGTCTCAATAAATATGTAAGTCTCAAGAAAGTATTTCTTCAGGGTTTCATCACCTTCATCAAGAAGGTTCACCAGGCTGAGTGCCAGTGGCTTATGCCTGTAATCCTAGCTACTCAGGATTATGGTTCAAAGCCAGCCTGAGCAGGAAAGGCTGTGAGACTCTTTTTTTTTTTTTTTTTTGGCCAGTCCTGGGCCTTGGACTCAGGGCCTGAGCACTGTCCCTGGCTTCTTCCTGCTCAAGGCCACTTGAGCCACAGCGCCGCTTCTGGCCGTTTTCTGTATATGTGGTGCTGGGGAATCGAACCTAGGGCCTCGTGTATCCGAGGCAGGCACTCTTGCCACTAGGCTATATCCCCAGCCCCAAGCTGTGAGACTCTTATCTCCAATTAACCACCAGAAAAACAGAAGCAGCGCTGTGGCTCAAGTGATAGAGTACTAGCCTTGAGCTGAACTGCTCTGGGACAGCACCCAGGGCCAGAGTTCAAGCCCCACAACTGACCAAAAAAAAAAAAAAAGGGTCATTAGGAGTCCAAAAGTTTTATATATATTTAAAGATAGAAAATTTGATTATGGTTATTACCAGCCTGAGCTACATAGTGCCATCCTATCTCAAAACACCATAAGCTGGGATGTAGCTCAGTGGCTGAGTGCTTACCTAGCATATTCAATCCTCAGCATTCCAAAAAAAAAAAAGTACACATGTACCAATATATTACACAGTACTCAATAATATGCATAAGCTTTGTGTTTTTATGTGCCAGTTCAAAGCTGAAATAAAGAAAAAAAGTATTTTCTGTTTCATATAGTTCTTAGGCAATAGTTTTCTATTGTGGAGTGTAGTTTTAAAATGTAATAGTAGGCAAAGCATTGGGGAGCTTTTGTTTCTGAAAGATAAGATTGAAGTCCCCAGTGGCTGGGAATATGGCCTAGTGGTAGAGTGCTTGCCTTGTATACATGAAGCCCTGGGTTCGATTCCTCAGCACCACATATATAGAAAAAGCCAGAAGGGGCGCTGTGGCTCAAGTGGTAGAGTGCTAGCCTTGAGCAAAAAGAAGCCAGGGACAGTGCTCAGGCCCTGAGTCCAAGCCCAGCACTGGCAAAAAAAAAAAGGTGGAAGTCCCCAGATGGGAATAAGCAGCAACTTCCCTGTGGCGGGCTTAGCTTTCCTAGCATGGCTGGTACTTAATAAAAATAAGTTTTTCTGGAGCAAGGCACTAGTGGCTCATGCCTGTACTACTCAGGAGGCTGAGATCTGAGGAGCAGGTTCAAGGTCATCCTGGGTAGACAAAGCTGAGAGACTCTGATCTCAAATTAGCCATGAAAAAGCTGGGAGTGGGGGTGTGGCTTACGTGATAGAGTCCAGAGTTCAAGCCTCTGTACCAGCACTAAAAGTAAATAAACAAATGCTAGAGAGATGGACAGTGTCACAGGAACTGGCCTCTGAATGGGTTCATGCATATTTATATTTATACTTGTCAGACTGTCGCTGTACTTAGAGCTCATACTTACTGCTCACCAAACATACCAACAAATCTTTCTAGGTAGAGATCCTAGGTCAATTCAGAACCACTACAGGACATTTTTCAAGCACAGTATATAAGCTACCTGCAAGAGAGAAGAAATAAAGAAAATGTGCATTACTGAGAGGAAAAAGCCCATGCCTGTCATCCTAGTTAATCAGAAGACTGAGATCTGAACCCAGAGTTCAAAGCCAGCTGGAGCAGGAAAGTCCTTAAGATTCTTATCTCCAGGGCTGGGGATATGGCCTAGTGGCAAGAGTGCTTGCCTCGTATACTTGAAGCCCTGGGTTCGATTCCCCAGCACCACATATACAGAAAATGGCCAGAAGTGGCGCTGTAACTCAAGTGGCAGAGTGCTAGCCTTGAGCAAAAAGAAGCCAGGGACAGTGCTCAGGCCCTGAGTCCAAGGTCCAGGACTGGCAAAAAAAAAAAAAAAAAAAAAAAAAAACAACAAAGATTCTTATCTCCAGTTATTCAGCAAAAAGCCGGAAGGAAGTAAAGGTGAAGCTCAAGTGGTAAAGTGCCAGTCTCACTAAGAAAGAGCACAAGGTGCTGAGTTCAAGCCTAGGTGCTGGTTTGAGAAAGAAAAGAAAAGAACTTGACTAAAGTCAAGGAACGTTTTTTTCCTTAAGGAAAATAACTAAACCCTGGGGTTCATGAATCTGACTTCTGTTTTTGACTGCTCTGCTTTATCGTTAATAGGTTAGGGTAGGGTATTGTCTGAGCCTCTAAGGAATAGGAAAATAAAAATTGTCAAAGGAAACATTAAGTAACTCCTCCCCAAGGCCTTTTGAAGATACTTATAAGATTACAAGAATAATTGTTATCTTTCCTGAGATGGGCTGTGGCCGGTAGTATTTAATGGCTGCCTTATGTTTTGGAAACTGGTCCCGTAAGCTAATACTCAGTTTCCCATCAAATTTAAGGTTCAGTGCCAGAGTGTCATTAATTTTTATTGTAATTCCTTCCAGGGAATTCCTGAATTTTCCAGGAAGTTGGCACAAAATTAGAACATAATTTGAATTCAGGTGTAATTCATTAATGTTCTCTTCATTCATTTTAATTTTGTTTTGTTTCAGTTCTGAACAAGACAAAGAAGAATGGATCAAGGTAAGCTTGACTTCTGTTTTCATTTTGGCATTTTGTGGTTCACACATGTTGAAGTCATCAGAACAAGTTCATTAAACTTCAAAGATTATTCCCATCATAAGTATTTGTTTAATAAAGTGTGTTCATTTATTTGCATGGGGTGCTTTAATGTGTGCTTTGAAATTTGTTTCTATTTTAGGCCCTTCAAGAGACTATTGATGCTTTTCATCAGAGGAATGAAACTTTCAGAAATGCAATTGCAAAGGATAATGACATTCACTCAGAGGTTTCTGTAAGTGGAATATGTGATTCCTTTTTTTTCTTTTCTTTAGGTCAGTGTGGTTCAACTTGAACTCAGGGTCTGGGCATGGTGCCTGAGCTCTTTGGCTCAAGACTAGTGCTCTACCACTTTAAGCCATAGTACCATTTTCGGTTTTCTGGTGGTTAATTGGAGATAATAGTCTATTGACTTTCCTGACTGTCCTGCCCCAGCTGACTTTGAACCACTATCCTTAGATCTCATCCTCCTGAGTAGCTAGAATAACAGGTATGAACCACCGGCCCCCAATTCCTCTCCTCTAATCTCCTCCCCTCTCCTTCTCTCCCCTCCCCGCCCCTCCCCCTGCATGAAGCCTTGGGTTCAATCATCAGTACCACATAAACAGAAAAAGCTGGAAGTGGTGCTGTGGTTCAAGTGGTAGAGTGCTGGCCTTGAGCAAAAGAAGCTCAGGGACAGGACCCAGGCTCTGAGTTTAAGCTTCATGACTCAGCAAAAATGTGTTAATTAAATTTAATCATTTTCTTCTTTAGACTGCTGAATTAGGAAAAAGAGCTCCAAGATGGATTCGAGATAATGAAGTGACTATGTGCATGAAATGCAAAGAGCCCTTCAATGCCCTGACCAGGAGGAGGCACCACTGTCGGGCTTGTGGACATGCAAGTAGCATTTCTTGAAATTTTCTCATGACCGTGACTATATAAGGGATGTAAAATCAACAACTTGAAAGCCTGGTGCCAATTGCTCATGCCTATGCTTATAATCCTAACCACTCAGGAGACTGAGATCTGAGAATTGCTATTCAAATCCAGCTATGGCAGTGAAGTCTGTGAGATTCGTATCTCCAATTAACTCCTCCCACTTCCCCCCCCAAAAAAACCTCCTCCCCACCCCCCCCCCAAAAAAAATCTGGAAGTGGAGCTGTGGCTCAAGTGGTAGAGCACTAGCCTTGAGCAAAATCAGTCAGGGACAGGGGCTGGGAATGTGTCTTTGAGGTAGAGTGCTTGCCTAGCATGCATGAAGCCCTGAGTTCAATTCCTCAGTACCACATACACAGAAAAATCCAGTAGTGGTGCTGTGGCTCAAGTAGTAAAGTGCTAGCCTTTATCAAAAAAATCTCAGAGACAGTGCCCAGGCCCTGAGAACTGGCAAGAACAAAGCAAAAAAGAGAACAAATTCAGGGACAGTTTCCAAGCTCTAAGTTCAAGCCTCAGAACAGGCGCGTGCACACACACACACACACACACACACACACACACACACACACACACCTGGTTAGAGAGGTAAAGGCCACAGAAATTGATGTTGAAATGGAGTTGTAGGGATTCTATGTGTCAGGCAGGGCCACTTACCCTCAATGCCAATTAAGAACTTCATGAAAACCAGAGAAGGGAGAGTATTACATAGCACAGAAAAAGGCAGAAGCCAGGCACCAGTGGCTCATACCTGTCATTATAGTTTCTCAGGAAGGTCTGAGGTCTGAGGATCACAGTTGGAAGCCTGTCTGGGCAAGAAAGTGTGCTTCTCTTATCTCCAGTTAACCAGCAGAAAACAGGAAGTGGAGCTTTGGCTTAAAGTGATAGAGCACTAGCCTTGAGTGAAAAAGCTCAGGGACAGCGACCAAGCCCAAGACAAAAAAAAAAAAAAAAAGAGGCAGAGTAAGCACTTCAAGTCATCTTCAGTTACCTTTTAGAATACAGATATGAGCCTTTTATGTTTAAATAAAGATTAGGACAGAGTGAGTGAAAGGCATAATTATCCACCAGACTTGGTGAGTACATGGCCTGGTTAATCATTATGGAAGAGTTGTGGAAAAGTTACCTTCCTCATCACTTGAGGGGCGTGATATTAGTCACAGTTGCCTGGTGGTGGTCTGTCCTGAGGGGGCTCTGACATCCTTTACTTGGGGGTAGTTTCCTCCATTCCACCTTGTGAATATGTTCTGAGCTTCCTTGATTCCAAGGTGAGGGATTTTTTTTAAAAAGTGGCCTGGGGGCTGGTGGCTCATGTTTATAATCCTAGCTGCTTGAGAGGCTAAAATCTAAAGATTGTGGTTAGAAGCCAGCTTTGGCAAGAAAGATCGTGAGGGCTGGGGATATGGCCTAGTGGCAAGAGTGCTTGCCTCGTATACATGAGGCCCTGGGTTCAATTCCCCAGCACCACATATACAGAAAACGGCCAGAAGTGGTGCTGTGGCTCAAGTGGCAGATTGCTAGCCTTGAGCAAAAAGAAGCCAGGGACAGTGCTCAGGCCCTGAGTCCAAGCCCCAGGACTGGCCAAAAAAACCAAAAAACAAAACAAGAAAGATCGTGAGACTGCTTTCTCCAATAAACTATCCTAAGAGCCAGAAGTGGAGTGTGGCTCCGGTAGTAGAGTGCTAGCCTGGAGCAAAAAGAAGCTCAGGGGGGCTGGGGATATAGCCTAGTGGCAAGAGTGCCTGCCTCGGATACACGAGGCCCTAGGTTCGATTCCCCAGCACTACATATACAGAAAACGGCCAGAAGCGGCGCTGTGGCTCAAGTGGCAGAGTGCTAGCCTTGAGCTGGAAGAAGCCAGGGACAGTGCTCAGGCCCTGAGTCCAAGGCCCAGGACTGGCAAAAAAAAAAAAAAAAAAAAAAAGAAGCTCAGGGACAACACTTGAGCCAGGGAGTAAGTCCCAGGACAAGCACAAAAAAAAAGGGAGGGAGGGAGGGAGGGAGGGAGGGAGGGAGGGAGGGAGGGAGGGAGGGAGGGAGGGAGGGGAGGGAGGGGAGGGAGGGAGGGAGGGAGGGAGGGGGGGGAGGGGCCGCAGATGGTCAGCTCTTTTCCTATTAGTTAATTTGTAGGCCCAAGTTAGGGGATAGTGCTTTACAGCAAGCACAGTTTAAATACCTTTTACCTGTGAAGAAGAAACGGAGACCACAGTATAGGTGGACTTCCTAGCCTCACTTGAGAAAGGAAGATTCTTTGTAACAATACAAGAGTTAAGTTATATAATGAGTACAAATGCAGAAGGTATGCTGGTAGAGTCAGCTGCCTTTTCGTTTGGGATTAAGAGTGGAGGGAGCTTAGCTTCAATATTCTATTCTCATTAAGGAATAAAGAAGGACTGGGAATGTGACTTAGTGGTAGAGTGCTTGCCTAGCATGCATGAAGCCCTGAGTTCAATCCCTCATCACCACATACACAGAAAAAGCCAGAAATGCTGCTGTGGCTCAAGTGGTAGAGTGTTAGCCTTGAGCAAAAGGAAGCCAGGGACAGTGCTTAGGCCCTGAGTTCAAGCCCCAGGACTGGCAAAAAGTAAAGAAGAATTGTTAGGTGAAAACAAGCCTAAAAGGAAAGAGTTGATACAGACACAGACAAGTGAGCTTACACAGAAATAAATGTAGGCACACTGAGGACCCCTTAGAAGCCCCTGATTCTACATTTTAAGAGACATAAGTAAGCTAGTCTTATTTTCTCTTTTAAGATTCAACAATTCAGGCAAGTAAACAAGGCTCATCAGAATAAGTATTATAAGCTGGGAACTGAGGCTCTGATTTGATTATCAGAATTTGAAACCAGCCTGGGCAAGAAAGTCTGTGAAACTTTTATCTTTAGTTAACCACCAAAAACTAGTAGTGGGGCTGTAGCTCAGGTGGTAAAGCATCAGCCTTAAAGCTAAAAAGCCAAGTGAGGTCACAGGGCCCTGATACGAAGTTCCAAGTACTAGTGTGCACACGTGCATGCATGCACACACACACACACACACACACTCATCTTCCTCTTATATTTAACTTTTTATCATTTATTACTACCTGTAAATGTAACTGCTCAAGCCTGGTTGTCTTTCAATTGAGATTATCGTTGTTGTTGTTGTTTTTTAAATTCAAGGTGGTTTGTTGGAAATGTTCAGACTACAAAGCTCAACTTGAGTATGATGGTGGAAAATTGAACAAAGTCTGCAAAGACTGTTATCAAATACTAAGTGGATTCACCGACAGTGAAGAAAAAAAAAGGAAAGGAATTTTAGAGGTATGAAAATGAAATATTAGAGGTATTTTAAATTTTCAGATGGAATTCTCTTAACTTTGAGGATACAAATAATGCATTAAAATATTTTGGGGGGCTGGGAATATGGCAATAGTGCTTTCCTCATATACATAAAGCCCTAGGTTTGATTCCCCAGCACATATATAGAAAACGGCCAGAAGTGGTGCTGTGGCTCAAGTGGCAGAGTGCTAGCCTTGAGCAAAAAGAAGCCAGGGACAGTGCTCAGGCCCTGAGTTCAATGCACAGGACTGGGGAAAAAAAAATATATATATATATTATATATATACATATATATTATACATATATATACATATATACTATATACATATATACTATATACATATAGTATATATGTATATATATATATATATTTTAACAAAAAAATGTTTAAGGCTGGGCGCTGGTGGCTCATGAATGTAATCCTAGCCAGTCTGGAGGCTGAGATCTGAGGATCACAATTTGAAGCTAGCCTGGGCAAGAAACTGCTTGAGACTCTTTTTTTCCAATGAAAATCTAATCTCCAATTTGTCACCAAAAAATCAGAAGTGGAGGTATGGCTCAAGTGGTAGACAGCTGGTCTTGAGCATAAAAGCTTAGGGATAGCCTCTAGGCCTGAGTTCAAGCCCTAGGAATGGCACATGTGTGCGCACACACGCGCGCGCACACACACACATACACACACACGATGGCTCACAACTGTAATAGTCTAGCTACTCAGGAAGCTGAAAATTGAGGATGACTGATTGAATCCAACCCAGACAGAAAAGTTTATGCGATTCTTAAGTCCAGTTAGCCACCAAAAAGCCAGTAGAATTGGAGGTGTAGCTTTGGCAGTACAGCATAGACCTTCATCAAAAAAAGCCAAGAAGGGTGAACAAGTACAGCTGGGTGCTTACCAGACACTGGAAAATGAACTCTACAACTTGTGGGTGAAGATGGTAAGGAAAAAAGGAAAGAGTGAGGGAAGGGGTGACATTGTTCAAAAAGAAACATACTCTTTACCTGACTTATGTAACTGTAACCCCTCTGTACATAACTTTTATAATAACAATTTAAAAAAAATTTTTTTTTGCCAGTCCTGGGCCGTGGACTCAGGGCCTGAGCACTGTCCCTAGCTTCTTCTTGCTCAAGTCCAGCACTCTGCCACCTGAGCCACAGCGCCCCTTCTGGCCGTTTTCCATATATGTGGTGCTGGGGAATTGAACCGAGAGCTTCATGTGTAGGAGGCAAGCACACTTGCCACTAGGCCATATTCCCAGCCCTAAAAAAAATTTCTTAAAAGCCAAGCAGAACTTAAGTTCCCTGAGTTCAAGCCCCAATAGTGGCAATAATTAATTCAGGCTCTCATAATATAAAGACTTAAAGTTAACTGAAATATGTTTTCATAGTTTAAAACAGTAACTGCAAATGAATCTTTTTTTTTAAAGTCATCCAAAGAGACATTTTATACAAATATACTGTACTTAAGGAAATTATAATAAAGTTGAGTTACTGCCCTGTCTTTGGCTCATGGTATTAATTCTATTGTATTTGTTTAGATTGAGTCCGCAGAAGTGTCTGGAAACAGTGTGGTGTGCAGCTTCCTTCAGTACATGGAAAAGTCAAAACCTTGGCAGAAAGTTTGGTGTGTGATCCCCAAGCAAGACCCCCTCGTGCTGTACATGTATGGCGCCCCACAGGTAACATAGCTGTCACTGCCTGAAGGGGCCGAGGGAGACCTGTAGACAGAGTCCTCCTACTGTCTCAGGCAGTGTCACTGTGACTCATTGGAAATAATGAGCAGTGAGGTCCCAAATAGCACATGCCTGTAATCCTAGCTCCTCAGAAACTGAGATATGAGGATCACAGTTTGAAGCCAGACCAGGCAAAAAAGTCTGTGAGATTCTTATCTCCAATTAACCACCAAAAAGCCAGAAGTAGAGGTGTTGTTCATGAGCTGTAGTGCTAGCCCTGAGCAAAAAAACATCTCAAGGACCCAGCTAGGCCCTGAGTTCAAGCCCCAGGACTAGAGATGGAAAAAGAGAGCACGGGGGAGGAAGGGAAGTGAATGAGCTGCTCAAACCAAGTTTGTTGTTTTGGTTGATTTGATTCATTTTAGAGTTGCTTTTTTTTTTTTCTTACTTTGTGCTACAACTCAGGGTCTGGTGCTGTCCGTGAGCTTTTTTGCTCAAGGCTAGCACTCTAACACTTGAGTTACATCTCTACTTCTGGCTTTTTGGTGGTTCATTGGAGATAAAGTCTCATGAACTTTCCTACCTGGGCTGGCTTCAAACAAAGATCCTCAGCTCTGAGCCTTCTGAGTAGTTAGGATCACAGGCATGAGCCACCAGTACTTAGCTTTAGAGTTGCTGTTTTAAATTCATCTGGTGGATCAGTGGTCCCTACTCTTCTTCCTATATTGTGCATTTGAGAAAAAATGGGTTTTGTTAGAATGCTTGGTAAAGCACAGGGAGAAGTAGAAGAAAAACCGTGTGTGTGTGTGTGTGTGTGTGTGTGTGTGTGTGTGTGTGTGTGTGTGTGTGTGTGTGTACTGGAGCTCGATCTCTGGTCATCTTCACTCCCACTCAGCTTTTTTATACAAGGCTGGTACCCTTCCACTTGAGCCACAGCTCCACTTCTTGTTTTTTGCTGGTTAATTGGAAATAAAAGTCTCATGGAGGGGCTGGGAATATGGCCTAGTGGTAAGAGCGCTTGCCTCCTACACATGAAGCTCTCAGTTCGATTCCCCAGCACCACATATATGGAAAACGGCCAGAAGGGGCGCTGTGGCTCAGGTGGCAGAGTGCTAGCCTTGAGCAAAAAGAAGCCAGGGACAGTGCTCAGGCCCTGAGTCCAAGGCCCAGGACTGGCCCCCCAAAAAAAGAGTCTCATGGACTCTTCTGCCTAGGCTGTCTTCAAACCTCAATCCTCAGCTTTCAGCCTCTTGCATAGCTAGGATTACATGCATGAACCACCAGTGCTCTGCTATGTTTTTTATTCTGCATTGTTTTTCTTAATACATTTTTCTGTCCACAAATAAATTGATGAATTAATGAGTGAATGAATGAATCACCAGCTACCATATCATTAATTCCTGCTGGCTAAAAGCAGTGAGGTGCTAGTATTGTTTGTGTGTGCTTTTCTGATGATGGGAAAGCTGAGCCTGCTTTGAACAGCTGCTGGTGTGGTCCCTGCTGATTCAGGACCAGCTGTCCCTGAGTGACTTGTCCAGCCTCATGGCCAGCTCAGGAATCCGGGTCTCCACTCATGCTGGGTGTGGGGGAAGGGGTGGTGGCAGCAGGATTTGCAGGAGAAGGAAACTCTACAGCACTGACTCATCCATGTGACCCTGTATATTTGTGATTTGCTCAGGATGTCAGAGCACAGGCCACCATTCCCCTTCTGGGCTACATCGTGGATGATGTACCCCGGAGTGCAGATCTTCCCCACAGCTTCAAACTGACCCAGTCTAAGTCCGCACACAGCTTCGCAGCTGACACTGAGGACCTGAGACAGAAATGGCTGAAAATCATCCTCATGGCTGTCACAGGTGAGACCCCAGAGCGGGCCCAGGAGCACTTTGTCACCATAGAAGAGCAAACCGACCTGAAGAGCAAATCTGAGTCCTGAACTTCAGGGGCAGCCGTGACCCCTAGACATTCCTTAGCTCTCTTTCCCCATCCCTTCATGCTTCATGGTGAAAGCTAGAGGCTCATCAATGCTTCTTCTGGGACACTGTTTCTCTCCATTTGTGTCCTCTGAGTAAAATCCATGCGCAGAGCCATTCTTTTGATAAAATTTAGAAATAATGTGAAGAATGGAGTGTTTTCTTTTGAAGTGAGCTATTCCATAATTGTGGACATTTGTCTTGAGGCTAGAATGGGCCACTTTGATTTAAGAAATCCTTCAGTGCTGGACACTGGTAGCTTAGCCTGTCATCCTAGCTACTCAAAAGGCTGAGATCTGAGGATCACAGCTGAAAGCCAGCCAAAGCAGGAAAGTGGGTGAGATGCTGATCTCCACTTAACTAGCAAGAAACTGGAAATGGAGCTGTGGCTCAAGTAGTAGGTAGTAGGATGCCAGTCTTGAGAAAAAAAAAGGCAAAATGAGTGCAAGGCCCTGAGTTCAAGTACCGGCACACACCCAAAAACTTCCCTCAGTGTCCTTTTCCCATTTAGGAACTATAACCGTTTAAAAGATATACCTCCTTGTTGCCATGGTGAGAGGTACATGGACAGTTTAGGGTATTGTGTTAATTTATTTTGTTTATAAATCTCAAGCTACATACATGATCTATGTTCTTTTACAAAGAGGAAAAAGGACAAATTGTTGGTGTTCAGAGTTTTTGACTTATGAAGAAAAGATAATTGTTTTTGTAGGTGTACTCCTAAGAACACATTATCTAAAGCAAATAGCAATTGTCTGTATATAGGGGTAAAAAATAATTATATAACATATACATGCTTAGCTCCTCACTTTAGGTGCACATCCTTCTCTATTTTTTAAATAGAAAGCATGTCTTATCTTAGAATGGAACGGTATTCTCAACTTTGGACATGTTCTGTTGATTTATGTTTAATTGATTATCCTCTAAGGGTATTGATATTTTTTATAATAAGAAAAAGCAGTAATTTATGTGACATGGGATATATTAGTGAATTTCAACAGTATTTTTTAGAGGACTCTTCTTTTTGTTCTGTGCCTATTTAAAACAGCCTTTCATAGAAGGTGCTATTAATACCTATTTAAATATAAAATGAAGATTTAGTTAAGTGTTTCAGTCTTTATATTGAAATTAGAGTGCTTTTTAGTCAGGGGGGTGGTCAAAGTCATACGGGTTATTTTATCTTTTACCATAATATAATGGTGGTAATAGCTAGTGTCTGCAGTGTTCAAAAATGGTTTTACCAAAACTTGAACTGCGTGGAACACCTGAACTTACACAAAACTGAGACATATGGGACCTTCATTTATTGTCATATTTTCCTTTTTTTGTAAAGCTATTATGCCTGGTTAAATAAGGAGTACAGACAATGAACACTTAGGGTAATTTGTGGGCCTGTCCCTCTGCCAGATACTAAACCAAGTTCACACACAGTGACCCATGCTTGGGCAGGGCATAGTAGGCAGCCAAGAAAGGAAAGTTTGGTAATCCACCTCAGAGAAAAGAAAGGGAAAAACAATTTTGAAAAGGAATATTTTAATGACAAGTTTTGGGGAATACAAATGATGGAAGAAAATATGGTGGATTTTCTTCACCTTTTTATGCTCTGGAATTTCAGTAGATAAATTAGGATTTCTTGACCTGAAAACTGATCTTCCTTATACTGTAGTTGTGGTTACAAATCTCACATGGGGAAAAAAAAAAAAAAACTATGAGATTTTATTTTTATAATATTAAATTATTTTGTCATTTAACATTAAAGTAACTACTTGAACAACAGAATAGCTTACTTCTTATGCCCTATTAAATCAGAACCAAAGTAAAAGACATTTTACATTGCTTCTCTTTTCTAGTCACCAACTGTAGTGGTTGTATGTGAGGGAAAAAAAGCGAGAAATGGAGGGAGATGGCTCTCAGGCCTCAGGCCTGCATGTGATTCAGCTAATGAAACTACAGGACTACAGGATAGGTGATGCTTGGCTTTGATCCTCAAGATCAGAGAGACAATGAAAATATAGCATATCAGAGGAAGACATCTTGAACATGGCTAGCACAGTCAATCTGTGTGCCACTTGGAAGATTTATGTCCAGTTATTTTTGGAAACTGTTTGAACAGCAAGATGATTACACTTTTGCTAGCATTAATTCCAGAATAGAAGTGACAAAGGGGGGCTGGGGATATGGCCTAGTAGCAAGAGTACTTGCCTCGTATACATGAGGCCCTGGGTTCAATTCCACAGCACCACATATACAGAAAATGGCCAGAAGTGGCGCTGTGGCTCAAGTGGCAGAGTGCTAGCCTTGAGCAAAAAAAAAAAAAAAAAAAAAGAAGCCAGGGACAGTGCTCAGGCCCTGAGTCCAAGCCCCAGGACTGGCCAAAAAAAAAAAAAAATGGGCTGGGAATATGGCCTAGTGGCAAGAGAGCTTGCCTCGTATACATGAAGCCCTGGGTTCGGTTCTACAGCACCACATATCTAGAAAACGGCCAGAAGTGGTGCTGTGGCTCAAGTGGCAGAGTGCTAGCCTTGAGCAAAAAGGAAGCCTGGGACAGTCAGTGCTCAGGCCCTGAGTCCAAGCCCCAGGACTGGCCAAAAAAAAAAAAAAAAGTGACAAAGGACCTACTCAGTGTTGCTTAAATTTGATTGTTGAAAGAAGGCTGTTACCATTCACTGTCTTTTTTTTTTTTTTTTTTTTTTTGGTCAATGCAAAATATTAGTACCATTAGAGGATCTATGGTACCAATGCCAGTCTTCACCTCTCATCTCCCATCCTTGAGGCCAGCACAACAGAGAAGAAAAGCAGCCTGTCCCATTTATGTTTTAGTAGAGAGTCACTAGTACTGCCAGGCACTTGTGGCTCAAGCCTATAATCCTATCTATTCAGGAGGCTCAGATCTGAGGATCAAGGTTCAGAGCAAGCCTAGGCAGAAAAATCTGTGAGACTCTTATCTCCAGTGGTCCAGAAAACAGCTGGAAGTGGAGGTGTAGCTCAAGTGGTAGAGTGCCAGCTTTGAGTGGAAAAGCCAAGCAAAAGCCAGATCTCCTGAGTTCAAGCCTCAGAACTAGCACAAAGTAAAATAAGACAAATGTTGACTTATTATGAATGCTTTTAGACACAAGCTTATACCAAATTAACTTCATAGAAGTTACATTATAATTCAAATTGCTGAGTACAGGAAAGGAATGGGGGTGTCATTCTTTGCATTCAAATGGCACAAAAAGCAGAGTGTGAGATTGATTGAAATATTATATATATATATATGAAGACACAATAATAAAATCCCCCTGTAACTAATATTACCTAGTTTAAGAACAACAGCAAAGGGTATAGAGAGATAAACAATTCCATGTGTACCATTTTCCCTGGGTTTTTTTTTCCTTGAAACTGAATTTGGCACATAGGCTGATGTACTTAATTTTTACTAGATGACCTATCCCAATTTTTAAAAAAAGGTATCAATTTTCTTTTACAGGGACTCATTTTTATGTACTCTGTAGATGTTTTTATTCAGAGTACTTGCTCTAGTCATAAATATGTAAATGTGACTAACTTTCATGGCACTACAGGGGTTATTTGGGATTCACTGAAGCCTTCTAAAAGCCATTTTTGTAATCAAAAATACTTTGGGAAGTTGGAGATTCTTCTTTTCTTATCTCTACTTTGTGGAAACAGGGTTGGGGGATTCCCTCCCTTCACATTTTAGATCTTGTTGTTTTTAATATATCCAAAGCCTTAAGTTATCTGAGTATGCACCTCATCCTGTGTCTCCTCCAGTCCTTAAGCTTGGAGCAGATCTGTCTCTAAGGAGCAAAGGTCATAATTTTTGTTATCATGTTAAAATACAGAGTAGAACATTAATACTTAAGATTTGCTGCATCACATGATGCTCGTGTTAACAAGGCTAAGATAAGCACATGGTATGTTCATAAGCTATTCTTAAATGTTGTGTGCTCCAAGAATGTATTAGTATAAGAACTGAGGTTAGCTGGGCTAACCAGTGGCTCACACCTGTCATTCTAGCTATTCAGGAGGCTGAGATCTGAGGATCAAGGTTCAAAGATAGTCCAGACAGAAAAGGCCATGAGACTTTATCTCCAATTAACCAGCAAAAAGCTGAAAGTGGAATTGTGGTTCAAGTGGTAGAATACCAGCCTTGAGGGAAAAAGCCAAGCATAAGAGCAAGGCCCTGAGTTCAACCCCGTACCTGCACAAAAATAAAATTAAATAAGTAAGAATTATGGCTGACTAGTACCTGTTTTTTAAGATGCTGTTGACATCTATAGTGTGTCATTTTACTCCTCTATTCTTATCCAGTTTTATTAGAATCAAACTATGTTTTATTTTCCATCTGTTGTCTACTGTAGCTTTCTCTAGATTTAGAAAATAGGAATATTATAGAGATGCCAGCTCTACTTTAAAACCCTGTGAATTTCTACATGTATGTATATATGTAAAAATTGGTGACTTTTTTTTCAATTCTCTCTTTTCACATGAATGAAATTTTTATAGAAAAAATTTTAACTTAAGTATTTTAACATAAATTATTTAGGTGGATTTTTAATGTATAATTCGTCACACATGTCCCCCAATCACCATTAGTCATAGGAAGATAATTTTTCTTTCTTTACAGTTGAGAGGAATGAGATTAAAAAGTGGCAGGGGGAAGGACAGAAAAAGGAAAAACAAGGAGACAGAGGTAGAAATACTACTGATCATAGAGCAATGTACATTAGAGAAAAAATAGATATATAGCAACATGCATAAGTGATAAACCATAAAAGTTAAATCTGTGCTGGGTGCTCATGCCACACACCTGTAATTCTACTCAAGAGGCTGACATGCCAGGATCTCAGTTCCAAACAGCCCTCACAATTAACCAGCAAAAAGCCAGAAGTGAAGGTGTGGCTCAAGTGATAGGTGCTAGCCTTGAGTGAAAAAGCCAAGCCAGAGTGGGAAGCCCTGAGTTCAAGTCTCAGAACTGGCACCAAAAATAAATCCAAGACACATCTATGTACTTGCATGCTGATGCATTGTACCCAGACATTGACCTTGGCCTCTAAATTGTAGCCTAGACTACCTTCCTTCTATCTTCTCTTTCCTTTCAAAAAGTGATTTTGTGCCAGCCGCTTGTGACTCATGCCTGTAAGCCTAGCTAGGCAGGAGCCTGAGATTTGATCTGAGGATCAAAGTTCAAAGTCGGCCCAACTACACAAATCTGAGACACTTCTTATCTTGAATTAACCAGCAAAAAGCTGGAAGTGGAACTGTGGTTCAAGTGATAAAGCATCAACCTTGAGCAAAATAGCCAAACAAGAGTGAAAAGCCCTGAGTTTAAGCCCCAGGAAAACACACACACACACACACACACACACACACACACACACACACACACACACAAAATAACATGTACTGCTGGCTCACGCCTGTAATCCTAGCTCCTCAGGAGGCTGAAATCTGAGGATCGTGGTTTGAAGCCACCACCCAGGCAGGAAAGACTAAAAGGTTCTCATTTCCACTCACTGACCAAAAAGCCAGAAGTGAAGGTGTAGCTCAAGTGGTAGACAGCTAACCCTGAGCAAAAAAGCTCAGGGACAGCGCCCAGGCCCTGAGTTCAAGTACCAGGGTAGGCACAAAGCACACACACACTTTAAACTATTTTCTACATTGTTCATCGAGGCAAAACATCCATGTAAAGTCAGCCTCTTATTCTCAGGATTGAGAATTCATCAGGTTTCTGGGTCTTAGCTATGTTTTAAGAGGAAATAGCACATGGCGTCTATGATAGAGTTTGCTTATTGGTGTTACTGAGTTGCAAAAGGCCCATCCCTTCTCTTAAAATTTATCATAGATTTAGTGAAAAATTAAATCAAGAAATCTTAGTAGGGCTGGGAATATGGCCTAGTGGCAAGAGTGCTTGCCTCCTACACATGAAGCTCTCGGTTCGATTCCCCAGCACCACATATATGGAAAACGGCCAGAAGGGGCGCTGTGGCTCAAGTGGCAGAGTGCTAGCCTTGAGCAGGAAGAAGCCAGGGACAGTGCTCAAGCCCTGAGCCCAAGGCCCAGGACTGGCCAAAAAAAAGAAATCTTAGTATATTTTAATGAGTGAATAACAAATATATAAAGTGAAATATAAGTTTGGAACACACAATAGTCTGTATGGATCATTATGATAACAGAATTGTATTATAGCAGCATAGATATTAGAATGTATCATGTGGTTTTCATTAGCAAAACAATCAGATTTGTATATGAAACCAGACTAGTATTTAACTTGTGACAATTGACTGATATTTAAAAAAAAAAGTATTATCTTGATTTTTCTTTTGATTTGTTGATAAAGTTGGAAAGGGTATATATATCAGATCCTTGACAGTTGACCATAATGTGAAAAATGTATTCACAATTTTTCTTTTCCAGCTATATGAATGTAAACTCCTTGCAGATAGTGTACATATTGTGTAACATATGTATATTTGGTCATAAAGCTGATAAATTGAAAATATTGTAAAATTAAGCACTTTACTTCCTACCTAAATATTAAACATTTGTATCTTGTAAATAAACACATCCTTAAATCAATGTTGAAGTCTTAGATGTTTTGTGTTTGTTTTTTTTTCTGCTAGCATTATGTATGTTCTGCTCAGAAAAATTTTGGTTTGCTGCTCAGGAAAGGGTTGTTCCAAGCCGGGTGCCGGTGGCTCATGCCTGTTATCCTACCTACTCAGGAGGCTGAAATCTGAAGATCGTGGTTTGAAGCCAGCACAGCAGGAAAGTCCATGAGGCTCCCAGTTAACCAGCCAAAAATATGGAAGTGGATCTGTGTGTGGCTCAAGTGGCAGAGCACTACCCTTGAGGCAAGCACTCTTGCCACTAGGCCATATCCCCAGCCCTAGAACAGTACCCTTGAGCAAAAGAGTTCAGTGACAGTTCCTAGGCCCTGAGTTCAAGTTCTAGGACTAGTACCACAAAACAAAAATACTGTGCTTTGCCACAATTCATTGAAATGCTTGTTTCCCTCTACATGTGTGTGTTATGCCTAAACAGGAGATAAAATTATCCTAAGAGACCACACCTTTTGATTTTCAGTGTGTTCAATGAGCATCTTTGTGGAATATGGGCTTTTGTAGTGCTCTGTACACACATCAGATCAGCAATGGTATAAAAAACAAAACCACTAAATCTGTGGATAACCACATTGTATCTGCTTATTTTTCTGTTTTGATTATTCTCTGAATATGCATTTGGCATGAGCAATGCCCTAGCACCAAGTAAAAAAACAAAAAATAGAAGTCACGTGCCAATGGCTCACACCTGTAGTCCTAGCTACTCAGGAGGCTGAGATCTGAGGTTCGTGGCTTGGCACTGTTGTAGAGCTGACTCCATCTTGATTAGGGAAACATGGTAGGAAATGTTGGGGTAATAGAGATGACGCCGTCTTGATTATTAGGTCAACCTGACCCCAAAATTCTGCTTCTGTAAATAGCTTGCTTAATTTGTTCATTATTTGCTCTACCCCTGTGTCAACATACATCTGGGCCACACTTGCTTTGTTGCGTGCTCTACCTCCTGCGTCGACCTCCTACATCTGTGCTATGCTTTTACCTTTATAAACCCCAATTTGAGGACTGTTTGGGGTCACGGTGGCAGCTCCCAAGTCTGCACCATGTCCCTGGCCAGTCAGCCCGCTTTTCACTGTGGCAGTTTCAGCTCCTGAGTCTATGCTGCATCCCTAGCTGGTCAGTTTGCTTTTTTTCTTCCCCAATGCTTGAGACTGTCCCTGAGTGGTAGACTCTTGGAGGGATGGGGAATCCCCTCCCTTGAAGCCCATAACATTTCTTAACCCCTGACAGCACCAGCCTGAGAAGATAAATCTGAGACTATTTTCATTTAACCATCAAAAAGACAGTAGAGCTGTGGTTCAAGTTGGAGAATGTCAGCCAATGTGTAAGCAAGAGAATGAGGCTCTGCCTGAGTTCAAACTTGAGTAGCAGTACACACGCACACACAAAATGTTTTAAGGAAGTTCTGGGATGGCCACAGCATGACTTTGTTCTTTGCCTATATCTACCGAACCAGGACACTGCTTCTCAGCCTGGTTCCTTCCCTAGGGGACACTGGGTAGAATCTTCATAGTCGGGCTCAGAGTGCTACTAGTACCTAATAGATAAAAGCCAGAGAGACTGGCAAATGTGTAATAAGCACAGATGAACTGCCCTCCCAGCATGCCCTGTCCCCAGTATCACCAGTGTCCCATCCCCCCAGCACTGCGGAAGCGGAACCAAGATTGTCAGCTGTGACATTTTAACTCTGTCCTCCTTTTTCTGTTGCCTTCACCAATGCTCTGTTTTCCCTGTGGTTCACAATGCACATCTAACCCAAAGGCTTCCTGGGCATTAAGCAATTTCCTGAGATTCCTAATCTGTAGTTGGTGAATTCTTTAGCAATAAGGTCCCTTGAGCAAAGTGACTCTCTTTTATCTGCCCTATGAAATCTGGGAATTCAGGGAGAGAGAAGAAAGGTCTGCATCCCAGGGCAGTGTAATATGATCTGTGACAAATAGTGTTTCAGAGTTGTTGTCCTTAAGTGGCCATGACCTGTGATGGCTAAAGTTTCCTCTGAGAGCCTTCTCTATTTGTCTAGTTCAGTGCCTACTTAGGGTATTTCCTCTGCTTGTCATTGCTTTGGGCCATGGTCAAGTCTCCAATAACTTCCTCATGTCATTAAGATAATGTTCCTCTTGAATTGGAAATGAAACAGGGAGATAGGACAGTATTAGCTCTTGTTAACTAACTTCAATCAATGAAGCCAGAGTTGGTGGCTCACATTGTCATCCTAGGTAATCAGGAGGCTGAGATCTGAGGATTACAGTTTGAAGCCAGCCCAGGCAGGAAAGCCCATGAGACTCTCTTCTCCAATTGAGCAGCAAATAAGCAGGAGGTGGAGCTAGTAGAGTGCTAGCCTTGAACACAAAGAGGCTCAGGAACAACGCCCAAGCCTTGAGTTCAAGTCTCAGTACCGGCACACACACACACGATAATAATACAGGCATCACTGTACATGCCTAATTTTTTTTGTCAGTTATGAGGCTTGAACTCAGGGCCTGGGCACCGTCCCTGAGCTACTTTTTCTCAAAGCTAGTGCTCTTTCAGCCACAGCATCACTTCCAGTTTTTGAATGGTTAATTGGATATGGGAGTTTCATAGTGACTTTTCTGCCTGGTCTGGTTTTAAACCATAATCCTCAGTTCTCAGCCTCCTGAGTAGCTAGAATTACAGGCTTGAGCCTGTAACTACAGGCTCTAATGTGTTTTGACTGGGAACTCTGCTCTAGATAGACACAATGATTGACAGATGACGAGGTTGATGAACAGATGACCATCCTGTGACATCACTATCCTAACTTCTGACTTCAGGGTTTGGCAAAGCAGGAGAGGAGAGTGACAGGATGGAGCAAGCCTACTCTTTGACACAGCCTGGAAGAAATGCCTATCACTGTTTCTTATGATTACTACAGAACTCGTCATGTGGCTCTGCCTAACTGCAAAGGAGGCTAAGAAATATGGGAACCTGGGCTGGGGATATGGCCTAGTGGCGAGAGAGCTTGCCTCATATACATGAGGCCCTGGGTTCGATTCCCCAGCACCACATATACAGAAAATGGCCAGAAGTGGCGCTGTGGCTCAAGTGGCAGAGTGCTAGCGTTGAGCAAAAAAGAAGCCAGGGACAGTGCTCAGGCTCTTAGTCTAAGGCCCAGGACTGGCCAAAAAAAAAAAAAAAATATGGGAACCTGTAGGAATATTTGATGAAATATGTTTCTGTCATATTCTGTATTATGGAGTTCTTCCCACTACCAAAAGATACATTGAAGTCAATGTCAACACAGTATTTCACAATGGGAAATTACTTGGAAATTGTGATTGTGTGTTTTTTGTGCTAGGACTTGAACTCAGGGTCTGGATGCTGTCTCTTAGCTTTTTTTTTTTGCCAGTTCTGGAGCTTGAGCTCAGGGCCTGAGCACTGTCCCTGGCTTCTTTTTGCTCAAGGCTAGTACTCTGCCACTTGAGCCACAGCCCCACTTCTGGCTTTTTCTGTGTATGTGGTGCTGAGGAATTGAACCCAGGGCTTCATGAATGCTAGGCAAGCACTCTACCACTAAGCCACCTTCCCAGCCCTGTCTCTTAGCTTTTTTACTCAAGGCTGGTACTCTACCACTTGAGCTACAGCTCCACTTCCAGCTTTTTGCTGGTTAGAGATAAGCATCTCTGGAATTTGCCTGGATTGACTTTGAACCTCCATCTGTCTCCATTCCTAGGCCTCCTGAGTAATTAGGGTTACAGGCAAGAGCCATGCTTGACTCATTCTTGCTCTTAAATATGTGGTTGCACTGCCCTCTACCGGGCTGCTACTATTTTGACATTCCATTTATTTCTTTTTATTTTTTTCCCCCGTTCCTGGTGCTTGAACTCAGGATCTGGGTTTGTACTCAAGGCTATAGTGTTCTACCGCTTGAGCCACTTGAACCACTTCCAGCTTTTTCTAAGTAGTTTATTGGCGATAAGTGTCTCACAGACTTTCTTGCCCAGGCTGCCTCTGAACTGTGATCCTCAAATCTCAGCCTCCTAAGTAGTAGGCTAGGATTATAGGCATGATCCACTAGTGCCCGGCCAGATTTCATTTCTCTGATTTCTCTCTCTCTTTCTCTTTCTCTTTCTCTTTCTTTTTTTGTGCCAGTCCTGGGGCCTGAACTCAGGGCCTTGAGCACTGTCCCTGGCTTCTTTTTGTTCAAGGCTAGCACTCTACCACTTGAGTTACAGCGCCACTTCAGGCTTTTTCTATATATGTGGTGCTGAGGAATCAAACCCAGAGCTTCATATATACAAGGCAA
Organism: Perognathus longimembris pacificus; assembly: GCF_023159225.1. Taxonomy (NCBI): domain Eukaryota; kingdom Metazoa; phylum Chordata; class Mammalia; order Rodentia; family Heteromyidae; genus Perognathus; species Perognathus longimembris. The sequence continues at coordinate 67,479,987 of NC_063161.1, forward strand.
GCATCCTACCACTAGGCCATATTCCCACCCCCCAGATTTCATTACTTTATTTTACCATCTTCAGACAATTTCTTGTACCTGTTAAAAAGGCATGTGTTAGGCTCCAGGCCTATGCAGTAGTGAAAAGTGCTTAAAGCTGATCCTCTGCAAAATGTGGTCCATTTCAGCTGGACACCAAAGGCTCACACCTGTAATCCTACCTACTCAGGAGGCTGAGATCTGAGGATTGCAGTTTGAAGCCAGCCCAGGCAGAAAAGTCCCTGTGGGACTCTTCAATAAACCACTCAAAAACTGAAAGTGGGGCTGTGGCTCAAATGGTAGAGCACTAGCCTTGAGTACAAAGATGCTCAGGCTCAGTGTCCAGGCCCTGAGTTCAAGGTCCACAACTGACAAAAAATGGTCAGTTTCAAAATTCAGAGTTGTGAATTTTATATTACTATCAGTTGAACTCACCCCTGTGATTTTCAAGGCATGTGTAATAGGAGGACAATGTTCAATGATGAAAATGCTGGCATACAATAACTTGACACGTGGTATAGTCTGAATAGCTAGACACTTGTGACTCACACTTGTAATCCTAGCTAATCAGGAAGCTGAGATGTGAGGATCAAAGCTCAAAGCCAGCCTGGGCAGGAAAATCTTAGCTTCAATTAACCACCAAAGCTGGAAGTAGAGCTGTAGCTCTAAGTGGTAGAGCATTAGCTTTGAGTACAAAAGCTCAGGGACAGTGCCCAGGCTCTGAGTTCAAGCCCTAGTCTTGATGACTTTTTTTTTTTTGCCATTCCTGGTGCTTGAACTCAGGGACTGAGCACTGTCTCTGGCTTCTTTTTGCTCAAGGCTAGCACTCTGCCAACTTGAGCCACAGTGCCACTTCTGGCCTTTTCTTATATATGTGGTGCTGAGGAATCGAACCTAGGGCTTAATGTATACAAGACAAACACACTTGCCAGTAGGCCATATTCCCAGCCCCTCTTGATGATCTTTGTGTGTTTTTTTTTCTGTGTGATGCATTTTACTTGGGAAATTATTTTTTCTAAAGACACAGTTATGAGTTAGAAGCATTAAGACTGCAACTGTTTACCTGCCATGCAAATTCTTGATGATCTTTTTTTTTTTTTTTTTTTTTTTTTTGCCAGTCGTGGGCCTTGGACTCAGGGACTGAGCACTGTCCCTGGCTTCTTTTTGGTTAAGGCTAGCACTCTGCCACTTGAGCCACAGCACCACTTCTGGCCATTTTCTATATATGTGGTGCTGGGGAATCGAACCCAGGGCTTCATGTATACGAGGCAAGCACTCTTGCCACTAGGCTATATTCCCAGCCCTCTTGATGATCTTTATGAGAACTATTTTCAGGCTTGGGGATCATACCTGTAATCTTAGCTACTTGGGAGGCTGAGATCTTGAAGCTCACAGTGCAAAGCCAGCTTGGGTAGACAATTCTGAGACTCTTACAGCCTGTTAATCAACAAAAAGCTAGAAATGGAGGTATGGCTCAAGTGGTAGAACCCCAGCCTTGAGGGAAAAAACTAAAGAATCTCCAGGCTCTGATTTTAGGTTCCAGTAGCAGCAAACACACATATATACAAAGCCTCAATTCTAATCTATTTTAAATACTTATATTTATACTTATATTTAAACTTATTTAAACTTATATTTATACCTATATTTAAATACTTATAAAATAATCTATTTTAAATACTTACATTTCTTTTTCTTTGTCAGTCAGGACATGGGTGCTCTACCTGAGCTTTTTCACTCAAGGCTAGTGCTCTACCACTTTGAGCCACAGCATCACTTATGGTTTTCTGGTGATTAATTGGAAATAAGAGTCTCATGGACTTTCCTGCCCAGGCTGGCTTTGAACTGTGATCCTCAGATCTCAGCCTCTTGAGTAGCTAGGATTACATGCATGAGCCACTGGCACCCAACTATGTGTGTGTATTTCTGATGAGGGAAAATAGGCAACTAAACAGGTGCTGGCTGCTCATGCCTATAATGCTAGCTACTCAGGAGGCTGAGGTCTGAGGATTGCAATTCAAAGCCTGCATGGACAGACAAACCCAAGAGACTCTTATCTCTAATCATCAAAGAGCCAGTAAAGGTGTGGCTTAGATGATATATCACCAACTTTGAGGGAAGAAGGTAAAGACAGCTCCAAGGCCTTTAGTTCAAGCTCCCAGTACTGACACACAAAAAAGATAGAACTACTTCTAGTTACTAAATACAAGTAAGCCCCCTCCACCACTACTACTGGAGACTAAGTTAGTGCAATGCCATCCTGTCCCTTGTATAAATAACTTGACAGCTATCCTGATGGGAGCCCTATGCCAACCAGGCCTTGTGTGTTGGCTGGGTTTGATTCCAAATCTTGGTTTCAGCCATACCAACTCAGAACTGCATAGATCTTTGTTTTTGTTTTATGCAGTTACTAGAGCTTGAACTCAGGGCCTCACATTTTTACTTAGCTTTTTTGCACAAGGCTGGCATTTGACCACTTGAAGCATACCTCCACTTCCAGCTTCTTGCTGGTTAATTGATGATACGTGTCTCTTGGATTTGTCTTCCCAGGCTGACTTCAAACCTTGATCCTAAGATCTCAACCTCTGCAGTAGCTAGGATTACAGGTGTGAGCCATCAGACCCAATTCTAGATCCTTATTATCACAGACTTTCCAAGTACACTAAAGGGATCCCAAGGTCTAACAGATTAGGTAATGTGGGGCACACCTCTAAATCAACTAGCTGGCCCCACCTGTTTCTCAGTCTTGGGGCCACGTGTGGTCAAGATGGTGGCCCCTAACAACAACGCGCAGTTGCTACAAGTGTCTTTGGTTTTAATCCAGAGGCGGTTCTGTGGGCTGTGAGTGCCCCCCCTCCCCGCTCTTCCGCCCTTGATGGACAGCTCATCCCTCCCCTTCCTGCCGATCTTAGGCCTGATTGGCTCCTGTGCCTTATATTAGTGGCACATACTTCCCCAATAAATGAGATCTTGCGCTGACTTGACTTCCAGGCCCTCTGATTGTCCTCCAGTGAGGGAGGGCTGGGTGCGGGTGGCCTGCCGACCCTTCTCCTTTCTTGGCTCGTCCGGTCGGGGTGTGCCTTCCCCCGTCTCTCCCGCAGGTCGGGGGAGCGCGGGGGGGGGGGGGGGCCAGGGACCCCGACAAGGTAAGAAGTGTCATACTGGGCAGCTAAATATGACACCCTTCGCGAGCCACTGATGGAGGAAGACATGCCACAGTTACATCTATAGTTTCTTCCTGCTCCCACCCCCAGCAAGGATATGTAGGCCCTTGATAAGTGTGTGCTGAATCAGTGGGAGACTGAGAAGAAAAGTGGGATATGAACTTGCCAAATAATTTCTTTCACTCCTAGCTTTGCTACATACTAGCTAAACTTACCTCTTGATTTAAGTCCCTGAAATCTGTTTGTGCAACTGTAAACCTATTTCACAAGTGTCTCATACAAAACAAACACTCCATAAAAATTACTTTAATAATGTATGAAAAAAATGACAGGGGCTGGGAATATGGCTTAGTGGCAAGAGTGCTTGCTTCGTATACATGAAGCCTTGGGTTCAATTCCTCAGCACCACATATATATATAGAAAAGGCCAGAAGTGGCGCTGTGGCTAAAGGGGCAGAGTGCTAGCCTTGAGCAAAAAGAAGCCAGGGACAGTGCTCAGGCCCTGAGTCCAAGCCCCAGGACTGGCAAAAAGAAAAAACAATGACAGCAATTATGGAGTTTCAAATTCTTCTTGTTAGGTGCAGGTTGCTCATGCAACCTGCAACTACTACTACTAGCTACAAATACTAGCTACTGGGGCTGGGGATGTGGCCTAGTGGCAAGCGTGCTCGCCTCATATACATGAAGCCCTGGGTTCGATTCCCCAGCACCCCATATATAGAAAATGGCCAGAAGTGGCGCTGTGGCTCAAGTGGCAGAGTTATCCTTGAGCAAAAAGAAGCCAGGGACAGTGCTCAGGCCCTGAGTTCAAGGCCCAGGATTGGCAAAAAAACAAAAACAAATACTAGCTACTCAGGGGGTGAGACCTAAGGATCATGGTTCAAAGCCAGCCTGGATAGAAAAAGTCTGTGAGACTTATTTCCACTTAACCACCAGAAAGCCGGAGTGGCACTGTGGCTCAAAGTGCTAGAGTGCTAGGCTAAAGCTGAAGACCTCAGGGACAGTGCCCAGGCCCAGAGTTCAAGCCCCATGACTGACCAAGAAGAGATAAAAATAGATCGAACTCAGGGACAGGATCCAGGCACTGTGTTGAAGTACCACAACCAAAGGGGAAAAAAATATTTTATTTTTGCCAGTAATGGGGCTTAAACTCGGCCTGGGTGCTGTTTCTGAGCTTTTTTTTTTTTTTTTTTTTTTTTTGGCTAGTGTTCTAACTCTTGAGCCACAGCACTACTTATGGTTTTATGGTGTTTAATTGGAGATCAGATTCTCACAGACTTTTCTTCCCTAGCCTTCTTCAAACCTTGATCCTCAGATATCAGCCTCCTAAGTAGCTAAGATTATAAGTGTGAGCCATTGGCACCTGACTTTTTTTTAGTACCAGGGTTTGAACTCACAGCCCATTCTGGCTCAGCTGGTGTTCTACCATTTGGACCACATCTCCAGCAAGGATTTTTGCTGGATAATTGGAGATAGAGTTGGGGACATTTTTTGCCAGACTAGCTTTAAACCACAATCCTCTAGATCTCAGCCTCCTAACTAAGGTTACAGTGATAAACCATCACCAGTGCCTTGCTCAAATTCTTATAGTATGTGCTGTATATGCATGTTTAAATACATAGAACAATGATAGAGAACAAGTTTTAAGGCAAATGAAGGAGTTTATTTTATTTTCTTAAACCATTTTATTCCACATGGAAGGAAATGTTGTCTAAAGGGACAGTGACTCACATCTGAGTAGTTCCATAACCAGACAAGAGAAGACACTTCTGTTCACACTGAAGTTAGCTAGGCACCAGCTCATGCTTGCAATCCCAGCTACTTAGGAGGCTGAGCTCTGAGGATCACAGTTCAAAGCCAGCCTGGGCCAGAAAATCTGTTAGACTCTTATTTCCAGTTAACCACTAAAAAAGCCACAAGTGGAACTGCGGCTCAAAGGGTTGTGATCCAGCCTTGAGCAAAAAAGTCAAGTGAGGGCTGGGGATATGGCCTAGTGGCAAGAGTGCCTGCCTCATATAAATGAGGCCCTGGGTTCGATTACCCAGCACCACATATACAGAAAATGGCCAGAAGTGGCGCTGTGGCTCAAGCGGCAGAGTGCTAGCCTTGAGCAAAAAGAAGCCAGGGACAGTGCTCAGGCCCTGAGTCCAAGCCCCAGGACTGGCCAAAAAAAAAGTCAAGTGAGAGAGTGATGCCCTGGGTTTAAGCCCAGTACTGTCAAATAGACAAAAAAAAAAATGGTTTGAATGAATATATATTGGTAATACAAGTGCATTTATTGTGATATATCCATGCTTGCACACTTTGAACAAGTTCACCTCCTCCACTGTATTTCCATTTCACCCCTTCTTCTCCCCCTTCTTTTCAAACAGCATTTAATGGATTTCATCATGCTGCATTGTGTGTGTATATGCATTTATAATTATTATATACACACATATATATAACATACACATTTACAATACATAACATCCATCATATATAATACAGAATATATAATATATTTTATATGATGGATAGCATATGTACATACAGTGTGTTCTACATATGCATATATTATTATTATTTTTTTGGTCAGTCCTGGGGCTTGAACTCAGGGCCTGAGCACTGTCCCTGGCTTCCTTTTGCTCAAGGCTAGCACTCTGCCACTTGAGCCACAGCGCCACTTCTGGCCGTTTTCTGTATATGTGGTGCTGGGGAATCGAACCCAGGGCCTCATGTATACGAGGCAAGCTCTCTTGCCACTAGGCCATATCCCCAGCCCCTACATGCATATATTATATACACAATATTGTATATATTTTATATATGTATGTACACATACAGACTCATATATATACTTATATACACATTTATATATGTATATACACCTATATGTATATATGTATTCATATGTATGCATGTGTGTGTAACATCCTTTGATCCTCTTCATTCCCCTCCCCATCCCGTTGATCCTCTCCCAGACAGTCACCTTTTTGTACTGGGGATCAAACCCAAGACATTGCACTTACTAGGCAAGAGATTTGCCACTGAGCTACATCCCAGCCCTATCATTATGTTCTTCATCATTATCATCATTATCCTTGTCTTCCTCTTAGGTCTATCCACCACAAATGAGTGAGAACATAGAATATTTGACATGTATTTGTGTGTTAGCTAGAGACTTGAACTCAGCTCTCACCTGGGACCCCCCCTCCTTTTTTTTTTTTTGCTGAAGGCTAGCACTCTACTACTTGAGCCATGTGTACACTTCTGGCATTTGTATGGCAGTGTTAACACTTGCATCTTGTGCTATATTGGGAACTTAGAAAAGACTATGATTGTGACTATCCTTTGCTATTTCCTGAGGGGAAAGGATGCATCATTAAAAGAGTTTTTCTAAATTACTATGCTACAGAAGTGGATTAGCAAGGAGAGATAGTTGGTGAGACGAAGCTAAGTACAAGAGAAATGATGCAGGGGGCTGGGAATATGGCCTGGTGGTAAAGTGCTTGCCTCATATACATGAAGCCCTGAGTTCTATTCCTTAGCACCACATGTATAGAAAAAGCCGCAAGTGGCGCTATGGTTTAAGTGGCAGAGTGCTAGCCCTGAGCAAAAAGAAGCCAGGGACAGTGCTCAGGCCCTGAGTTCAAGCCCCAGGACTGGCAACAAAAACAAAACCAAACAAAACTATTTAGCAGCAGAACAGTAGGCACACTTAGCAAAAAAGGGTAAAGCAATGATCCCATCTCAACATTACCAGAAATCATGCCACAGCAATAAAGATCTACATAGCATATAGAGTTCAGCTCTTGCTTTCTAAATTGCCAATGCTTTGAGATCTTTTTCCTGAATACACTGGTGGATTGATTGATTGGCTTTTTAAAAAGTAGACCCTCACTATTACAGCCCAAGCTGGTGTTGAACTCACCATTTTCCTCCCTCAGCTTCCCTAGTGCTGAGAAATGGGCAACTGCTACCATAACCAACAAGATGATGTTTAACAGAATCCCTGGATAGCCCTCATGTTCTAACCTGGACTAGATTTGCATGTTTTCAAAGCAGTATACCAGGGGCTGGGAATATGGCCTAGTGGTAGAGTGCTCGCCTCATATACATGAAGCTCAGGGTTCGATTCAGGCCCTGAGTCCATGCCCCAGGACTGGCAACAAAAACAAAACAAATAAAGCAGTATACCAAATTTACACTGTTTACAGACCTTTTGCACTCAGCTGGGGAGCTTGTGGCCTGAGAGACGACGACTCCTCCTCCCCCCTCCCCCTCCCCCTCCCCCTCCCCCTCCCCCTCCTCCTCCTCTTCCTCCTCCTCCCCTCCCCCTTCTCCTTCCCCCTCCCCCTCCTCCCCCCCTCTTTCCCCTCCTTTGTTTTTGATTTGTGTTGTGAGATTTGAATTCAGAGCCTCCTGCCACCCCTGCCACCCCTTTTTGCTTTCCTTATGTTTCTTGAGTGTTTTGCTGGGCTGGTCTCAGACATCCTCCTACCTGATCTCCCAAGTAGTTGGCAGCTGGCTTGCATAGACTTTCTGTGTGTGTGTGTGTGTGTGTGTGTGTGTGTATGTGTGTGTGTGTATTTACATGAGTTGTTTTTACTGTGACATTTTATTTTGGAAAATATCAACATTAAAATAATCCAAAGAAGCTGGACACCAGTGGCTCACACCTGCAATCCTAGCTACTCAGGAAGCTGAGATGTGAAGATCAAGGTTCAAAGCCAGCCTGGACATGAAAGGCCATGAGAAGCTTATCTCCAGGAAGTGGTGCTGTGGGCTCAAGTAAAGCACTAACCCAGTGCAGAAAAAGCTCAGGGACAGCACTTAGGCCCTGAGTTCAAGTCCCAGGACTGACAACGAACAAAAACCAAACAAGGAATAATACAATGTATAGCTGTACATCATTCGCTTAGTTTTATCAACTTGTAATGTTTCACTACTGTGACTTTTCTGTTCTTTTCTTTTGCCCCTAAGTAGTTCATTGAATTGTATTGTGAAAACGAGGATCTTTTTCTATATAAATACGGTTTACAGAATGCCATTATCTGTTCTTTTGTAATCAATATCCTTTATGGCTCATAATTTTTGTCTTAAAAATAGTAGTTTTCACCAGGCACAGGTAGCTCACCCCTGTCATCCTAGCTACTCAGGAGGCTGCGATCTGAGGGTTGTGGTTCAAAGCCAGCACAGGCTGGCAAGTCCATGAGACTCTTATCTCCAGTAAAGAACTCAGAAAAGGCCGGACATGGCACTGGTTTGGAGGCGCCAGACCTGGTACGGTGCCCAGGTCCACGCCCCAGGCCCGGCAAAAGTTTTCTTTGAGCATCTTACATGGACGAATCAGGTTACGTGGTCTTTTCCACTGAAAGACAATTCCTTATCTCAATGCAGTTTTTACTTTCTGTCGTATAACACCAATACCTTAGAAGAGTCTTCAGCATTTACTTTGGTGTCCTGCATTGCTATTCTCTACACGTGTTCACACCGATGTCAGGCCTCCAGGACCGGGGTACGAGGTGTCTCGCCCCTCCGCTTCGCCCCGGTTTTTTTTTTTTACAGGATGTGAGCTCTAGGATCCCCGCCCTCCAGGCCCGGGACCCAGCCCATGCCGCACAGCCTTCTGGGAGACGTAGGCGCCCTAGTTCCTTCGCTCCGAAACTACAACTCCCCGTAGACTTTGCGTCTCCCCACGCCCTTCCAGGCGCACGGCCTGCCGGGAGGGGGCCGAGAGTCGGCGGCCGGGTCCAATGGGTGCGGGCTCCCGAGGAGAGGGCGGAGGAGAGGAGGACGAGGCAGGTTCAGGGCTGGGTCCCCCATTCATTGCCGCAGCCAGCCAGGCGGGGGTCCCGGGTTTCGGGAGTCATGGAGGCCCTCATTCCTGTCATCAACAAGCTGCAGGACGTCTTCAACACGGTGGGCGCCGACATCATCCAGTTGCCGCAGATCGTGGTGGTGGGGACGCAGGTGAGTCAAGGGCCGCGTTCGCCAGGCCGGAGCCCGCTGCCAGGCCCGCCCAGGCGGTGCGGCGGGGAGGCTCTCCGCCGGGGACTCGGGGGTCCGGGCCGTGGGGCCTGAGCCGCGCCTGCTGGCCCTTGGGGTGGAGGGCAGCGGGCGGAGACCCGAGGCCCGGCGGGGCGGCGAGGGGCGGAGCCGGCGTGAGGCTGGGGCCGGCGGGCGGGGCGGGAAGGGCGGCCGGGGAGGAACTGGAGGCCTCGGGGCCCGGGCGCGGCTCGGTCTGCGGCCGTCGCTTCCAAGGGCACCTGGGGGACGCGCTGGGCCCGAGGAGCCGGGCCTGGCCGGTGGAGGGCTCCTGGCCAGGGGAGTGCAAAGCTGCGAGGCCCGCACTGGGACCCTCTAGGGGCTTGCACCCCAAAGAAACGCCCTGCTGGGCTGGGAAAGAAGGAAAAATGCCGCAAATCCCTCAGCACCCCGGGTCTGTGGGAATAGCTAGGTTTTCTATGTGGTATGTTTTTTGGTCTCACACTTTTGGGGGTTGTGACCTGAATTTGGCACCAGGTTCTCTGGATTTTCCTTGTTAGGACTCTCTCTCTGCTTCTCCCTGTCTCAGTGTGTGTCTCTCTGTGTTTGTTTCTCTTTGTATCTCTCTCTCTCTCTCTCTCTCTCTCTCTCTCTCTCTCTCTCTCTCTCTCTCTCTCTCTCTCTCTCTCTTTCTCTCGCACACTCGCACACACACAATTTTTGACATCAGGTTCTTTGGCCTTTTCATGTTGGATCACAGACACATGCGTCTGTCTTCAAAAGCCACAATTGCGGTATGTATTATCTGCTACAGATGTTGAGGAAATGTATCTAGAATGACAATAATGTATCTAGAATGGCAAAAGGATTTTTTATTGTTGTTTGCCAGCCCTGGAGTTTGAACTTAGGGCCTGGGTACTGTCCCTGAGCTTCCTTTGAGAAGGCTAGCCGCAGCACCACTTCTGGCCTTTTCTGTTTATGTAGTATTCAGGAATCAAATCCTTGCATGATAAGCAAGCACTCTACCACTGAGCCACAGCCCAGCATGTTTTGTTTTGTTTTTCTCCTTGCTTTTTCTTGATTGTAGAGGAACCATAGTACTTTTTAACTGAAGCTCAAAGAAATGTGGCTTCCAGAGTATTTTTTTTGTTTCTTTTTTCCATCAGCTTTATTGGTTAGATAGAATACATTGTATAATCCTTCAAAATAATGAGATAGTATAAGAATAGTTTACTAGTCAGCTTTGATCACACACATACTTAACACAGGAAACCGTTTTTACAAATACATTTTCATACAAGAATAGTTTAATAAAGAAAATATGTGTCTATACATCTTACAGCAAATTGTTACACAGTTTCTTTTCCCCCTTCAAGCTCCACTTTGGCAATTTGCTATCACAGCACATCATACCCAACAAACTAAGTTACCATCAGTGGCTTCTTCTCACTTTCAAATACTATGGAGATCCACTCTTGGAGGGGTTTTAGTTAAGAGGTTTTCTAGTCTTTCTTGAAATGAAAGAAGTCATATATTCAGGCTGAAAGAGGTAATTTATAAACAACTTTCCTTCAAAAAAGAACTTGGATCAAGTTAGTCACCATGTTTGGTAGATGAGCTTTTCACTCATCACTCGGGTTGGGCCAGCTGATAGTTCAAGCCTGTTGTGCCAGGTCCTTACAGTACTAATAGTTCTTAAATTCCAAAAAGGAAACCTTGGAAATAAAAGCAAAGTATAAATATTAAGAAAACTAGAATTTTTGCTACTGATTTGAGAGTATTTTTAAATTCAAGGTCTCCTAGACTGAAGACAATAGAAGGTAAGTACATGATTGTGGCAGTAGTTGTATAAAATACTGAAAGAGATTAATCACTTAGGCCAGTGAATATCATTTCAAAAATGCCAGAAGATACAGAATCTTAGACAGCATAGACAGATAAACTCAATATATTAACATTCTTTTTAGGCTGTGAGTTTGATGCAGCCTACACAGAGCTGCTTGTCCAGAGAAATTACCTATTATGCAGCCAAGATAACATCACAAAACACTGACCATTTACCTAAGGAGGCAAGACCTGCCAGGGCAAACATCTGGTATTCACTCTGTCCTTTGATTGTTACTGAAAAGTGTGTCTATTTGGCAAAACTTATTTAATGTCTTATGTTTTTAGGTAACATGAACTGAAATTAAAAAAAAAGACAAACAAGCAATGTTCTCTAGTCAAATTCCTGAGCTTGGCTCCAATTATCCAATATTCTTTAAAAGAATTCTTTAATCAAGCCCTTGTCCAATAAGACTTTTGACAGCACTTAGTGACTACAGGATGTTCTATTTTTCCTCTTCTCATTTTCTCCTTTTCACCCCAGTGTAACAAATTGTTACACAATTTTACCAAAATGCTGTAGCAGTAGTTGGAAATACTTTATTTTACATTATCAGAAGTGTTCAATCACATTATCACGGGTCACATTTGCATCTAACTAGGAGATAGCCAAATAACCTCTACTGCAGTGATTTTGCAAACTCAGCATAGTTAATGTATCCATCATTATTTTTGTCATCATCTCTCAACACACCATCTGTTATTATGTTGATTAGTTCATCTTCACTCATTGGTGGTGCCTGCTCACTCCCCTCCTCCTTATGGACATGTGTGATGGCTGTGGAGAGCTCTAAGCCATCAAGCAAATTATTGCCATCATAATCGTGCATTTTGTAATAATGAAGCTGCAGTTCTTGTGGGGACATCTCTGCCTCTGGTTTGTTGATGACACCTTCTAGATGCTCCATGATATGCTCTTGGTCATGCACTGTGTTCTTATCTAGGCCCACGCTGCCGGGATGGGGGGCACCGGGCCCAAGCTCCTGAGCCCTGGTACGTGGAGCATAAAAGGCCCAGAGCAGGCCACACAGGAAAGGGGCTCTGAGAAGCTGCAGTGATCTCATGGTCACTGGTACCCTTACAGTCCCAGCCACATACGAGAAGTCCTTTGGCTTGAGCCTAACCAGCCCCCGTCCCCAGGATGCTCTCTCTCCAGCCCGCCCACTGGGTCCCGGACCAGCTGCACTCCAGAGTATTTAAGTATATGATTTAAGTACTTTGATTTCTTCATGGTGGCTTTTCTTTTGAGAAGATGGAAGATTTGTCCATTCCCCCCCCCCCCCATGAGGTGCATCTTAACTTCTTGCTATACAATGAAATTGTTTGGAGGGATTTAATGTTCAGAATATTTGAGCTTATCCAAACACTGCAAACTCAGGGACCACCTGTTTACTTACTTTATGTGTGTATTATTTATTGCTTTTAAATAGTTGGAGAAATAGAAACTAAATTTTGAAACAAATTTTCTTTCTCTATTACAGAATTTACATATGTTCTCTTAGGGTTGAAGGCATTGCTTAGGTATTAGAACACCAGCCAATGAGTGCAAGTATCAGATAAGGAGTTCAAGTCCTGATTTAGGCCAAAAAAGAAAAATAGAGGGACTGGGAAGGTGGGTTAGTGGTAGAGTGCTTGCTTAGCATGCATGAAACCCTGGGTTCGATTCCTCAGCACCTCATAAACAAAAAGCTGTAAGGGGCCCTATGGCTCAAGTGATAGAATGCTAGCCTTGAGCACAGAGGGGCTCAGGGACAGAGCCTAGACCCTGCGTTCAAACGCCAGCACTGGCAAAAAAAAGAAATAGATCAACCCTTCATATACGTGTGTGTTGTTTTTTGTTTTTTCTTTGTGCCTGTACTGGGGCTGCTTGCCTTTTTTGCTCAAGCTGGCACTCTATCACTTGAGCTATACCTCCACGTCTGGCATTTTGCTAGTTAGTTGGAGATGAGTGTCTCTCCAGTTTGTCTCCCTAGTCTGGTTTCATACCTCCATCTGCAGATCTCATCCTTCTGAATAGTTAGGATTATAGGCATGAGCCATCAGTGCCTAGCCTCTGGTATTTGTTACACTTAAGATCTGTAATGATTTGTGCTCTCCACCATCAATCATGAGCAATATTGTTAGTGAGTGCATATTAAAATATCCAACATATAAAATATTTACTGAAATACTCTATTCTGTCTAGGACAATTAATAGCAGCTTTCTACATATTTTGAATAAAGGACTTGCTTTCAGTAAGTAGGTAATATTTTAAAACACTAGACTTCCATCCTCAAAACCAATCTGTTTTTGTAAATACAATTAGAAGAGCTGATGTTCATTAAATTCTCTTCCATAGTCATTTGGAAGTGTTGTCTAGCTGCCGATCAGACACTGCATACACTTGAGAGGGATTTTGCAGTGCATTTTATTTAGGTACAAAGCAGTAAAAGAATCAGGGCTGTCACTAAGTGTAGTAGCATAAATAGTTTAAAATCAAGAAGGCTTTTTCTTACCTAAAATACAGTTTATTTTAAGCAGCCAACCTGTTAATTGGCAGAATGGTCAAAGGAGAAGAATCTTCATCCCTGTGGAAGCCGTTAAGATACAAATAGTACCCGGGCTGGTAGCAATAGTCACTTCTTTATGTCAATATTTGGAAATTTCAGGGATCAGTTTTTTGTTTGTTTTTTTGCCAGTCCTGGGCTTGAACTCAGGGCCTGAGCACTGTCCCTGACTTCTTTTTGCTCAAGGCTAGCACTCTGCCACTTGAGCCATAGTGCCACTCCTGGCCATTTTCTTTTTTTTTTTGGCCAGTCCTGGGGCTTGGACTCTGGGCCTGAGCACTGTCCCTGGCTTCTTTTTGCTCAAGGCTAGCACTCTGCCACTTGAGCTACAGCACCACTTCTGGCCATTTTCTGTATATGTGGTGCTGGGGAATCGAACCCAGGGCCTCATGTATATGAGGCAGGCACTCTTGCCACTAGGCCATATCCCCAGCCCCTGGCCATTTTCTATATATGTGGTGCTGGGGAATCGAACCCAGAGCTTCATGTATATGTGGCAAGCACTCTTGCCACAAGGCCATATTCCCAGCCCCAGGGATCAGTTTTTTGACTTAATATTTATCTTTATCCAACTTCTTACTGGATGAAATCTAGCCCTTTATTATTTAAGTACAGAAGAAATAAAGAACAGAAACAATTTTCTTATTTTTCTTGTATTTAGTACACCATGACTTTGTAGTCTATGCCAGTTTTGCTCTCTGATATAACACACAGCCACATTTTACATGTAAGGAATGAATACATGTAAGTGGATGTTGGTTCTTAGTTTTTTTGGGTTTTTTTGCCAGTCCTGGGCCTTGGACTCAGGGCCTGAGCACCGTCCATGGCTTCTTCCCGCTCAAGGCTAGCACTCTGCCACCTGAGCCACAGCACCCCTTCTGGCCGTTTTCCATATATGTGGTGCTGGGGAATCGAACCCAGAGTTTCATGTGTAGGAGGCAAGCGCTCTTGGCACTAGGCCATATTCCCAGCCCCGGTTCTTAGTTTTAACTAATAAACTTCCCAGTACTTATGATCATGTCCTTGTAAAAACAGAATATATGTCCTTATTAGCTGTGCATAAATGATTGTAGGTCCCATCTTGTTGAGAACAAATTTGGCTTTTTTCTGATTGGTTTGAGATGCATTAGCCTTGAGCAAAAAAGCTAAGTGAGAGCTTGGGACCCTAGCTTCAAGCCTCAGTACCAATACACACACACCATAGCACATGAATCAGTTTGAAAATAAATTTCCTGAATTCTGTCTCCATAAACCTTATTTGTGCTACTCCTTCATACTCTCAGCTTTTTTCTTTTTGTGATTAACTGGAGATAAAGAATCTAATGGACTTTCCTGCCTGGACTGGCTTTGTACCACAATCTCCAGATCTCAGTTTCCTGAATTACTAGCATTACAGGTGTAAGCTACTGGTACCCAACTGATACTTTGATCTTTGCACAGTACCATGGGTGATTATGATGCAGATGCTTCATAGAGCTAGAACTGGGGAAAGTTGGAATGATTCACGGAGGTTGTGTTAAGGAGCTTTGAACAGAACCATGTTGATTTTGGTGGCATTCTTGCTCCAAAACATCAGTTCTCAGACATCCTTTGCCAGCTCTTCAGTGTACTGAATCTCCACTTCTTAGATGACCCAAATAATACTTACTTGAGGGCCTGAGGAGTTTTGAGCATGTTTACAGGTCTCAATTATGCATATTTTTGTTACTTAGCTAAGTAAATTGCCTTCATCTTTCCCTCTGTGGAAGAACAGAGAAGGTTGATACTTTGAGATCCTGGTATACTTGGCGGGTGATGGAGGAGATAAGATTTAAAGCAACTCAATTCAACAGGGGACATTTAATTCCTGTGCTTGGAGACTTGAGGTAGGGGAGGTAACTTAAACCACTTGTAGCACACTGTAGGCAATACCAGCTTGAAACTGTGTCCTGGCCTTGTGGAAGAAGTGCACTTTCATGTGGCTCCTTATTTCACCACAAAAATGGAGAAGAGAATTGGGTTTTAACGACCAATATGAACCAACTTTTATGAAATTTAATATTGAAACAGAGGAAATATTCATAGAGACGGTTTAGTGGCTATAATATGTTCATAATGTGAGATTACCACCACTGTTTAGTTCCCAAACATTTAACAGCAGAAGAAAAACTCTGTACCTATAAAACATTCACTTCTTGTTTGTCCTTACCTCATCCTCTGGCAAGCACTAGTCTGCTTTCTCTGTGGACTTAATTTATTCTAGATACTGCACAGGAAGAGAATTATGTGATGATTTGTGTCTGGCTTATTTCACTTAGTGTAACTTTTTAAAAATCATGTTGTAGGATATTTTGTATTTTGTTCCTTTCTATGGCTAAGTAATATTCCATTGTATGTATAGGCCACATTTTATTATTCATCTACTGATGGGCAATTAGGTGATTTGTACTATTAACCCCATGAGTAGTATTGCTGTGTTTACTTATGTGATCAAATATTTGTTACCAGTCCCTTTGGCATAGAATTAAGATTGCTAGGTCACACAGTAACTCTTAAGTTCAGCTTTTTGGGGAACCATGAAGCTTGTGTAAGGCCTCTGCCACTTTACAACTTGCCCAGCAGTATGTGAGGATTTCAGTTTTTCTATATCCTGTCCACATTTGTTGTTGTTATCTGATTCTTTTGCTATTCTAGTTGTGGACATAAAGTATTATCTCCTTGTGGTTTTACTTTGTCCTTCCTTAGTGACTAATGATGCTGGACATGGTTTTATGTGCTTAGTGGAGTTGTCCTTTTGTTGTTGAGCTGCAAGAATTCTTTCTCCCTTTTGTTGGTGGCACTGGGATTTGAACTTAGGGCCTTGCAAAGCAGATACCACTTGAACTACTCTACCAGTACAAGCTCTAATATTTTTATAAGTTCTAGGTACTTATGTTTTCACATTGTATGGCTTGCAAATGCTTCTTCTTCTAAGTTGTCTTATTACTTTCTTGATAGTATTCTTTGATACACAAAAGTTATTTTGTTTTGGGGTTTGTTTTTTCCCCAGTCTTGGGCCTTGAACTCAGGGCCTGAGCACTGTCCCTGGCTTTTTTTTTTTTGCTCAAGGCTAGCACTCTGCCACTTGAGCCACAGTGCCACTTCTGGCCATTTTCTATATATGTAGTGCTGGGTAATCGAACCTAGGGCTTCATGTATACAAGGCAAGCACTCTTGCCACTAGGCCATATTCCCAGCCCACACAGAAGTTTTTAATTTTGACAAATCTTATTTATGTCTCCCCTTCTTCCCCCTCTATCTGTCCACTGGGGCCTCATACCCTCACTTAGCTTTTTCCCTCAAGGTTGGTGTTCTACCACTTGAGCCACAGCTCCACTTCTTGGGTTTTGGACTTCCTGTCCTGGATGGCTTGGAATCATGAACCTCAGATTTCAGTCTCCTGAGTAGCTGGGCATGACCCACCGGCATCCAGTTTACTTCCAGCTTTTTTTTTTTTTTTTTGTTGTTGTTGTTAATTAATAGGAGGTAAGAGTCTGTTCAGATTTGTTTACTCAGGCTGGCTTCAAACCTCAATTCTCAGATCTCAGCCTTCAGAGTAGTAGGGGCATGGTGTGTCCTGCACGGGTACTACCAAATCCTTGGATATTTAGGTTCCCCGCCCCCCCCAGAAAAATGTTGTCTTTGCAGTAGGGTCCAGCTTCATCTTTTACATATGCCTATCCACTTAAACTAGCACTATTTTTTCCCCCAGTGAATAGTGTGTTGGTGCCATTGTTGGAAATTAATTGACCATACATGTATGGGTTTATTTCTGGACTCTTGAGTTCTTTTTCATGTTTCTATCCCTGTGTTTTGATTACTGTAGCTTAATAGCCGATTTTGAATTTAGGATGTATGAAGCCAGCTTAAGCCAATAATCCTAGCTTCTTGGGAGGTAGAGATTGGATGATCAGAGTTCAAGGGAGTTCAAGAGGAGTTCAAGAGAATCCGTCTTCATCCGTGGCTGGTGACTCCTGCTATAGAGGAGGCCCAAAGCCTGGGCACAGCGGTGTGCACTGCCCTCCCAGCAATACATGGGAGGCTGGCCTGGTGGAAAGCAAGCCCCTATCTAGAACACTACCAAGGCAGAACTAGAGATTTATGCCTCCCAACTTTGTGTTTTTCAAGGCTATTTTGTTTTTGGAGGCCTCTGAACATTCTACATGTTTTGGAATTAATTTGTCCTACTGCACTGGCTCCCCAATATGGTTTCTGATGACAAATCTATTGTTGATCTTACTTGAGGATCCCTTGTACATGATTGATAAGTCAGTCACTTTTGTTTCTCTTGCTGCTTTGGCTTTTTTGTCTTTGAATAGTTTGGACTTAGTTTGTTTCAATATGGATGTCTTTTTTAATGCTGCTTGGGCTCACTGAGTTTCTTAGTGAGCACATTCCTGTCACATGTCTTATACTTTTGTGCTTCTATGGAAAAAGTGGGTGTGGCTTTTATTGCTTGTTTGTGTTGGGGGGTGGAGGACCTGAGGATTGAACATATGGCCCTTTACATGCTGAATACATACTGAGCTAAAACTTCTAATTCCATAAAGCAGGGATTTAAAATTTTTTATTTTTGTGCCAGTCCTGGGCACTGTACCTGAACTTTTGTGCTCAAGGGTATCACTCTTACCACTTGAACCACAGCTTCACTTTCTCACTTTTTGGTGGTTAATTGGAGGTAAGAGTTTTTCAGACTTTCCTGTAAGGGCCGGCTTTGAACCATGATCCTCAGAGCTCAGCCACCTGAATGGCTAGGATTACAGGCATGAGCCACCACTGTCTGGCCAAAGCAGATTTTTTTTTTTTTTTCAGTCATGGGGCTTGAACTCTGGGCCTGGGTGTTGTCCCTGAGCTCGTTTGCCCAAGGCTAGGGCTCTACAACTTGAGCCACAGCCCTGCTTCTGGTTTTCTGGTGGTTAATTGGAGATAAGATTCTTATGGACTTTCCAGCCTGGGCTGGCTTTGAGCCTCAATCCTCAGATCTCAGCTTCCTAAGTAGCTAGGATTACAGGTGTGAGCCACCGGTTCCCGGCTCCCAGCAGTGATTTTTTTTAATGGATGTCAGTTTTGCTATTCAAGCCCTATTGGATACCTAAGTCTCTATTTTCTTTCATGATTCAGAAAACACAGTTTGTCTCATAACCAAGGAATATTCTTCTCTAGGTACTGTTGGGTATGCAACATTTTAGAAAGTTTGGATACTAGATAGTTGATATATTAATTTTATTGTTACATTTGTATTAATTATTCAGTAGGAACTATACTTTAAAACCACAAATTGGGGGCTGGTAATGTGGCTTAGTGGTAGAGTGCTTGCCTAGAGTGCACCAAGTCCTGTGTTCAATCCAGCAATAGTACATAAACAAAGAACTGGAAGTGGCACTGTGGCTCAAGTGGTACAGTGCTAGCCTTAAGCCCAGAGAGGCTCAGGGACAGTGCCTAGGCCTGAGTTCCAACAAAAACAAACCACAAAACCCAAAACCAAGAAACAACCTCCCCCCCCCCCCAAATTGTAAAGGGACTTAAACTTCAGATTCATATTTTGTTCTAAGGAAGAACATTTGAACTGTAAGGTAAAACCATTTTAGTTTAACTATCTAATATAAGAGTACTATTTTTGAGAATCATGTGAGAAATATCTCAGCAAAGCAAATATTAAGGGAACCTTGTAAAGCTATAATTATTCAAAATAAATTGAGAAATAAAGAGAAGTATATCTTTATCAGTTGTATCAAAATGAAGAATTAAGCTGGCTACTTATGTGGCTCACACCTGTAATCCTCCCTACTCAGGAGGCTGAGAGCCAGAGCGTGGCAGTTGGGGAGGAAGGAAAGCAGGAGAAAAATGAGGGAGGGAGGAACAAGTTGGATAAGCAGTATACTCACTACCTAACGTATGTAACTGTAACCCCTCTGTACTTCACCTTGACAATAAAAATAAGAAGTAAAGGGGCTGGGGAGATAGCCTAGTGGCAAGAGTGCCTGCCTCGGATACACGAGGCCCTAGGTTCGATTCCCCAGCACCACATATACAGAAAAACAGCCAGAAGCGGCGCTGTGGCTCAAGTGGCGGAGTGCTAGCCTTGAGCGGGAAGAAGCCAGGGACAGTGCTCAGGCCCTGAGTCCAAGGCCCAGGACTGGCCCCCCCACCAAAAAAAAACAAAAAAAAAAAAAGAAGTAAAAAAGCGGAAAAAAACAAGAACATGACAGTTTGAGTCCAGCCTAGGCAGAAAAGTCTCTTACACTCTAGCTCCAACATAACCAGCAAAAAGCTAGTCTAGAGACATGGCTCAAGTGGTAGAGTGCCAGCTAAGCAAGGAGGCCAAGGAAGTGGGAGGCCTGAGTAAATGCCAGGGCCCTCCAAACTGTAATTTACAAAGTGTCCGAGAAGTTACTTAGCTAAAAAATGAATTAGCTTTGGTTAGTGTGGAGTAAATGCCTATTTATAATTCCTCACCTTTGCATGATACTAGTTATCTGAGGAAAAGAGCCAAAATGTAACAAAACCTTTTTTCAGTGGAAGGACACATCTGGAAACAGAATTCAAAGCACCATGAATCCAGTTGAATGTGTGCAGTTTGGCACACACATCTGTCACTCCTTAATATCTCCAGAATATGCAGTCCACTTTTGAGAGTATGTGGAGATGATAAAACTGAATGCCTTGGAATGTGTCTTATTTTCAGAGCAAGCCAGCAGTGATTCGTTACTTTGGAACTCTGGGCTATCAGTAGCGTCTTAAACTCTGTGGGAACACTGGATGTTTAAAGTCACCAGGAGAGAACACTTACCTAACCAATTGTTGAAGAAGCCAATTCTATTTATAATGATGAGTCCATAAGAAATAAAAAAAAATCTGGCAGCTCATAAATATGTTTTGTTTGGTTTATGTGTATTAATATACTATTAAGAAGAAATGAATTAGTTGCCAGTGTTTAAAATTTTATATATAAGAAAAATTGATTAATATCTGAGTGGAGAGATCAAGTTAATAAGCACAGGGGCCAGTCCTAATTCCAGGAAATGTCACTGTGATCTGAGAAGTAAAAGCAAAAGTTTTGGTGGTGGTGGTGGTGGTTGTGGGGCTTAAACTCAGGGCTCGGGTACTGTCCCCGAGCTCTTCAGCTCAAGGCTCGTGCTCTACCACCTGAGCCACAGTGCTACTTCCATTTCCTGGTGGTTAATTGGACATAATAGTCTCACAGACTTCTCTGCCTAGGTTGGCTTTGAACCCAGATCCTTAGATCTCAGCCTAGTATCTGAGTAGCTAGGATTATAGATGTGAGTCACTGGCAGCCAGCTTAAAGTTTCGGTTTTTTTTTTCAACTTTATTATTATTTTAATTTTTGGTACCCAAGATGAAATAAAGCTTTGAACCCAGGGGCTCACAGCCGGTCAGCATGCACTAAAACTCTGGCTCCTAACCTATTGGTTCTTAGTGTGGGTGTCATCAGCTCTTGTCCACAGCCCCCGAGTGCCTGTGTGAGTTGAGTGTCAGTTATGTAGGCAGACTTACTTTATTTAAGAGCAGGATAACCAATTCGGTGAGTTTTAGGAGCTGAAATGTCCAAGAAGTGACTGAATCCACTTCTGAAATGACTAAAGCAGTTCATGTAATTCCATTCACATTTGTGTTCCACTTGAGTCAGAATGAAGTGACATCCTCTAGTCTTCAGTTAATGTCTTAGGTGAAGGTAGAGTCCATCATTTCTCCCCTTGAACAGGTTTCTCTGGTTTCTAGACATATCAGACAATCACCATGCTGCCCAAGTCCTCCCCAGCCACCTTACCATCAGACAATCACTGTGCTGCCCGCGTCCTCCCAGGGTCCTCCCCAGCTACCTTACCATCAGATGATCACCATGTTGCCGGAGTCCTCACAGGGCTCTCCCCAGCCACCTTACCATGAGGCCATGAGGCTCACTTAAATATTTTAGGGGTCCTAGCATGTAAGCATTTAGTGCATGTCCCATTCACACCAATCAAAGTGACCTGTGCATTTAATCTCAGAAGGAACCCTGGTCCCATAAATATCTCTCTGGCATTTTGTTTTCTTTTCTTTTCTTTTTTTTTTTTTTGCCAGTCCTGGGGCTTGGCCTCAGGGCCTAAGCACTGTCCCTGGCTTCTTTTTTGCTCAAGGCTAGTACTCTACCACTTGAGCCACAGTGCCTGGCTTTTTCTGTGTATTTGGTGCTGAGGAATGGAATCCAGAGCTTCATGCATGCTAGGCGAGCACTCTACCACTTAGCCACATCCCCAGCCCCTATCTCTGGTATTTTGTTGCCACAGAAGTGAAATCAGCCTATTAGTGTCAAACTTGAGGCAGATACAAGCAGCTGTATAGGAATCTAGGTACACCTTATTGACTGCCCCTCCAGCCTTACCTCCAACCAAGGCCTTTGGTTCAGGCCTCCTAGGGGTATGGAGCTCCCAGAGTTGTGTCCAAGTACAAAACCAAAGTGCAAATTTTTGATGGCTAATTGGAGATAAAGTGTTTCACAGACTTTCCTGCCAAGGCAGGCTTTGAACCTCAGTTCTCAAATCTCAGCTTCCTGAGAAAGCTAGAATTACAAGTGTGAGCCACCAGTGCCTAGCAACCATTCATTTTAAATGAATGAAGCAGAAGCAAAGGAACAGTAAGAGAACAGGTTTTTATTGTCCTTCATTTCCTATCAAAGATAATGTGAGGGACTATGCCTGCACTCACCTCGTATTCATGAAGCCCTGGGATCGATTCCTTAGCACCACCTACCTATATAAAAAAAAGCTGGAAGTGGCACTGTGGCTCAAGTGGTAGAGTGCTAGCCTTGAGCAAAAAGAAGCCAGGGACAGTGCTCAGGCCCTGAGTCCAAGGCCCAGGACTGGCAAAAAATAAAACAAAAAGATAATGTGAAATCAAACTGAAAAAATTGAGGTATTTCCTGAGTTGTTTACAGTCGTGTTTCTGGCTTAAAAAACAATACTTGAGCTTTCTACTGCAACTGGACATGGAGGAGTGTATAGACCATGTTTAAAGATTAGACAGGTGGATACAGGCATGGTTTATGTCCTGTATTCAGGCTTCATCACTACATCAAGTGTCTGCCTCGTTATGGGAGGGAAGGAAGTGTTCTTATCTCTTCAGTGTGAGGTCACGCACCACATCTGTGGTATTTCAGGATTTTAAGCTTCTGACAGGTCAAGAAAAGGAGTAGCACATTCAGTCATATTATGAACATTATGAATATTATTACCTTCCAAGGCTGGGAATGTGGCTTAGTGGTAGAGTGCTTGCCTGGCATGCATGAAGCCCTGGTTTGATTCCTCAGTACCACATGCACAGAAAAAGCCAGAAGTGGTGCTTTGGCTCAAGTGGTAGAGCAAGAAGCTTAGGGACAGCGTCCAGGCCCTGAGTTCAAGCCCCAAGACTGGGGAGGGGGAAGCCTCCCCCCCAAAAAAACCCTACCTTCCAGATCAAGAGTTGAGCCATTGATAAAATAGACATTTGATTTCTCTTGTTTACCAAAGAGAGTGGAGGACCACTTTCTTGAGTTTTCTATTAACCATGACCACAAGCTTCATTACATTTACATAGATGACCCATATAGTATATAGTATTGTCTAAGATGGATTTATATCCAAAGAAATAGGTGTTGGGGCTGGGAATGTGGCTTAGCGGTAGATTGCTTGCCTAGTATGCATGAAGCCCTAGGTTCGATTCCTCAGCACCACATAAACAGAAAAAGCCAGAAGTGGCGCTGTGGCTCAAGTGGTAGAGTACTAGCCTTGAGCAAAAATAAGTCAGAGACAGTGCTTAGGCCCTGAGTCAAAGCCCCAGGACTGGCAAAAAAAAAACAAAACAAAAAAAAAAAAAAACAAAGAAAGAAAAAAGAAAT
Source organism: Perognathus longimembris pacificus (assembly GCF_023159225.1). Taxonomy (NCBI): domain Eukaryota; kingdom Metazoa; phylum Chordata; class Mammalia; order Rodentia; family Heteromyidae; genus Perognathus; species Perognathus longimembris. The sequence continues at coordinate 67,503,462 of NC_063161.1, forward strand.
AGGTATCAAGTGGTATATGCTCTTCTACAGTGTTCTTACAGTAATGAAATCATATGGTCCTAATCCCCAGTGGACACTTAAACTGTAATATGCCATGATAGGAATATGTAATGTATAATAGATACATTAGTGTGTTCTCCATTGTTATGGCAGTTTAGGTAAACAATGGCTCCAGCAGAATATGCCTATAATTGTCTCATTGTAGGTGTTTGGGGATTTTTAGGGGTACCAAAAAGGGAAATTTTTTTTTTTTTTTTGCCAGTCCTGGAGCCTGAATTTAGGCCTGGGCACTGTCCCTGAGCTTTCTTTTGCTCAAGGGTAGCACTCTACCATTGAGCCACAGCTCCATTTTCAGCTTTTTTGGTGCTTGATTGTAAGAGTCTCATGGACTTTCCTGCTTGGGGCTGGCTTTGAACTGTGGTCCTCAGATCTTAGCCTCCGGAGTAGCTAGGATTATAGGAGTAAGCAGTTGGTGCTTTGCTACTTTTATTCTTTCTTGTTCCTTAGGGTTGAGGTAGCCATTTACATTCCTCCCAACAGAGTGAAGGTATTTTGGGTCTGTACTTGCTGTTGTCACGTTAATAATGATAAGTAATATACACTGTAAAATGGGTGGATTTTACTATGGCTGGTGGCTTTTCTATGCATGCATATATTGTGCTTTCATCACACTTTTTGTGACTGGGTTCGAACTCAAGGCCTTGCACTTGGTAGATAAGTCCTCTGTCTCTTGAGCCATACCTCTAGTCCTTTATTGCTGTTAGCTTATTTATGTATTTGTTGTGCCAATACTGAGGGTTGAACTCAGGGTCTTTCACTCTCGCTCAGCTTTCTTGCTCATGGCTGGTGCCCTTGAGCCATGCCTCTGTTCAAGCTTTTTTGCTTTGTTTCGCTAGTTAATTGGAGGTAGAGTCTTGGAAACCGCTGCCCAAGACTGGCTTTGAACCTCCATTCTCCAGGTCTTAGCTTCCTGAGTTGCTAGGATTATGGGTACGAGCTGCCAGTGCCTGGCAGGTTCTTTTTTTAGGTAAGTCCTCATATTTGCCTAGGTCAGTCTGGGACTCCTTCCTGTATCTCTTACTCAGCTGGAACCACAGCTCGGAAGCACCACACCTGCCCAGTCTGGTCTTGAATTGATCCTCCAAATCTCTGTTTCTTGAGTAGCTGGGATTACAGATGGGAAACACTGTCTCTGGCCCAGCTTTGTTTTTGAATAGCTTTATTGAAATATAACTTGCATATCAAAGTTTACACATTTGAAATGTGTAATTCAGTAGTTTCCATCATCTTTATGGAGTTGTGTGACCATCACCATAAACGAATTTTTGAGTCTTAGCAGCATCCCTCAGATACTTAGTCTATTTTCTGTTTAACCATGTTCTATTTTGTATATTTTATGTAAGTAGCACTAAATAATATGTGGCCTTTTGCGACTCACTTCAAGTTAGATTTTTTTTTTGGTCACTGGGCTTGAATACTGGGATAGCCTGGGTGATCCCTGAGAACGCCACCACTTTGCTTCTGATTTTCTGGTGGTTAATTGGAGATTAGAGTCTCTCAGACTTCCTGTCTGGGCTGGCTTCCATCCATGATGATTCTCAGATCTCAGCTCTCTTAGTAGATAGGATTACAGGTGTGGGCCACCAGTGCCTGGCTAGAATAAAGTCTTAAATTTCCTGAATATTATAGCATACATTAACTTCTTATTTTTTATAACTACATAACATAAAATAAGTTGTGTAAGACTAAACGGTTTAAGTATTGGTTAAAGTATTTCTCAGTGAGTTAAATGTCCATATTAGGGCTTTTAGGAGTGTTAGAAGAGTTTCCTAAATACATGTGCTTCCCATGAAAACAACAAACAAGAAGGAAAACAAAAAACACATGAACAATGTGCACAAAAGTTAATTGACTGTATTTATTTATTTAGGCCAGTCCTGGGACTTGAACTCAGGGCCTGAGCACTGTCCCTGGCTTCTTTTTGCTCAAGGCTAGCACTCTGCCACTTGAGTCACAGCACCACTTCTGGCCATTTTCTGTATATGTGGTGCTGGGGAATTGAACCCAGGGCCTCATGTATACGGGGCAAGCACTCTTGCCACTAGGCCATATCCACAGCCCCTTGACTGTATTTATTTAAAAGCTTTTAGAAGAGTCAAAGTTTCAGAAAAGTATGTGAGAAGTGGCTCCACAGACTTTCCTGCCTAGGTTGGCTTCGAACCATGATCCTCAGATCTCAGCCTCCTGAGTAGCTAGAATTACAGGTGTGAGCCACCAGCGCCCAGCTGAGATCCTACTTCTGCTTCCCTGTGTTGCTGAGGTGACAGGCTTGTGCCACTTCCTTCAGCCATTGTGGATCCTCTCAAGCTGGGGTCATGGTTGCATGCTTCCACCCCAGCTGCTGGTTACAGGCAAATCTTGTGAGCTTTAATGCATGAGCTGGCCTCAAACCATGATTCCCTTGCCTCCTCTGCAGTATTTTATTTTATTTTATTTTATTTTTGGCCAGTCCTGGGGACTGGACTCAGGGCCTGAGCACTGTCCCTGGCTTCTTCTTGCTCAAGGCTAGCACTCTGCCACTTGAGCCACAGCGCCCCTTCTGGCCATTTTCTGTATATGTGGTGCTGGGGAATCGAACCCAGGGCCTCATGTATATGAGGCAGGCACTCTTGGCACTAGGCCATATCCCCAGCCCCCTCTGCAGTATTTTAATAGCATCAAAAGCCATTTCAGTGTCCATGCATTGGTGTTTTCTTTCACCACCCTGATCCATGTATGCACGTGGTAGTACTGGGATCTGAACTCAAGGCTTTGAGTTTACTTGACCAGTACTTTACCACTTGAGCCTTGTCTCCAGCTTAGATTTGTGCTGGTTATTTTAAGAGGTTGAGTCTGGCATACTGTTCTGCTTAGGCTGGCCTTTAACTTCAGTCCTCCTATTCTCAGCCTCCATAGTAGTTAGGATTATAAGAGTGAGCCACTGGCACCTGGCCTTTATATTAAAAATAAAAGCAAATTAGAAAGAATATATACATTACTATCTGCATTTAAAGTAATTAATTATATATTATAGACATAATTTTATATACACTAGTTTTATACAGGTTTCAAAGCCTGGTTGGGGAAATTATGGAAATTGGAGTTGTTACTTTATTTCCTATTTTGTTTTGGAATGGGCTTTTATTTTTATTTTTTATTTGTTTTTGTAACAGTTCTGGGCTTAAATTTAGGACCTGGGCACCGTCTCTGAGTTTTTTGCTTCGAACTTTACCACTTGAGCCACAGCTCCACTTTTGGCTTTTTTTGGTAGTTAATTGGAGAGTAGAGTATCATGGATTTTCCTGCTTGGGCTGGCTTCTAACTAAGATCCTTAGATCTCAGCCTCCTGAGTAGGATTACAAGTGTGAACCACTAGTGCCCGGCTTCTTTTTTTTTTTTTATTTCTTTTTTTTTTTTTTTTTTTTTTTTTTTTGGCCCGTCCTGGGCCTTGGACTCAGGGCCTGAGCACTGTCCCTGGCTTCTTCCCGCTCAAGGCTAGCACTACTGCCACTTGAGCCACAGCGCCGCTTCTGGCCGTTTTTCTGTATATGTGGTGCTGGGGAATCGAACCTAGGGCCTCGTGTATCCGAGGCAGGCACTCTTGCCACTAGGCTATATCCCCAGCCCTTTTTTATTTCTTAAAAGAGAATAATGGGGGGGCTGGGGATATAGCCTAGTGGCAAGAGTGCCTGCCTCGGATACACGAGGCCCTAGGTTCGATTCCCCAGCACCACATATACAGAAAAACGGCCAGAAGCGGCGCTGTGGCTCAAGTGGCGGAGTGCTAGCCTTGAGCGGGAAGAAGCCAGGGACAGTGCTCAGGCCCTGAGTCCAAGGCCCAGGACTGGCCAAAAAAAAAAAAAAAAAAAGAGAGAATAATGGGGGCTGGGGATATAGCCTAGTGGCAAGAGTGCCTGCCTTGGATACACGAGGCCCTAGGTTCGATTCCCCAGCACCACATATACAGAAAAACGGCCAGAAGCAGCGCTGTGGCTCAAGTGGCAGAGTGCTAGCCTTGAACGGGAAGAAGCCAGGGACAGTGCTCAGGCCCTGAGTCCAAGGCCCAGGACTGGCCAAAAAAAAAAAAAAAAAGAGAATAATGATATCACAACGTAAAGACTAATAACTCAATTTCATTTTATGTCTGTAGTAATTTTTCCTTTAGAAAATCTTCTTTGCATCTTTGTTCATATAATCTCTTAACAGAAGAACTTTGTTGTCTGTTGTATTTTCAGAGCAGTGGAAAGAGCTCAGTGCTGGAGAGCCTGGTGGGGCGGGACCTGCTTCCCCGAGGCACTGGCATTGTCACCCGGAGGCCTCTCATTCTGCAGCTGGTTCACGTGGCACCAGAGGACAAGCGAAAAACATCAGCAGAAGAAAATGGTAAATACCACAATTGGGGATAAGAATTGTCTAAAAACGATTCACTTTTGGTTTGTTTTTAAGATATGATTTGGTTAGTCCATTGGAAATTATTAATGGCTATAGGAAGATCTAAATTCCTTTGAAGTTGTATACCAGTTTCTGATATAAGAAAGTAGTTTTTGTTGTTTTTGTGAGTTAACTTGATGGGAATAGAGTAATTCAGTTTTATAAACTTATTGGTGATATTTAACAAAGGACTCAGTGACAGTGAATAGTAACTAATGCATCATTTTAAAGAAACAGGGTTTTGTTTTTTATTTCAAGGTAGGTTCTTATTCTATAGCTTAAGCTATCCTGTTGGACATCCTGGTGCTGGGATTATAGGTATGTGCTTCCAGGTCTTGCTCCTCTGACTACTGATGTTTTTGGTTTTTACTTTGATTTGCAATTTAGGTCATTTAGATTCTAGTTGAAAATTTCATTTTAAATAGAATTGACTGTTAGCATTATTAACTCACTTTCCCTTTCCTTGTCTTACTACCTGTCTGCTAGTTTTCATTCCCCTTCATTGGAGTGGGTTATTTAAAGTTTCAATTTAAAATTATTAGTTATTACTTTGAATGTATACAGCACCTTTATTTTGAAGAACTCCTCTACCATGCTCAGGTTTAGACTCTAGCTAAACTGAGTTAGGCTCTGTCTTAAAAGTGTTATATGAAAAGTAGGCCTGGAATATGAAAATAAGAAGCCATGCATTATTGTATAAGAAATGTTGCCTATTACCAAATTTTAAGTTGTGTATACAATGTGCATTCTATATTAGTCATACATAATGCCTTTGAAATGTTCAAGTACTACATCTAATACTCTGATTTAATCCAGTGTCTAGCCTGGATTTTGTCTTATAAAAGTCCGTAAAATTGCCTTAATTGTTAAGTGGCTTTTGTAACAGAACACCATATCTATTTCTTTCTTTCTTTCTTTTTTTAAATCTTTTTTTTTTTTTTTTTTTTTTGCCAGTCCTGGGCCTTGGACTCAGGGCCTGAGCACTGTCCCTGGCTTCTTTTTGCTCAAGGCTAGCACTCTGCCACTTGAGCCACAGCACCACTTCTGGCCATTTTCTGTATGTGGTGCTGGGGAATTCAACCCAGGGCCTCATGTATACAAGGCAAGCACTCTTGCCACTAGGCCATATCCCCAGCCCCTTTTTCTTTCTTTTTTTTTTTTTGACAGTCCTGAGGCCTGAACTTAGGGCCTAAGCACTGTTGAGCCTCTCTGTGCTCAAGGCTAGCACTCTACCACTTGAGCCATAGTACCACTTCTGGCTTTTTCTGTGTATGTAGTACTGAGGAATCAAACCCAGGGCTTCATGTATGCTAGGCAAGCACTCTACCACTAAGCCACATTCCCAGCCCCCATGTCCGTTTCTTATCTGCAGAAATTTATTTTCATGAGGCTCCATTCTGCTTCTTAAAATAAGATGGGATGATATATTGCCAAATTGAAGTTACTTGGGTTTTTGTATTTTTTTTTTTTTTTACTTATCATAGGAGTGAACAATTGCTTTGTGTTTAAAGTGGGAAATGCTGTCCTGAGCATTTGCTGTGACTCTAGAATCACTGAAACAAGTGAATGAAGTTACTAGCAAGTGGTATTTCCAGATTGCCAGAGATATGGAGGAAACTTTTAGTTCTATTGGATGTGTTCTTGCTATGTTATGAAACATGCTGCCATTTTTGTTATAGTTATTTACTAAAATTGTAAACCTTGAATTTAGTCATTTTAAATTCAAAAAAGTACCAAATATTTTATTTTAGTTTATTTTTGCTGGTCCTGGGGCTTGAGCTCAGGGCCTGGGCATTGTCCCTGAGCTCCTTTTGCTCAAGGCTAGCACTTTACCACATGAGCCATGGTGCCACTTTTGGTCTTTTCCGTGATTAATCGAAGATAAGAATCTCTCTCTCTCTCTCTTTTTTTTGGCTAGTCCTGGGGCTTGGACTCAGGGCCTGAGCACTGTCCCTGGCTTCTTTTTGTTCAAGGCTAGCACTCTGCCACTTGAGCCACAGCACCACTTCTGGCCGTTTTCTGTATATGTGGTGCTGGGGAATTGAACCCAGGGCTTCATGTATACAAGGCAAGCACTCTTGCCACTAGGCCATATCCCCAGCCCAAAGATAAGAATCTCTTGAAGCCAGCCCCAGCTGGTTTTGAACTGTGATCCTTAGATCTGTCTCCCGAGTAAGTGAGGATTACAGGTGCGAGCCACCAGTGCCCGGCCTGAATATTTTAAATTCAGGCTATGAGAACTGTATGGCATTGGATCTCTTTTTTTTTGGCCAGTCCTGGGCCTTGGATTCAGGGCCTGAGCACTGTCCCTGGCTTCTTTTTGCTCAAGGCTAGCACTCTACCACTTGAACCACAGCGCCACTCTGGCCGTTTTCTATATGTGTGGTGCTGGGGAATCAAACACAGGGCTTCATGTATACGAGGCAAGCGCTCTTGCCACTAGGCCATACTCCCATTCTAGCATTGGATTTCTTTCTTTTTTTTTTTATTCAATTCGTTTTACTATTTTTATTTATTTTTTCAAATTTTCATTATCAAACTGATGGACAGAGAGGTTACAGTTTCATATGTTAGGCATTGGATACATTTCTTGTACTGTTTGTTACCTTGTCCCTTATACCCCCCTCCCTCCTCCCCCTTTCACATTCCCCCCCTGAGGTGTTCAGTTCACTTACACCAAACAGTTTTGCTGGCATTGGATTTCTTGCTTTTAACTTTTTGTCTTAAGTTCTTGGCAGATGCAGGCTGTGTTTCCTTAAGATAAAACTTTGCTTGTAGCAAAGGAGGCACATTTCAGCTGAACATGAGTCAGCTCCCTAGTATCTCTGCTTGTGTATCTACTGTATTTTGTTGATGTCTCTTCTTGGTGGTGGGTCAGTAAATTTGCATATCTTTATCTGCGTATATATTTATACACACACATACATTTCCCCCAAGCTTATTGCTTAGTGCATGTGTATGTGTGTGAGCAAGAAAGAGACATTTTCCTCTACTTAAATAACAACTCAGCTAGCTAGAACACAGAGGAGGTTTTAAATTTAAGTACCACATTTCATATTTTGGTCTAGGATAATTCTTAAGCTTCTCAATTGGAGACACTTTCTTCTTGGCTTATTATAAGTCAATTCTAACCTAGACGAAATTAGAAATCAAGAAGCAGTTTAACATATAGTCTAAAGTATGAGCTCTTTTGATAGCCTGACAGTGAGAGGACAGGAGGACAACCAAGCAGATAGAAAGCATCCCAAAGAACAAGAACAAAAAAAGAAAAACCCTTTTTATATAGGGATTTGTGAGTTAAGTCCATGAGGTCTTTGTGTTATGATGCAGAAAATTTTAAGATGATTTAGAGAACGCTAATCAATTTTAAATATATGCTTATCAAAACTAGATGAGATATTTTAGTGTTTCAATAAACACAAGTCAAATGTCAGGAAAACTCAGCATCATGCAATATTTCTGTCATCTCTCTGGGGTAATTGAGGTATTGATATGTAGGGAAATTACTTAAAAATACATAGTTCCTTCTAATTGTAAATTTTAAATAATTGAATGCTGTGTGCATTTAAAATGTGATCATGTTTCTAGACAGTTTGATTCTTTTAAAAAGTTAACAATTTTAGGGTTAAGCTAAACTTATTATTCTGTGCTATTTCTCTTTAACTACAGAGCCTGCCACATGGAAAAACTCAAGACACCTTTCTAAAGGTTCCCTTTCTCCATTTGTTTCTGGTCCTTCTCCTCTTATTCTGCCTGCATGTGTGCTTACATACTCTTACAGGCTATGTGCATTTTTTCCCCCCATTTTTATTTGCCTACCCACATCACTTACAGGTTTTAGTGGTTTTTGTTATCAGAATGCAAGCGTTTTTAGTGGTGAATGTATTTTATTTCATTTTTATTTTCCAAAACATGCTTGTGAAGCTAGGCCTTTTGTGTGTATGATGAATTAATAAACATACCCCGTTGGTATGCATCCCCGCTTCTGTGAGTTCCTTCCTCCTAGATTACTCCCGCCCTCCAATGAAACTTCTTGGAAGAAGGTACTATGCTTCACATCGGTGAGCATTTTACTTGGAAAGAGGATCCAGTTTTATTTACCTTCATTCCACAAAAGAATCAAGCTTACCTGTTCCTTGATAAATATTTATATAAATACCATGTAGTGGTTTTGATTTTGATTCCAGGTACAGATGTGCATTATTCGATACTCGTAAGTCATTAAGGTCTTTAAAAAAGTCTCAGGCCAGGGCAAAGTCACTGCGCCTGGGAGAGGTAAAGTTTGATTACCTTCTCCTCAGGTAAACATTTCTAGTTTCTCAAGGAGAAATTAAAAGTTTTAGACCACTTCACACAGTACAGGCAGTGAGCACACTTTCCTTTTTTTTTTTTTTTAAAGGAAGGGCAGGAGAAACAGACCTGTGACTGGAAGCTCAGTGGAGAGTACCACATCCATAATGTGCTCACCAGGGCTTTTCCTTCCTCCATCTCATTTCTTCCTACCTTAGTCTTAGTTCCATGGCAGAACATGATGTGCATGAAGGAAGCACTCGCTCCGTACCTCAGAGAGCTCTTCAAAGCAGCAGATTTTGACTTTAGAGCTGTTCACCAGGAAACCATGTTAAAACCACAACAAAGCCAAGAACTTGGCTACTTCATTAATATACTGCAAAAATTTACGTGATGTGTGATGTGTACCGATGCTATATAGATGCTTTTTGCACTATTCAGTGGAGTTCTTCATTTTTCTTTTTTTTTTAATATTTTATTTTATTTTATTTATTTTTTTTGGCCAGTCCTGGGGCTTGGACTCAGGGCCTGAGCACTGTCCCTGGCTTCTTTTTGCTCAAGGCTAGCACTCTGCCACTTGAGCCACAGCGCCACTTCTGGCCATTTTCTGCGTATGTGGTGCTGGGGAATTGAACCCAGGGCCTCATGTATATGAGACAAGCACTCTTGCCACTAGGCCATATCCGCAGCCCCTCTTCATTTTTCTTATTGGGTAATTTAAGCATCTTCCTCAGATAAACTTCTTTGATGTATGTTTAAAGAATTTACATCAAAGAAGTAAAAAGTGTAAGTATAAACATACATCAAAGAAGTGAAAAGAGTAAGTATAAACAATAGGAAGCATAAGCATAAACAAAATAGGAAATAAACAATTTTAAATATAAAATCTAGATTTCAAGTGGTAGAAAAATTTGTGAGTAACGCTACCTGAAGTTCTTCATGTTTCTGAACTACAGGACACTTTCTTTTTAAATGGTAAATGTATAATTTAGCAGATGTTAGAATTTGTTAACTTATACTTAGTGGCAGAATTGAAACAAATAACAATTTACTGTACAGCCTTTTTGAATCCCTAACTATAAAAAAATATTTTTTATAGTTTTCAGTAAGTGAGCTTTTTCTTTTTTCTAGGTGTAGAAGCCGAAGAATGGGGTAAATTTCTTCACACCAAAAATAAGGTAATTAAGATAAAATGAAATAACATGTAGAAAATAATACTTTGTAAGAATAGCAGTTGTCATTGGCAATGAAGCACTGTTCCCTTGAGAAATAATTATGTCTCAGTAACAATTCTAAACATAGTAGTTTATTTGATTAATAATCTTTAGAAGGAGTCTATTTCTCTTCAGTTTGGAGATTCCTAGTATTATAGGCCCAAATAACTAGGAATTAATGGCTCAGAAAAATAACTATGCATCAGAAATTATTTGCTAATTTCCTGCAGCAAATGCATAGACAGCCTTGAAATTTATGGACCCTCAAACTATCAAGAACTTTTGATCTCACTTTGAATATTGTAGTTCTTATTTGCTTTGTGTGTTTAGCTTTACACAGATTTTGATGAAATTCGACAAGAAATTGAAAATGAAACAGAAAGAATTTCAGGAAATAATAAGGTAAGCATCTTTTTAGACCTAGAAGACATAATATAATTCATAATCTTGATCTTTGAAATAAATGACATGCTTTCACAAACATAAAAACTTTGCTTAAAATCTCTTGGCATTAGATATTTTGCCACTCACTTGTAATCTCAACACTCGAGAGATGGAGATAGGAGGATCAAGTTTGTGGCCAGCCTGGGCTGCACAATGAGAGCCTATCTGAAAGAAAACAAGGGCTGGAAGGAGAGAGTGCTTATTAGCACATGCAATTCCTTGATTTGGTCCCAAGCTACATGAAGAAAACCCATTGTTTTTCAGAACTTTTATGCTTGTCAAATATACTTACATTTTTTCTTAATGCTATCATCTACATAGCACTTTACTATATAATTATTCTGCTTAATACTGCTATAGTGAGTTATCTTTATTTTATTTTTTTGCTGGTCCTGGGTCTTGAGCTGAGGGCCTGGGTGCTGTCCTTGGGCTCGTTTGTGCTTAAGGCTAGCCCTCTACCACTTGAGCCACAGTGCCACTTCCAGCTTTTTCTGAGTAATGTATTGGAGGTAAGAGTCTCACAGACTTTCCTACCCAAGCTGGTTTCAAACTGCAATCCTCAAATCTCAGCCTCCTGAGTAGGTAGGATTATAGGTAGGATTATATGCCATAGTGCCTGGCACGAGTTATCTTTTTTTCTAGTTGATTGTACTTTTAATTCAGGAAGCATTTTGTAATTTCTAAGGTACATGCATTTTAAGATAAGGGTAGTATGTTCATTTTTTTAATTTGTAATTAAATTGTTAAGTTTGTAATGGTACTGGGACTTGAACTCAGGGCCTCACATTCTTAACCTTTTCACTCATGGTTGGCACGAAACCAGCTGGTGCTATTTCTGGCTTTTTTAGTAACCCCCATACTGGCACCCCTCAAGAATATTTTTTTGAGATAAATTGTCTGAAGAAACTGTCTATACATTCTTACCACTTTCAAAGATCAAGAACCAAATTGGTTTGAATAACTTGCCATTTATTGCTTACTCTTAATTCAGAAACAATGTAGATTTGGATAGTAAAGACTTGTTCTTTTTAGTATAGTCTATTAAATGTATTTTAAGAAATCAACATCTGCATAGACTAGAGAGAAATGAAAGTGCTGGGGAAATTACTTGCTTGTTTTGCTTCTAGTAATAAATAACATAATGGGGCCGGGAATATGGCCTAGTGGTAGAGTGCTTGCCTCGTATACATGAAGCCCTGGGTTCGATTCCTCAGCACCACATATATATAGAAAAGGCTACAAGTGGCGCTGTGGCTCAAGTGGTAGAGTGCTAGACTTGAGCAAAAAGAGGCCAGGGACAGTGCTCAGGCCCTGAGTCCAAGCCCCAGGACTGGCAAAAAAAATAAAAAAACATAATGGCTTATATCTCTGGTATGAGATGGCGCAGGGTTATAACCTGTTACATGGCTGGCTGCCTTCTCGTATGTTTCATTGAACTGTGATTACTAAAAAGCTTTGGGAATTGTGTTTTAAAAGGATCTTAAGTCCATATACTTCAAGTTTTATACTTCATTGAACTTTTAATGTGGTTTTTAATATATTTTCAAACTTATGTCTAGGGTGTAAGCCCTGAACCAATTCATCTTAAGATTTTTTCACCCAACGTCGTCAATTTGACACTAGTGGACTTGCCAGGAATGACCAAGGTAAGGACGCATGTTCATGCTTCCCTTGAACAGTGTGGGGCAAACAGTGAGCTGGTGTGCAGCCACGCATGATCTGCTTTCGCATTTTATCACATACCCTCTTTTCCCCTGGGACTCTTTTCCCTCCGCTTTTATCTCTGTCACTGAGCACTCATTTTCAGTCTCTTGCTGTGAGCGCCCCCTGCTCAGGTGTGGCCTCTTGTCCTCTTACACTGCGATGAGTTTAACACACAGGAGTTTCTGTGTATGGACTGCACTCAGGTATCTTCAGCCCTGTGTACCCATCCAGATACCCTCTTGACATAAACAGATGCATGTCCACTAGGTATTTCTGACTTGATGTGTTTAATATCGAATTCTCAAACTGTCCTGCAACTATATTGGATCTTTCTGTAGTTTTTGTGGACTCAATACATGGCAGCTTCATTCTACTCCTGGCTTAGCCAAGTTTCCAGTTATCTGTGACTTTTATCCTGGTCCCCCCTTACTAGGAGCCTGTCATCTTAGGTCTTCTTTCATGTATAATAGATCCTCAAAAAGAAAAAAAAAGTCCAAACTCAGTTACCTCTTACACATTCCTAGCTGACCTAGCTACTGTCATCTCACCTGGATTTGTGCAGTAACAATAATAATATAATTTAAAAAATATTCTTTTAGCCATTTTTAAGCAACCACAATGGTAGTGATTCTAGTGAAGTGAAAGTGAGATTGTGTCATTTCTTGCCTGGAAGTCTCCCTAGTGGCTTCCTGCTCCACTGATCAGTAAGTCTTAGTTCTTAAAGAGAGACAAAGTATCTACTTGATATGCCTCTGTGTTTTCTCTTCTAGCTTCTGCTCCAGCTTCATGCCCTTGTTGCTGTACCCAAACCTGGAATGTTCTTTCCCCAAATACCTGTGTGCACCTCTCCAGTATTGCCTTTAATTTCTGTTTATTTTTCAAGTGTCATTGTCTCTATTTAAAAGCATAATTACTCTATTTAAAAGCATAATGTAATTAAAAACAATAATTTAGAAGCAGAGTCCTGAATTCACTGCCATTATAACCTCCTGTACTGGCATAACCCTTTTACAACCTGGATAGTATATATGATTTTGTGTATTATCTACCTCTTATCATTAAAACATAACCTCTTAAATTTAGACATTGTCTAAAGTTACTACTGTAACATAATCCAGCATGTATAAAAGAGTGCCTGAAATACTGTAGGCTGCCAGTTAACACTTGTTGAATGAATTAATCAATGAGTGAATTTGTCTCTATCTAGTTTGTACTGCCCAATCAACACAGGATTGTGTTCAGTTAACATTTTTACAAAAGTAAACTTACAAAATTTGCAGGAATTACGTTTTTTGGTGTCCTTCATTACCAAATAGATAAATACACCCCTAGTACATTATGGGTTTAATTATTTTAAAATGCCAAGCGCTTTAAAATGCCAAGGCTCATGCCTGTAATCCTAGTTACTCAAGAGGCAGAGATCTGAGGATCAAGGGTCTAAGCCAGCCAAGGCAGGAAAGTCTTATCTCCAATAAACTACTAAAAAAAAAAAAAAAAAAAAGCCAGAAGTGTCATGTGGCTCAAGTGGTAGAGTACCCAGGCCCCAGGACTGGCAAAAAAAAAAAAAAAAGGTGAAATACCTATTTTCTTGTGGGTTAATTGGAGGAAAAAATGCTGAGTTGATGTTTATCATTAACTCCTTGCTCATCTCTTTGGTTTAGGTGCCTGTAGGGGATCAGCCTAAGGACATAGAGCTTCAAATCAGAGAGCTCATTCTTCGATTCATCAGCAACCCTAATTCCATTATCCTTGCTGTGACTGCTGCTAATACGGACATGGCAACATCTGAAGCGCTGAAAATTTCGAGAGAGGTAGATCCGGATGGTAAGAACAGACATTGATAATGAATGACATGCTTGATGCAGAGTGGCAAATATGCCCTCAAGAAACTTTTCCTGAGCACTGGTGCCTCACACCTGTTATCCTGAGATCTGAGACTCAGGTTTGAAACAAGCTCAGGCAGAAAGTCTGTGAGACTACCCAAAAGCCGAAAGGAGGTATAGCACAAATGGCAGAACAGTCACCTTGAGTGAAAAAGCTAAGGGTCAGTGCCTAACCCCTGAATTTAAGCCCTATTCCTGGCACAATTAAAAAGTGAACTTGTATTTATGAGAGGAGTAGCCTTTAACACAAATTTCTTAAACATTTTTTTTTTTTGGCTAGTCCTGGGCCATGAACTCAGGGCCTGAGCACTGTCCCTGGCTTCTTTTTTTTTTTTTTTTTGCTCAAGGCTAGCACTCTGCCACTTGAGCCACAGCGCCACTTCTGGCCGTTTTCTATATATGTGGTGCTGAGGAATCGAACCCAGGGCTTCATGTATACGAGACGAGCACTTTACCACTAGGCCATATTCCCAGCCCTCTTAAACATATTTTTCAACTTTGCTTATAATTTCAAGTAGAAATTTGATGGAAAAGTAGGCAAAAATACTTTACCTAATGTTTGTATTTGCAGTTGCTACCTAAGGATGCTAACATAAATAATATAATGGTTTTGTGTAAATAAAATGATTGGGATTTGTGAATGGCTTATCTTCTAAGAAAAATAACTCCTAGTTGGTATCATCATTGTTGATCATTCTGGTCCAGGAAAGAATGATGGTTTCTACATTCTGCAGAGATAGAAGACATTGGGACATACTCAAGGCATAGGGGATTCTTAGAAATAAAGGTAAAAGCTATTCAGGAAGCATTTGTTAACTTGGAGAATTAGTTCATACTGCAGTTCAGTGATACCTGACTAAAGATGAGGCATTTCATAGTCTATATGAAATGTTAGCCTGTGAGTGGTTATAGTTGCTTTTGCTTATTTTTAAAAATATTTGGAGGGCCTGAAGGCTATGTCCTATTTTTCTTTCCTTGCTTCAAAGAATTTCAGATAGAAATATTGGTGGGCCATGCTAGTGCGGAGATGACAGGTTTAGTTAACAGCCATTTTCTGGTCTTGGTCAGGTCGCAGAACACTGGCTGTGATCACGAAGCTTGACCTGATGGACGCGGGCACTGATGCCATGGATGTGCTGATGGGAAGGGTCATTCCAGTCAAGCTCGGCATCATCGGCGTGGTCAACAGGTCAGCACTCAAGAGGGCGTGAGGGACATGTCTCGTTTCAAAACTATCTATCTGAAATCACTCCTACCTTAATTTCCTTCTTCTGTGACGGTACTGCTGAAGAATGTGCATTACTCTTAAAGACAGAAAGATATTCACTGAAACCTCTTGTGGACATTGCTAATAGAAATCGTTTCTAAAATAGTGCCACAAAATGGAATATAATTTAATCATCAGGCTTTAAGAATTCCTGCCTGTTATGTAAGCTGTGTATGAAAGGGGCACTTGGAAAAAGTATTGTCTATTTTTACCGAGGCAAGAAAGTTTAAGGTGGTAGAATTCCACCCCTCTCTCACAGTCCTAGAGCTTGGGCCTGGGTGCTGTCCCTGAGCTTTTTTTTTCCCCTCAAGGCTAATGCTCTACCACTTGAACCACATCCTGTTTTTTGGTGGTTAGTTGGAGATAAGAGTCTCACAGACTTGCCTTCCTGGCCGGCTTTGAACTGCTATCCTCAGATCTGCCTCCTGAGTAGCTAGGATTATGGGTGTGAGCCACTGGTGCTGGGCTAAGGAGGTAGAATTTTAGTAGATTGGTTAAATCCCACTATTAGTGATGCTATGCAATTGCCATGATGTGACTTGGAGAAATTTTATTAAAGGCATCATAATTATAAGTTGCTGATATTTCAAAAATATACAAAGGCAGTTAACTCTTCCTGAGTGTCTATGTTTTGGACATTCCTCTGTGAGGAATTTGCAAATGGTATCTCTTGTAACCCTCTCAGCATTTCATGAGGTAGGCATTGTAGTTTGTATGTTTTATAATTGAAATGATAGGTTTTGTAATATGAAAACTCAGGTTATGCATTTATGAAAGGTAGAGCTGGATTCAGGAGTTAATCTTTCAGTACAGAGCTTTTGTATGGTAGGAAACACTGGGATATCACATGTAGGTTTCACATATAGTCGCTTCACAGACTACGTACAGGAGGATTTTTGTTTTTTTTTCCCCTATTCCTAAGACTTGAACTCTGGGCCTGGGCACTGTCCCTGAGCTGCTGTTGCCCAGGGCTGGCACTCTACTACTAAGCCACAGTGCCATTTCCTACAATATAAGTTTAAATCACAGCTGCTTTCTTTAAGAGTCATGTGTGCATGTGCTCATATGCATGTGCATGTGCACACCAGTTCTGGTGCCTGAACTCAGGGACTGTTACTAAAGAATATTGCTTTGAGAAGAGAGATAAGAGAATAATAGAATTCACAAATTTGATCAAAGTATATCATATGCATATATGGAAATAGCAACATATGAAACCCCTTTTGTGCAATTAATATGTAATAATAAAACTACCACTTTTGATTATGATGATAATAATGGTGCTATATTATCCAGCTTTAAATACTTCAATGTCATGTAGTATATCTTGACTGTGCTACTTAATGTGTGGCCTGTTGGAATCTCCTAGAACCTTAGTTCCTTGCCATAAAAATGGAAGAATAGTACCTACCATATGGAATTATTGTGAGAACCAAAACAGCCATGTCAGGTATTAAGGAAGCAATATCTGGGCATGGTGCTGTGGAGCATGCCTGTAACCCCAGCAATTTAGGAGGTACAGATCTAGGAGAATTGTGAGTCTAGGCAAATAATGAGATACCCCCCCCCCCCCAATCTCAACAAAACAAGTTGGGCACTGTGGTGAGTACCTGCCCCCACCCTACATGCCAGACGTGGTGGTGTGCACCTGCTCCCCACCCCCACCCCTGCATGCCAGGCTGTAGAAGGATCTTGGTCCAAGGATGATCTCGGCCAAAAGCAATATCTTGCCTAACCTAGAGCAAAAAAAGGCTGGAAATGTGGTTTGAATGGTATGACACATGACTACCTAGCAAGTGTGAAATCCTGAGCTCAGTTCCACTCCCTTCCTGCCCCATGGTGCTAATATGAACTCCACCGTCATGGAAGGAGGGAGAGGATGACAACTGCCCTTTCAAATAGTTTTACCATTTTTCAACCATAGGAGCCAGCTGGATATTAACAATAAGAAGAGCGTAATTGACTCAATCCGGGATGAATATGCTTTTCTTCAAAAGAAATACCCATCTCTAGCCAACAGAAATGGAACCAAGTATCTTGCTCGGACTCTAAACAGGTAACACTTTCACTCTTTTACCCCCTGGCTTGAAATCAGGGCCTTCTGCTCTTGCTTGGTGTTTTCCCACTCATAGCTGACACTCTCCCACTTGAGATATGCCATCAGTTTCAGCTTTTGCTGAAATTGTTATTTGGAGATAAGACATGTGGATTTCACTCTATGGGCTGGTTCCAAACCATGATCCTCAGATTTCAGCCTTCTGAATAGACATGAGCTATCAGTGCTCACCCACATTTTCCCCTTTTGAAAAGGAGATGTTTTGGTTTTGCCAGCAGGTGTCTGAGACTCTTTCTTTATAATTCTTGTAAAGTAGATGTCTTTTTTGGGGTGTGGGGGATGGTCAGTACTAAATAATCAAATGAACTTAAAACATTAAAGTATGGTTTTGTTGTTGTTTGGAGCTAGTACTGGGGCTTAAACTCAAGGCCTAGGTGCTGTCCCTGAGCATTTTCGCTTAAGGCTAGTGCTCTGTTACTTGAGCCACAGCTCCATTTCCAGCTTATTGGTGTCTAATTGGAACTAAGTCTCACAGACTTTCTTCTATCCCAGCTGGCTTAGAACTGCAGTCCTCAGATCTCAACCTCCTGAATTAGGATTATAGGCATGAGCCATCAGTGCCCAGCAGTGACAAAGTTTTTGACAGTTAATCTAGTTTTGAGGTTATAACTAGTTATCAATGACTTTAATTCAAAAGCTGAAGTAAAATTTAGAATTTTTGCATGACTATTTTTAATTTAGAACTTTTAGAAGTAATGTGTGTTGTATACCTTGTTTCTCTCTGTAGGAACTTCCTAGGTGATTTTTAAGTGACTGCATAAATGAAAGCTATTTTCTCTTGGTTTTTGTCTGACCTCTAAATGAAAGGCAGATGGATTTGAGTAAGGGGGTTTTACACTATTCTGGGGACCTCCTATAAAAGATAAGCCAATAAAACCAAACTTTATGGGCAGAATTGGACTGACAGGCTTACTTTTCTTGGGGTAAAATGGTATTAATAGGAAAATAATTTGCATTAAAAAAATTTGTATTTGGCCAGGCACTGGTGACTCACAGCTGTAATCCTGGCCACTAAGAAGGCTGAGATCTGAGGATTGAGGTTCAAAAGTAGACAAGCAGGAAAGTTCATGAGCTTTTTATCTCCAATTAAATTGGCACCCCAAAAAAACTGGAAGTTGGAGCTGTGGCTCAAGTGGTAGAATGCTATCCTTGAGCACAAAGCTCCAGGACTGGCATTTAAAAAATTAAAACATTACATTTGCTTTTCTTTAACAGTCCCCACAATATGAGTCAAAGACAGATATTAAAAGTACTGACCAAAACATCTTCATTTATGTCATTTTTGATGTAGGTGTCCCTATAATCTAAGACTGCTTCATTACCTACAGGATAACCAATACAGTAAAACCAGTTGAAATGGGATTTTTTTTTTGTTCTGCTTTGTTTACTATTGTAGTCTCACTAGAGCAGAGATGCTTCATCGTTTGGGAGTTTGCCCTTTTCTCTTTTTTTTTTTTTTTTGTCCTGGGGCTTGAACCTCAGGGCCTAGGCACTGTCCCTGAGATGTTTTGCTCAAGGCTAGTGCTCTACTACTTTGACCCATGGCTTCATTTCCAGTTTTTGGAGTGGTAATTGGAGCTAAGAGTCTCACTTTTTTGCCCAGGCTGGCTTTGAACCGCAATCCTCAGATCTTAGCCTCCTGAGTATCTAGGATTACAGGCGTGATTACAGGCGTAAGCCGCAGTGCTCAGCAGGGTTTTCCCATTTCTCCAGTCAGGCTGTTCCTCTGTGAATCCTCCCCAGGTGTCCTTTAATTCAGTTAATTGTGACACTATTTACCAAGGAATGGTATCAGATCCCATAGACTGAGGACTCACTCCCACAAGACTGCCCTTCCACTCCGGTGTCAGTTACCAGTGCAAAGGTATAACCTTTGCTTCTGACTGGCTTCGCATTTAGCTTCCCAATCCTTTGGCTCCAGTTGATTTCCTGACGTGTCCCAGGACTCGCGGAAACATTGACTTATAAGTACCCACTTTCAATAAGGAATGTTACAGAGGATGAAGATGAACCAGTTGGGAGAAGGCAAGGCATATGGGATGAGCTAGAAAAGGCACCAGAGCTTAGCTTTCACACTCCTGGAGTTTGTCTGTGTTCAGCTGCATGGTCTTTGTCCTGAGTTTTCATGGCAGCTTCTTTGCACAGATGTTAGTGATTATATCATTGGCTCTTGGTGATTCATTTAATTGCCAGCATCCCGCAGGGTTGGAGCTTGGAGTAGCTTACTTCTGGAGGTACTTGAGCTTTTAGGCAATGTGGCTGAAGATCATAGATTTCTCAGAATCACACCACCATGATAAATTATGTGACAGGTTGTCTGTTCCCTTTCTTTGTACTTTAAAAACATGGCATGTTTGTAGCATCAGAATACTCAGGGCTTAATGTTTTCCAGGTTACTAATGCATCACATACGAGATTGCTTACCAGAGCTGAAAACAAGAATAAACGTGCTAGCTGCTCAGTACCAGTCTCTTCTGAACAGTTATGGTGAGCCTGTGGACGATAAGAGCGCTACTTTACTCCAGCTCATCACCAAATTTGCCACAGAATATTGTAACACAATTGAAGGAACCGCAAAATATATTGAAACTTCAGAGCTGTAAGTTAAATGTTTTTGTAAAGACTCCGTTAACCTAGATTGCGAGGTCGCTATCTTTTTGCTGAAGTGACTAAAATTACCTGATAGTGACTTCTTATCCATAAAACAAAAGTATAATTTTATAGAAATGGTAGGGTAACTGGTATGTGTATAAAATGCTTTGTAAACCACTATGCTCTTCGGGGAGTACTGGGGTTTGAATTAGTAAGCACGTACTCTACCACATAAGCCACACTCCAGCCTAAACTACTGTGCTTTTGTTTTTTTCTCTCCTGTGCCAATAATGGGGCTTGAACTCAGGCCCTGGGTGCTGTCCCTTAGCTTTTTCACTGCAGACTAGTGCTCTATCACTTGAGCCATAGCTCTATTTCCTGCTTTTTTGTGGTTAATTGGAGATAAGAGTCCCTAGGACTTTGAACAGAGATCCTCAGATCTCAATCTCCTAAGTAGTTACAGGTGTGAACCAGCAGCACCACCTAAACTACTGTGCTTTAAGAGCATAGGAACAATTTGAGGTCTTTTAAAAAGCAGTATTTTTACTTGACAATCATTTTGAAATATTTTCCCCCCTTGAGAAGAGAGAGGTCTCATTGTTGTCCAGGCTGTGCCCAAACTCATGAGCCATTTCCCTCCGTCTCTCAGGTAGCTAGGACTTCAGGAATGGGGCATATGCCACATTCTAACAATTTTTCTTAACTTTACTTTTAAAACATTCTATCAGGTCCTAGGATTCACGCCTGTAGTTCTAGCTACTTAGGAAGCTGAGATCCAAAGATCAGAGATCCAGGTTAGCCCAGGCAGACAAATCTGAGTGCAAGCTCTAGGATCAGCATAAAAAATAAATAAATAAAGCCAAAATTAACCTTAATTTTACCAACTAGAGATTATTCTTGCTAAGTTTGATATTGTCCTCGACAATGGTCAAGAGACTGAGTTTGTCAAAACAGAAGTAGGCAGTCAACAGGTCATCAGTTAATAATTATTTTTAAATTATATTAGGAATAATTATATATGTAATAAAAAGATAATTATGTGGCTATATAATTTCCTTATTTTTCTTCTTATTTAACAAAATTAGATAAGAGAAAACATGTAAGGAGATTTATTTCACCATATTTGAAAACTACATAAAATTTAGATTTCATTGTGGGCTGGCCCCATGGCAAAGTTTGCTAAGCTTAACCTCAATTTTGTGAATCTTAAGAAACAAGTATGGCATCATTCCCTGTCTTTAAGCTCATAAACTAGTTGAAGAGAACTAAGGCAGAGAAAAGCTGTTCAGCATTGCCTGATGTTTTATGTTGCAAACACATGGACATGGGAATAGATGGGATCAATTTTTTTTTTTTTTTTTGTCAGTTGTGGGCTTGAACTCAGGGCCTGGGTGCTGTCCTTGAGCTTTTTTTGCTCAAGGCTAGCACTCTACCACTTTGACCCTCAGCCTTCAGGTTTTCTGGTGGTTAATTGAAGATAAGAGTCTCACGGACTTTCCTGCCCTAGCTGACTTTAGACCATGATCCTTAGATCTCAGCTTCCTGAGTAGCTAGGATTACAGATGTGCGCCACCAGTGCCTGGCAAATAGAACTATTTATGTGGCAAACTTAGAGTTCTGACTTGTAGCTTCTTTGCGACATAGTAATACAAATAACCCTACAATTTATTGTCTTTCAGATGCGGTGGTGCTAGAATTTGTTATATTTTCCATGAGACTTTTGGGCGAACCTTAGAATCTGTTGACCCCCTGGGTGGCCTTAACACTATTGATATTTTGACTGCTATTAGAAATGCTACCGTGAGTATGCTTAACTTTTAGACTTCAAAAATGAGGCTAAAGCCCTTTTTCAAAAACTACGTCGTGTCTTATTTTTTTTAAACAGTACTAGGGTAATGTGCACTTGCTAGGCAGGCACTCTACCACTTGAACCAAGCCACTATCCCTTTTTGTTTGTGTTGTTTTTGTCAGTCCTGGGACTGAGCACTGTCCCTGAGCTTCTTTTGCTCAAGGCTAGTACTCTACCACTTGAGCCACAGCACCACTGTAGCTTTTTCTGTTTATGTGGTGCTGAGGAATCGAACCCAGGGCTTCATGTATACAAGGCGAGCACTTTACTACTAGGCCATATTCCCAGCCCCTTGACCTCATTCTTGAAGCAATACTTTTCAGGAAAAATACCAACAATGTGATTTTACTTTGTAGCGCTTGTGAAACCGCTCATAGCTATCAGTAAGAACCTGGAGGTTTTATTGTAAATATCAGCAATGCGATTTCATTGTAGCGTTTGTGAAACCGCATGTAGCTATCAGTAAGGACCTGAGGTTTTGAGGTTTTGTGGTTTCAGGGTCCTCGCCCCGCTTTGTTCGTGCCGGAGGTTTCCTTTGAGCTGCTGGTGAAGCGGCAGATCAAGCGTCTGGAGGAGCCTAGTCTGCGCTGTGTAGAGCTGGTGCACGAGGAGATGCAGAGGATCATTCAGCACTGCAGCAACTACAGCACCCAGGTCCGGTGGCGCTGGGCGTGGCCTGCTCCCCTCACCCCTCACCAGGAGTGAAGGAGAGGGATTCCCTTCAGGGTTTCAGCAATGTTTTCATTACAGTGACATTTTTTTTTTTTTTTTTTTTTTGCCAGTCCTGGGCCTTGGACTCAGGGCCTGAGCACTGTCCCTGGCTTCTTCCCGCTCAAGGCTAGCACTCTGCCGCTTGAGCCACAGCACCGCTTCTGGCGGTTTTCTGTATATGTGGTGCTGGGGAATCGAACCTAGGGCCTCGTGTATCCGAGGCAGGCACTCTTGCCACTAGGCCATATCCCCAGCCCTACAGTGACATTTTTATTTCTCTGTTGCACACAGGAATTGTTGCGGTTCCCTAAGCTTCACGATGCCATCGTGGAAGTGGTGACGTGTCTCCTTCGCAAGCGGCTCCCTGTCACCAATGAGATGGTGAGTGCGTCCTGGGCGTTTCGATCCCTAGGTAACAGCTAAGCCTTCCTTCGCGCTGTTGTGGTTAGTTTAGGCACCTCTTGCCATGAAAACGTATCTTATTCCAAAAGAGAGCTTGCAGTAATTATAGAGTAAGGTGCATTTTTTTTCCTTCAAGGTCTCATCATTGCTAACCTATAGTCATACTTTGTGCTGAGGAATGTGCATAACTTTACTGTTAATGTTGTGCCACTGAAGTTAATGGAGAATTAGTTCTGCCTCCAGCTGTTGTGAACTGAGTCTGTATTGCAAGCTTACTTCAACTGTGATGAGATTACATTTCCTTTTTAAAAATACAAATAAAATTACATCATTTAATTTTTGCTCAAGGCTGGCACTCTACCACTTGAGCCTCCATTTCAAGTGTTTTGGTGGCTAATTGGAAATAAAGAGTTTCATGGACGTTCCTGACTGGACCAGCTTTGAACCTCAGTCCTCAGATTGCAGTGCCTGCCCACCACATGTCACATTTTAACTAAGTACTTTATAATTAAAGATAATCACTACCTCGAGTCTAATAAAGTTAGCATGTTTAATTTATGACTGACGTAAACTGTTTTCTTGTTGATGTTGAACTAAATGCTTGATGTACATTAAAAAATGATCTGAAAATTTTAAGTATTGGAACTTTATTTCTACTAACAGTAAAGTGCTTCTACTTTTATGTCTTTTCTTCCTCAAAAGTAGAATTTTAAATTCTGAAATGTAAATTTCAAAGTTAAATTATTACTTGGCAAAGATTTGTCATTTGGAATATAATTTACTATTTAAACATGCACTTTATATCCTTTTTCAGTATATTCTGTTACTATACAGCTTTATACATAAACATCTCAAAAATAGACATATTTTTGTCTTTTATTCTTTTCCTAGGTCCATAACTTAGTAGCCATTGAGTTGGCGTACATCAACACAAAGCACCCAGACTTTGCTGACGCTTGCGGGCTAATGAACAATAATATAGAGGTAAACAGAAGTTGTCCTTGTGCAGAGATTGGAAATCTGTTGTATCTAAATTTACAGTAAACTTATTTAGCATGAAAACTTAACTATGAAACATATGTGCCACAGTAGCACCTCACATTTGCAAGGAAGTGTGGGGATTTCATTGGTTTGGGTTTTTTAATTCCTTTAAAATCATCAGATGGAATGATTAGTACTTTCTGCTAGTGGCCTTCATCAGTCTAGTGCTGAAGGACTGCCTGGCTTTGTTTCAGTAAGTGGTGTACTTGACTCACGTTGCAGCGTCTAGAACAAGTGAGGATTCAAGATGGTGTGTCCTTGGCTCTGTAAGCTGTGGAGGAAGCCCTATAAGAATGGCCCAACTTTTCATGAACTTGGAAATGCAGAGGACTCTTGGCTGTCCTGTGATCATGCATCTCGTGGACCTTTCCTTCCTGTTGATGTTAATGTAACATAGTAGCTAGAACAATTTTTCTAGAGGGTTCCCCCCCCCCACTCCCCTGCTACTCCTTGGTACAACAAGACCTAAATCTCCTATATAAAATTTTCTCTTTTTTCAACTTGAACACTCTAGTTAGAGCATGACAAAATGCCACCAAGGGCAGGGCAATCATCCCTCCTGTGCTTATGAGCGATTATAGAAAAGAGCTCCTGGACATCGACCGCTCACACCTGCCATCCTAGCTACTCAGTCTGGGATCTGAAGATCACAGTTTTGGGTTTTTTTGTTTTGTTTTGTTGGCCAGTCCTAGGGCTTGAACTCAGTGCTGAGGAATCGAGGAATCGAACCTAGGGCTTCATGTATACGAGGCAAGCATTCTTGCCACTAGGCCATATTCCCAGCCCCTGAAGATCACATTTTAAAGATAGCCTGGGTAGGAAAGTCTGTGTGACTCTTACCTCCAATTAAGCACCAACAAAGCTGAAAGTGGCGATGTGGCTCAAGTGGGACAGCACCCAGGCCCTGAGTTCAACCCCCAAGGAATGGCACCCAGAAAGCAAACAACCAACAGTAGCTTCTGTTTAATAGGCACTTAGAAGGAGAATTTTCCCCGTGACCCCCCAGTTCCAAGATACACTCAGAAAAAAAGAAGCTCCTATAGGAGCCCGGCTTAGCGTATTTTTCACAAATGAACATGTGAATGGTTTTAATGACTGCCAAGGAACTTTATTGGGAATATTCACTTAGCAATCGCCCTTTAAGAGTAGTTGTTAGATTGGAAACTGAGGGCTGAGGAAGAGTTAACAAAGCGAGTAAGCCAGGTCTGCTAGGGTCCAGGGCCAATAAGGGTGGAACTGGTTGTTTTCTAAAGTTTGTTAAAAATAAGTGTATTTTCCCCGCACTGGCTATAACCTCTGATGAAAACAATTAAAATTTCTGTTAAAAAAATGTTACACGTGAGACACCTCATCATGCAACCTGTGAACTCAAAGGTTTTTACAAGCTTGAGAATATATAGCATGAGGTGTTTTCATTGTAGGAGCAATTTTTATTTTAGTTCACCAAATGCCTTTCTACTGTATGTGATCCAGCCTGTTAGAGATCCGTTATCCTCACAGGCGCATCATTCTGTACAGCAGGCACCCAGTGCATGTTGAACAATCCTTACAGCTCGTACAAGTTTGATAAAAAAGCAAATTGCAATACTGAGCAGTTGGTCAGTCTGTTAAACTAACTGGGTTTTAGAAAAGTGCATCAGTGGTCACCACTTTCTAGGAAATAGTTTAGAATTAAGAATACTTTGGGGCTGGATGCTGGTGGCTCAGGCCTGTAATATTGACTACTCAGGAGGCTGAGATCTGAGGATCATGTTCAGAGCTAGCCTAGGCAGGGAAGTCTGTGAGACTCTGATCTCCAGTTAACCACCAGAAAAACTGGAAGTAGAACTGTGGCTCAAAGTGGTAGTGGGCAGCACTCAGGTCCTGACTTCAAGCCCCATGACCAAGAACAACAACAACAAAACTTTTAGGTTTTTTTGTTTAAATTATTTTTATTGTGCTAGGAATATGGCCTATGAGTGCTCTCCCCATAAACATGAGGCCCTGGGTTCAATTCCTCAGCACCACATATGTAGAAAACGGCCAGAAGTGGCGCTGTGGCTCAAGTGGTAGAGTGCTAGCCTTGAGCAAAAAGAAGCCAGGGACAGTGCTCAGGCCAAGTTTAAGCCCCAGGACTGGGGAAAAATTATTTTTATTAGTGTATATTAATTGTACAGTGGTTCCTTTTTGCTGGTACTGGGGCTTGAACTCAGGATCTGAGCTTGTGAGGCAGGCAATCTGCTGTTACGTCACACCACTAAACCTGTTTGAGTTTTTTTTCTGGTAATTTTTGAGAGCAACTCAATTCCTGTCAAGTGTTGGATCTGCCTCTGTCAGACTTCTCATCTCGGCTGGACAGTGGATAGGTGTCACTGGGTCCAGCTCTCCTTTTGGAAGGAATCTCTTTCCTACCTGGTTTGGTATTGAACTATTGTCCTCCTAATCTCAGTCTCCATGGAGCTAGGATTATAGTTTTTGAGCCACTGGCACTGGGCTCAGAAACGTTTATAAATGGCAGCCTCAACCTCAGATACTTTCCTCAAGGAAGAATGGTTTGGTTTCATTTTATGGGAGCTGCCTTGCATTTATACAGGTGGGCAGACCAGTGGCTTTAAAGCTTTTCACTTCACATTCTGCAGCAAGTGCTGAAGGCTGATATTGCTCAATCTTTCTTAACTTCTTGGCAAAGGGAAAGCTGCGCTTCATTCTCTCACTGGAGAATTCCTGGTACGGGCAGCCCTCTGTGACTCCTTACAATCCCACTCAGAGGTCTGCAGGAAGATTTGGTCTGCTTTATTGTGTCATGTGTCTCAGCAGTGAGCGACTACTAAGTTATGCCATACTTTCCAAACAAGATGACCATTTATCTTTTAGTTGGCACTTCTCAATATTCTGATAATCACTTGTTTGCATTTTTACAGGAACAAAGGAGAAACAGGTTAGCAAGAGAATTGCCTTCAGCTGTATCACGAGACAAGGTAAAAACAACAGCTTTAAAAGCATATTCCTAATTACCAAAAATAGACAGTAGCCTCAGAATATTGCAGTTGCAGAATCAACTTTTGTTGTGTAAAGACAAGTATGCAAGTTTAAAATACTTTGAATAATTTAAAGATAATTAGAATACACTACGATTAAATTAAAGATACTTTTTAACTGTTAGGACTTTAAAAAAAAACTTCAGAATCATCACGGTTTGTTTTTTTTTTTTAAGAGAAAGGACAACAGAACAGGTTTTAATTAGCAATAAGTATAGCAGTTGGTATATTAAAATGTGTGGTATGACAGTCTGTTGCCATGAATTCTTTGCCAGAAAAAACCTTTTTCAGTGCCAAAAACAAAATGAAGCTTTTGGATTTTTCTTAGGTATTCATCTGAAGAAAACTTTTCACAAAGGTAGTGAGGCTGACTAGACTGCTTTATCTCTCCCATGATGATTTTTGTTTTTCATGTATTTTAATATTTCAGAGGGGAAACAGGTCACATGGATCAAATATTTCTGAGTGCACTTTTGGCATCCTTGATTTTTTTTTTTCCCTGCGTTTTTTGCCCGTAGTCTTCTAAAGTTCCAAGTGCTTTGGCACCTGCCTCCCAGGAGCCCGCCCCTGCCGCTTCTGCCGAGGCTGATGGCAAGGTCTGTTCTGATTTTAATCTAAGCCTGCATGCCTGCTTGTTTGCTGCAACATTATCTTCTGCAGACAGTACACTGAATAGAAGAATATTAATATGGGGTATTGTGCTAAGGTTATCACTTTTGTCTGATTGGAAGCTTTGAAATTATGTAACAATGCATTCTTTATAAATGCTGGCATGCTTCTGCTTGCAATGTAGAAGATGCACACAAAAGAAGTAATTTAAAGAGGAAATTATCCTGCATTTAAAAAAGTTTCAAGCAACGGTATTTAAAATTTGCTTGTTAAATTGCATGTTTCAACATCTTTTAACAGTTAATTCAGGACAACAGAAGAGAAACTAAAAATGTGAGTCCCTTGCTTCAGAATGGAAATGCTGTTGCCTTTGGCGCTCAGTGAAACACTGTCTTTAAAGTTGTTGAAGAACTTGTTTGTTCAGTGGCATCACTAGTTCCTGTCTGTTATGTTCTGTTTCTTTTACCTAATACATGTAAGGTGGCACTAATTGTTTTAACACTGTTTAATAACACTAGGCTTTCATACTGTTGTTACCAAAATTAAAAACTGTTTTGAAGGTAACAGAGATGGAAACTGGCCAAGTGCTGGGGCTCCATGCCTCTAATCCTGGCCAATCTGGAGACCCAGATCTGAGCATTGTGGCTCAGAGGCAGCTGAGGCAGGAAATTCTGAGACATTTATCTCCCAACTAAGCACCAAAATGCTGGAAGCAGAACTGTGACTCAAGTGGCAGAGTGCTAGCCTTGAGTGAAAAAGCTAAGGGAAGAGCACCATGGCCCCGAGTCCAAGCTCCACTACCAGTATATAAATAATTTTGAATTTTGGTAAGAATTATGATCTCAGAGATGAAAATTGTACTTTTAAGCATTTCTGAGATCTGTCCAGGACTAATGGATAATCCTCTAATGCTTCTTTATCATGTGTCTCATTTCTGTGTGTCTCACTAAATACATAATTCCCTCACCCACACATGCTTCAAATGCTTGCATGAGCCAATCAAAACAAATGGGGACTGACAATTAGAGACGGCTAATGACCATTTCAGCAGCAATTTCAATGTGTAAATTAGTTTGTCCAGCACATACCTACTTCCTTTCCTTACTTAGTATGCAGACTAAATTTCACAGCCTTAGGAATGTTTTGCTTTCGCTCATATACTGACAACCAATGTGCTCATCACTTAAGGTTTCACTCATTTGCACTTGAAAATATCATTACGTTTTTTAAGCTGTTATATAAAGATTACATAACTTATTCCTGCACAGATACACAGCTCTCTTTTAACATACTAGAGGAAGATTTGGGCAAGTGGTTCAATTTGGAAATGATACCCAAGATTGCCATTTTCTTATAACTACTGTAACGGTAGTTAACAGACTTTTGAAAATGGCCCTAAAAACATGTTTTCAGTATTATTCAGTATTGATGGATTATGTTTCCCCATTGTCGTAAACAGTCATTTCCTTTTTTGAGAAGTGAAAACTATAATCATTATCTCAGATAATGAAGTTGCAGTACTGTTTTAATTAAGTGTGGAGATGTGTGCTCATGGAACATGAGATGAGAGTTGAGCTTTTCAGGGTGAACTTGAGGAGACTGAACTGAGTGGGCAGCTCTGGGTTTCCTTGTTGGGTGGCTTTTGTTTTTCCCCACATTCCAGTGGCTGAGGGAACAGTGAATAAATATGGGGCTGTGGAGGGGGAGAGCACACAGCGCTACCGCAGTCTCTCTGGGACCCTGCTGTCTGCCTGAGCAACTCCCGTGGGCACTGGGGTTCTTGGTTAGTGTCATCATCCATGTGTGGTTGGTACAAGTGTTGGGAAAATGTGTTCCCAGGTTGCATCAGGAGGTGGCGGGATTGGAGACAGTGGTCAAGAACCAACAACAGGCAACTGGAGGGGAATGCTAAAAACTTCGAAAGCTGAGGAATTGTTAGCTGAAGAAAAATCCAAACCAATTGCAGTTATGCCGGCAAGTCCCCAAAAGGGCCACGCTGTCAACCTGCTGGATGTGGTAAGCCATGCGAACTGGGGTGACATTCAACAAATGTTCAAATTAGAAGGAAAACTATGAGAAAAGTCTCAAAAACTTTACTCCCCAGTATGTTAGTCATTTTTCTTTACTATTAAATGTCACTTTTCAATGTTAATGTCACTGTTTTAGAATGGCAAAAAAGTAACATTTTTCCCTCATCTCATTCAGCCAGTTCCTGTTGCACGAAAGCTTTCTGCCCGTGAGCAGCGAGACTGTGAGGTTATTGAACGACTCATCAAATCCTATTTTCTTATTGTCAGAAAGAATATTCAAGACAGGTTAGTATTACGTAATACAGACAAGAGTGGAACACTGTTGAGTCCATGATCTGGTTTGCTAACACTTGGATATAAAAGTTGTATATGTGTTTGGGTTGTGGCTGAAGTACAAGGGCACCTGCCTGGCAAACAGGAGGCCGAGTCCAACCTCAGCTTCAAAAAACAAAAACACATTTGGGTAACTGGTAACAAGCATCAATCTGTTAATAGAATAACCAGGAACCACTTATTCAAGAAATAAATGGAGCCAGGCACCGGCAGCTCACACCTGTAATCCTTACTACTCAGGAGGCTGAGATCTGAGGATTGCAGTTCAAAGCCAGCCCCAGCAGTAAAGTCTGTGAGACTCTTATTGCCAATTAACCAACAGAAAACCAGAAATGATGCTGTGGCTCAAGCGGTAGAGTGCTAATGCTTACAATCTTTAGTTAGAAGAATGGGTCCCAGCTACTAGGAAGGTCGAGGGGCGAGGTCAGAGTGGGCAGTTGGAGACTTGTGAGGGGCAGCTTGAGTCAAACCCAGTCTGATCCGCAAGAGAAAAAAAATTTTTTTAATAGCTGAGGAACTTAAAAAGGTCTGAATTCAGGACCTGGGCGTTGTCCTACAGTTTTTCATTCAAAGCTTATACTCAACCTCTTGAGCCACAGCTCCATTTCCCTTCCAGCTTTTTGGTGGTTAATTGGGACTTTTTTGCCTCTGATCTCAGCTTCCTGAGTAGACGGGATTACATGGCCTTAAACTTTTAATCCTCCTACCTCAGCATTCAGAGTGCTGGGATTATCTGCACATACCACCATTAAGAAATTTTTCTAACTTTAATGTAGTTTAATAGTTTTGGTTACATAGCAAACTGACTTGCCTTTTTAGTTACTTAATAAGTGCTAAGTTATGTGTGTGTTGTCTGATGTTTCCTCTCTCCTGCTCATTATGGTGTTATTTCATGCAGTAGTAGAGAGAGAAAAAGTTAGGTGTGTCAGGATATATTAGAAAATACACTATATCCAATTTGTGGTAATCTCTTAGCAAGTAAGAGAAATTTCATTGTACAAAGGAATAAAAAGCCAACTGGCCTGATACTTTGTGTGGGAAGTTGTAGAATCAGTTACCACCAGACTTAACAGCGGAAACTAAATAGAAATACAACTCTTCCAGACCTTAGGTTTTGGTTCCCTCTTAAAAGTATTTACTCCAAGCCAGGCACCAGTAGGTCACGCCTGTAATCTTAGCAGTTCAGAAGCTGAGATCTAAGGATTACAGTTTAAAGCCAGCCCAGGCAAGAAAACCTGTGACTTACCCAAAGTTTGGCCAAGTCGTAGAGCACTAGCCCTGAACACAAGCTCAGGGACTGCCCTGAGTTAAAGAACCAGTGCTAGGTAAAAAATCTACAGGTAAGTGAAAAACATCAGCAGAAGTTGCCAGCTCGCCCCCACCCTGAGCTGTCACTAAGAATATCTGGACATTGGCGTTCTGACCTCCTAAAATACTCATGTACTAGTCTGATGCCTGCCCAGTGTCTCATGCCTCTACTAATTTCTCTGGAGGCTGTCAGCGGGGGCAGGAAAGTCTGTGACAAATTAACTTTTCTCTTAATTAACCACCAAAAAAGGAAGAATAGCTATGGCCTAAATAGTAGAACACTTAAGCTTTGAACCAGACAGCTCAGGGACAGCGCCTAGGCCCTGAGTTTAAGCTCTAGGGCTGCTTGCCATTAGATTGTATGAATACGCTATATTTTGTGTGCCTATTCACCAATTTATGCATCTCTGAGCCTTTTCACATTTTATCAAGTTCATTACAAATTCAATAAATATATGGGATAGTGGTAAGTGAGATGAAGGTAAAATAAAATAGCAAAATTAAGCAGGGCCTGAGTCTAAGCCCCAGGACTGGCACCAATTGTTTTTTAAATTGTTGCTTTCCTTAGTGCCACTAAGGAAAATCCCAAAGTAATTCAAATTATTTAGCTTTCTGTTTTTTGTCTTGCAGTGTGCCCAAGGCAGTAATGCACTTCCTGGTTAATCACGTGAAGGACACGCTTCAAAGCGAGTTGGTAGGACAGCTGTACAAGTCATCCTTGCTGGATGACCTTCTGACGGAATCGGAGGATATGGCACAGCGAAGGAAAGAGGCAGCTGACATGTTAAAGGTAGCATTACAACCTTCCAACTTTACACTTGGGATAGCATATTACATTATATTACTACATTTTTCTTTTTTTTTTTTGCCAGTCCTAGGCCTTGGACTCAGGGCCTGAGCACTGTCCCTGGCTTCTTCCCGCTCAAGGCTAGCACTCTGCCACCTGAGCCACAGCGCCCCTTCTGGCTGTTTTCCATATATGTGGTGCTGGGGAATCGAACCAAAAAGCTTCATGTGTAGGAGGCAAGCACTCTTGCCACTAGGCCATATTCCCAGCCCCTACATTTTTCTTCCTGTTAGTACTTAACGAAGTTTGTTAAACTGGGCACTGGTGGCCCATGCCTATAATCCTAGCTACTCAGGAGGCTGAGATCTGAGGATTTCCTGGCAGGAAATTTCTTGACTCATCTCCAACTAACCAGCAAAAAGTTTTAAGTAGAGCTAATGTATGGCTCAAGTAGTAGAGTGCCAGCCTGGAGCAAAAAGCTAAGGTTCCAAAAAAGGTTTTATATGTAACACGTCAACATAAAAAACTTAAGAAATTTCTCCATGTAATTCAGATTTATGTAATAACCTTTGATTTTCTTCCACGTAGGCATTACAAGGAGCCAGTCAAATTATTGCTGAAATTCGAGAAACTCACCTCTGGTGAAGAGAACTACATAAAACACTGAGACTTTGTTGACTCAAAAACGTGCTAGTTACTGCCTACTTGAGTAGAATTGTATTTATGAACTGTGTATCACAACAGTATCAATCTGCTCATGTGAAGACTGGCTATAAATGAGAAGTGTACTCTGCATTACAGAACAAATCACACATTTAATCCAGATAATAAATGGCTGTTTCTAAAGTTTCCGTGTATACATACATACATATATGAATATATATAGTGTATAGATGAAGTCTGTCTTGTGACGGTTTCATCTGAACTTAAAAAGAACTGTTGATGTTCTAGTTGTACAAAATTTGCCTGTGGGGAAGATGACCTGTGTGAGCTTGTCCTAAAAGTGCTACACATAGTCCTTGGGGAAGACAATGCATACACCATACAACTGACCTGGCTCTGAAAGGTGGGGCTTGGCAATCTGACATAGTCACTGTCCTTCAATGTAGTTTAAATCTCTGCAGTCTGTGCTGTGTTCGTTACTAGCAAGCTGAAGGCACACATGGATCTGGAGCCCTGAAGATTCAAATTCACTCACACTTCAACCTGAAAGCATTACGACTTCCTGCATTAAAAACACTCGTCTTAGTTGATTTAGTAATGTTAGCCAGTTCCTTTAAGTTTTACTTGTTTCTCTAATAGTAAATCAGATATACCTATAAAGTGGGCACTTTCATATTCCAAGACTGCCTTTTTGTGGAAATTCAAATCCAGTGTACTCGCTGTAATTCTGTTGGCAGTAGGTACCAACTATGTTAGCAGAGTGACTGAGAAACACTGACTGGCCAAGTTCTGCAGAGAAAAAAACATCCAGACACACACACCAACCACACTGCATTCAGAAGTTGGAGCTGTTGGCAGCACTATACATGGGAAGAAAATTACGTATCACAAATACAACTTGCCAGGTTGTAGACATGTTTTTATGAAGGATTTTTTGGCAGAGAAAACATGAATATTAGCTTAAGGTCCCCATTTACCAAGAAATATTGGTTGCAAGTGATCTCAAACATAGATGAGTTTGACAGAACATCTTTGAATTCATTCAGTGAATGCATGCTGTCAAAATGTTAAAACCAAAAGCCAGCTGTGAAACGAGCCACCCATGACTTCTCAAATGGACCAGATGGCTACCACCACAGCCTTTTGAGTTTGCAAGAGAAAACAATTCACAATGCGCCTCTTTTCTGCCTATCACATTTGAAGATGTAAACTTTCAAAACATGCTGGGCACCTGCTGGTACTACACACTGAAAAAAGTAAGTTTCAAGAACGCCTGCCTTGCTGGCTCTTAAAAGTGAGGTTCTGCAATGTGGAAATGATCTCCAGCATATTTATAATAGAATACTGTATGTTCTTGCTGTGTAAATAAAGTTGCTGGTATAAAATGACACTAGTTTGTCAATGAAAAAATTCCTCTTCACGTCTTAGCCATGTTTAAAGGAACTTGACTATTTTTTTGTCAGCTGTAGGGCTTGAACTCAGGGCTTGAACTTGAGTGCTATCCCTCAGTTCTTTTGCTGAAGGCTGCAATTCTATCACTTTAAGCCACAGTACCACTTCTGATTTCCAGATGGTTAATTGGAGATAAGTCTCATGGGGACTTTCCTGCCTGGGCTGGCTTTGAACTGAGATCCTCAGATATCAGCCTCCTGAGTAGCTAGCACCTGGATGAATTTATAGTTTTTAAATACCTAAATCTACCTCAGTACCCACTAGTTAGCTGATCC
The DNA here is from genome assembly GCF_023159225.1 of Perognathus longimembris pacificus. NCBI lineage: Eukaryota > Metazoa > Chordata > Mammalia > Rodentia > Heteromyidae > Perognathus > Perognathus longimembris. The sequence continues at coordinate 67,537,919 of NC_063161.1, forward strand.
TGTACCAAAAACTTTCTTTTGCTAGTCCTGGGGCTTAAGCTCAGGGCCTGAACACTGTCCTTGGCTTCTTTTTGCTCAAGGCTAGCACTCTACCAATGAGCCATAGCACCACTTCAGGCTTTTTTACATATGTGGTGCTGAGGAATTGAACCCAGGGCTTCATCTATGCATGGCAAACACTACCAATAGGCCATATTCCCAACCCCCCAAAAACTTTTTCTAGTAATCTCACAAGTCATTGAGGTATTGCTGCATATCCATTTCTGCATATGAAGATAGTAAACTATACTGCAGCCTGTAGGAAAACTGGTCATTTTCTGCAATCCATCCTCAGGAAAACAGGCATGCTAGTACCTTTGTTTTTCACATGTAGAATCAGTTCTGGAAAATTAGCTTGCATACAATGTGATGGGAATCTGCTTTGTTCTTACATTCCATGTTGCTCCTCTCTCAGCCCATTCTTCTTATGTATCCAAAGAAACTTACAATGAAGAAAGGACTTGCCCATCCCGTCTAGGCCCATTCTTTCTATGTATCCAAAGACAGATAGAATAAAGGGATTGACCCACACCCTGTTTTCCCAGGCCCGTATAAGCATCAGGCAAAACCTCAGGTATGAGCTGACCTTTGACATGCAAGCAGGGCAATTCAACTAAGCCCAGCTATAAGCAATCCATGCTGGGCCCAAGGAAAGCCACAGACTTCCTAGACCTAGTGGCACTTTGAATAACCTCTGCCTTTGCTCAGACCCTATATAAGCCCGGTCCCAAATTCACCCCCTTGCACAACTTCCAATCCCACCAGGTTTGTACCCCTCGCTGTTTCTCAATAAACAGTCCTCACCTTGTTGAGGATTGAGTCTGGCCTATTCCTTTTCCACTCTCCATTTTTCCTAACACTATGCAGCATCTGGATATCTTTTGTTGTCTTATAATTGCATAGCTGGTGAAATATTTGCCTTTTCTTTCATTTCTTTTCAGTTCACCTTCAGTTACAATCTGCTTGGGGACAAAAGGCATGTTTCCAAATTGATTAAATATTTCTACTGTAGGAATCCAGTCAAGAAACTCATGATGGCAACTATGACTCCATCTAACACTCTTTGTGTAAAGCGACGTTTATGTTCCCAAGAACAGATGTGCCACTTCTAATACAGAAGCACAGCTAGATTTTAGCATGAGGGGGAGAGATGGAACCTAGCAAAATGCTCTACCATTCAGCCATGGCTCCAGCACAACATGGCTAACTATAAAAAGAACCACAGAACAAAGTATGGTGAGGTGCTCTGGAACCACCCACTATATATACACAAGTACCTCAGTTCTTTGCGCTGCCACTCATCGCTCCCACAAGGACAGGACAGGAAAGACATTCTGGGAGGATTTTCAAAAGTTTAATACTGGAAATAATGCTTTTCTACAATTGCCAATGTTTGTATGCATTAAATAAAAAACCTTGTTTATTAACAAGTCCATAAAAATAATTTACTCACATTCTCAGGCCTAGTATATTCTTCATTCTATATTTTTTTTTGCCAGTCCTGGGGCTTGAACTCAGGGCCTGAGCACAGTCCTTGGCTTCTTTTTGCTCAAGGCTAGCACTCTACCAACTTGAGCTACAGCGCCACTTCTGGCCTTTTCTATATATGTGGCGCTGAGGAATCGAACCTAGGGTTTCATGTATACGAGGCAAGCACTCTTGCCACTAGGCCATATTCCCTCTTCATTCTATTTTGTACTAAAGCAAACTGCCCATATAATAAGAATGAAGCCAGGTCGGGTGCAGATGGCTCATACACCTGTAGGAGGCTGAGATCTGAGGACTGCGGTTCAAAGTCCATGAGATTCTTCCCTGTAATGAACTTCCAAAAAGTCAGAAATGGAGTTGTGGCTCAAGTGGAAGAGTGATAGTTGTAAGCACAAAAGCTTGGGGAGGGACAGTGCAAAGGAACTGAATCCAAGTGGCAGGATCAGCACCAAAAAAAAGAAAAGAAAAAAAAAAAAGGCAAATGCTACTCCAGAGGCTGAGATCTGAGGATTATGATTTGAAGACAGGCCAGGCAGGAAAACCCATGAGACTTTTATCTCCAATTAACCACCAAGAAGTGGGAAGTACATCTGTAGCCCAAGTGCTAAGGCATGAGACTTCAACAAAAAAGCTTAGGGACAGCTCCCAGGCCCTTAGTTCAAGCAAGCCCCAGGATGGGCACACCGAAAAAAAGGATTGATGGCTATGTCTGAACAACCAAAGAAGAATTTTTCATAACTGAAGCCACTTTATAATGTAGAAATTTCTTTTTCCTATTTTAAGTAAAGAAAGTCCATTTTTGAGAATATGTTGTCCAACAACTAAAATACACTCCGGATTTGTTACTGGTCTGTGATTGATACTGACTCCACCTTCTGTTATCATCCGATACCTAAAAACAGAAACACTTAGTTAACTAGGATGATAGAAACACTTTCCCCTCTCCCATGAGATACTTATTTCACAACTTCAGAGGCTCTCCAATCCAAACCACTTAGTATCTTGTGTGTGCACAGGCAGTGGTTCTAGGCTTCCACTCTTGGCATTTTCACTCAAGTTCTAGTTGAGCCACATCTCCACTTCTGGCTTTTTGCTGGCTAACTGGACGTGAGTCTGATTCTCTGAGATCTTCAGATATTAGCATCCTGAGTAGTTAGGATTATAGGCATGTGCCACTAGTGGCTGGCAGTTACATTTCTTCCTCTTTTTTTTTTTTTTTTTTAATTTTGCCAGTCCCGGAGCTTGAACGCAGGACCTGGGCTCTGTCCTGAGCCTCTCTGTGCTCAGGACTAGTACTCTTAGCACTTGAGTCACAGCACCACTTCTGGCTTTTTCTGTTTATATGGTACTAAGGAATCAAACCCAGGGAGGGCTTCATGCATGCTAGGCGAGCACTCTACCGCTAAGCCACATTCCCAGGCTCCATGGCAGCTCTATTTCTTACCTTCATGTTCATGATTAGACTTTTGCCTTATTAATGATTATCTTCCAAAGGAACATATGTAAGGCATCATAGTGACTTTTCTATTGAGTGAAGAACAAGAGCTGGACTATTGCACAGCCCCTAAGAACTCTATTCAGTTGCTAGTGGCTTTCAAGATGAAAAGTAAACAGGAAGAAGAGAGTTTTGCTTTCTGGAGAGCTTCTCACCCACCTTGAGAAAAAAATCACAGAAATTTCTAAAAAGCAGTTATCAGGCATTGGTGGCTCAGACCTGTAATCCTGGTTACTCAGAAGGCTAGACTGAGGTTCAAAGTTAGCCCAGGAAGGCAAGTTTGTGAGTCTTACCTCCAATTAAACACCAAACAGCTAGAAGTATAGCTGTGGTTCAAGTGTTAAAAGAGTGCTAGCACAAAAGCTCAGGGGCAATTCTTAGGACAGGCCCCGTATTCAAGCCCCAGAACCAGAACAAAAACAACAACAAAAACCTCATCAACACAAAGACTTTGTATTTATGGACAAGAAGTATTGTAGGGGGGCTGGGGATATAGCCTAGTGGCAAGAGTGCCTGCCTCGGATACACGAGGCCCTAGGTTCGATTCCCCAGCACCACATATACAGAAAACGGCCAGAAGCGGCGCTGCGGCTCAAGTGGCAGAGTGCTAGCCTTGAGCGGGAAGAAGCCAGGGACAGTGCTCAGGCCCTGAGTCCAAGGCCCAGGACTGGCCAAAAAAAAAAAAAAAAAAAAAAAAAAGTATTGTAGGCTGTTCGTTTCCAGATTGTTAACATAGAGAGATCAAGGGGCTGGGAATATGGTCTAGTGGCAAGAATGCTTGACTCCTATACATGAACCCCTGGGTTCGATTCCCCAGCACCACATATACAGAAAATGGCCAGAAGTGGCACTGAGGCTCAAGTGGCAGAATGCTAGCCTTGAGCAAAAAGAAACCAGGGACAGTGCTCGGGCCCTGAGTCCAAGGCCTAAGACTGGCAAAACAACAACAACAACAACAAAAAATACACAGATCAATCCTATTTAGTTAAATGATGAGTGTTACTTAAGAACCCTGGCTAAATTTGTGATAAGTCAGGGTAAAACTCTAGTACCCGCAAATACACCATTAAAAAAATTCATAAAGGGAAAAATGCTTCCCCAGTGAAGAAAATTCTTTTTGTGCTAGTTCTGGGGCTTGAATTCAAGGTCTGGGCTCTGGCACTGTTCAGGAGCTGTTTTGCTCAAGGCCAGTACTACCATTAGAGCCACTGCTCCAATTCCAATTTTCTGGTGGTTAGCTGGAGAGAAGAGTCTCATAGGCTTTCCTGTCTGGCCTGGCTTCGAGTCGTGATTCTCAGATCTCAGATTCCTAAGTAGCTAATGATTACAGGCATGAACCACAGGCACCAGGCTGTGAAGAAAATCCTTAAAGTCAATGATTCATTGTTGAAAGTGTATGTCAGCCTAATAATTAGGGAGTCAGTTACAAGAAGTACATGCACAGAGAGACAATGGGCTTTCTTTTTTCTTTATATATGCATTTAAGGGCTCTGTAGGATAGAGGCAAATAATCCACAACAATTGGAAGTCAAAAAATTACAGCAAATGTCATTCATCACAGTAACAATGGCAGATGTGTGCTCAAACTCCCACAGATGAGGCACCCAAGGTCTTCAATTTTTCTCTCAACCTATCACTTCAGTTATAAATGGATAAACATCAATTGTATGCCAAATTATTTCTAGTGGAACAAAAGTATATGCCCTGAAACCAGACACCAGTGGCTCATAAGCCTATAATACTAGACAGGAGGCTGAGACTTGAGGATTTTGGTTTGAAACCAGCCCAGGCAGGAAAGGCCATGAGACTCTTTAATTAACCAACAAAAAAAGCTGAAAGTGGCACTGTGGCTTAAGTGGTAAAGCACTAGCCTTGAGCAGCAGCTCAGTGTCCAGACCTTGAGTTCAAGCCCAAGACCAATGCACACTCATACCCTCACACCAAATATATGCACTAATAATAAAGCACAACTGAGCAACTAAAAGTCTTTTTCCTGAAAAAGAAAGATGCGGTTCACTAGGGAAATATTACATTTTTTTTTTTTTTTTGGCCAGTCCTGGGCCTTGGACTCAGGGCCTGAGCACTGTCCCTGGCTTCTTTTTGCTCAAGGATAGCACTCTGCCACTTGAGCCACAGCGCCACTTCTGGCCGTTTTCTGTATACGTGGTGCTGGGGAATCGAACCCAGGGCTTCATGTATATGAGGCAAGTACTCTTGCCACTAGGCCATATCCCCAGCCCCAATATTACATATTTTATAAGCCTTATGAAGTTAAAATAATATACTGGAAGCCAGGTGCTGTTAGCTCACACCTGTAATCCTAACTACCCCTCAGGAAGATGAGCTGTGAGAATCACAGTTTGAAGCCAGGCAGGGCAGGAAAGCCCCTGAGACTCTTATCTCCAATAAACCATCAAAAAGCTGGAAGTGAAGCTGTGGCTCAAATGGTATAGCGTTAGCCTTGAGCAAAAAGCTCAGGAACATGGGCTGGGAATATGGCCTAGTGGCAAGAGTGCTTACCTCATATACATGAAGCCCTGGGTTTGATTCCTCAGCACCAAATATATAGAAAAGACCAGAAGTGGCGCTGTGGCTTAAGTGGCAGAGTGCTAGCCTTGAGCAAAAACAAGCCAGGGACAGTGCTCAGGCCCTGAGTCTAAGCCCCAGGACTGGCAAAAAAAAAAAAAAAAAGCTCAGGAACAATGCCCTGAGTTGAGGTCACAGAACCAGCACCAAGAAAAACAAAAAAAGATACACTATGGAGCTCTGAACATGGTCTCACTGGCTCACATCTACTATCACTGCTACTAGGAGGCTGAGATTTGAGGACAGCTGTTTGATGCCAGCCTAGCCAGAAACATGTGCAAAGACTCTTACCTCCACTTAATCACGAAAAAGCTAGAAGTGAAGCAGTGGCTCCAGTGCTAGAGCACCAGGCTTGAATGAAAAAGCTAAGGGACAATAGCACCCAGGCCGAGTTCAAGCCTCACAACTATAGTTCACAGACATTTTCAACAATAAGTAGTTTCCACTTCATTCACAGACTAACCTAACCTCCAAAGGCAATGAGATGCTATGAAAGCCTTCTCCAGAAAGCGCTCTCTGTGGGAGCATGTGGTACAAATTTTAACGCCCAATGTGAACCAAGGAGTGAAGTCATCTCACCCCCGGGGCCCATCTGGAATGGCCTTCGCTTTGCGACACGTGTCCAGGACACTTGTTCCAGGGTCGAGAACTAACTCAGAGAAGGAAGCTTCCTTAAACAACTCCTTTAGCTCTTCATCCGACATGACCTCCAGCGCGTCGATGCTGCTATGATAAAGGACATGCGTGCACCTGGAAAACATTTCAAAGCTCATAGCCACTGACTAATTGTGGAGAGTCCATTATGTTCCATGCAGAAAGTTCCTCAAAGAGCTATATCTAGTGCGTGTGATTCATAAGATCATCTTCCCACCTCCCCCAATAAACACTTAAAGCACTAAAATCAAATGCTGGCAATCTATGTCAATGATTAATGGGAAGATAATCATAAAACAGCACAGCTCCCAGTATTCTCAAGTCTGTGAGAGCTAAACCATTCTGAAGGTCACCTCTTAGCAGAATCCAGCCCTTCCTGTCCATGCACCAGCTTTGTCACTTCTGCGGCCAGTCGTTTCTGAGCACCTCGCTTTTCTGGTTCTTTGGCATGCAGCTGCATGATGTGATCGATCTCTGGAAGAGGCAGGAAAGTGAAGAGCTTCAGGTACCTTGGGGAGGGGAGAAGTGTTACAGTTACCTCGCATGCTTATCTCCAGCATCCTCATACTTCAAAATCTTTTTTTTTCCTTTCTTTTTTCTGGGGCTTGTCAGGGCCTTGCCCTTTTGCTTGGCTTTTCCACTGAAAGCTAGTACTCTACCACTTGAGCTACAGCTCCACTGCTGGCTTTTTGGTGGTTGAACTGGAGATAAGAGTCTCTCAGATTTTCCTGCCTCGGCTGGCTTCAAACCATGATCCTCAGATCTCAGCCTCCTGAGTAGCTATGATTTCAGACATGAGACACAGGTGCCCAGCTAAAATCTATTTTTAAATCTGAAAAATAAACATGTAGAATGTACTGCCAATAAGTATAACATGCATCAGATGCTATTCAGACCGAAAATAGTCCTTTCTTCCATTGTCTTTTACTGTCAGTACTGGACTTGAACTCAGGACCTCACACTCTTAGCTTTTCCACTCACCTCAAGTGCTCTGGCACTTGAGCCACCCCTACACCTCTGGATTTTTGCTCATTAATTGGAGCTAAGTCTCAGGCTTTCCGGCCCTGGCTGACTTTGAGCCTTGATCCCCAGATCTCAGCTCAGAGTCCTGAGTATCTAGGATCACAGGCACTGAGCCACCAGCTCAGAGCTGCTATTTTTTCTTTAATCACATTTGTTTTAGAGTTTTCCTTTCTAAAAGCAGAGAAACAGTAGAAACACAGATGAAGGCCCTGGCCCATTCCATTCATTCCCTTCCTGGCCCCTGCAGATAACTACAAATCTGAATTTGTTTCCATCCTTCTTCTCAAGGACACTTGTATACTTTGGTGTGTACTTATAAATAAAAAGCACCATTTAAAAACAGAAACAGTATTCCATACCTCCTTTTCTTAAATTTTTGTAGTAAAATCTAACAGGTAGAAACAAGTGTGTTAAAGGATGTAAGGTATGGAGGTGGCCAGAGTGATTTGAATACATAATATACACATGTGGAAATGCCACAATGAAATCTCCCCTGAAAGAAGCAAGCATATTATACATATTAACATTGTCACTATGCAGCATATGTAACTACTACCTTGGTTAAGAAATACAACTCATAATGCTACCCACTCAGAAGACTGAGATCTGAGAATCGAGGTTCAAGGCCCACCTAAGGAGAAAAATCTTTGAGAATCTCATCTCAATCAGCAGAAAGCCAAAAGTAGAGGTGTGGTTCATGTGGTAAGAGTTTGATATTTTTAGCCTTGAATGGGAAAGGCAAGCCAAGAACATGAGGCTGAGTTCAAGTCCCAGTACTGGTGCATTAAAAAAAAAAATTACAAAGGGTAATAAATTCGCTGGCTAAAACAGTATCATGAGAGTTGGTGGCGTAACTCACATGACAGAGCACCTATCAGGCAAGCGCTAAGCCCTGAGTTCAAACACCTGTACTGCACAAACAAAACAATAAGAAAAACAATATTACAAGCATGTGTTACTTTTTCACAGCCAACTCCTAAAAGCTCACCTTTCCACACAATCATCTTGCTGTCTGACAAAGAACTGATAGAGTTCAAAAGGAGAAGTTCTCTCTCTGTTCAGCCACACTGCATTGCCCACTGACTTTCCCAGCTTGGCGCCGGCAGTGCTTGTGACCAGTGGGACTGTGATTCCAAACACGTCTTCTCCCGTCACCCTGCGCAGAAAGAACTTCATGATACACTGTAAGTACACATATTGACAGGTTCCGCCATCAACCCTGCTCAATTCACACAGTTACCTGCTGCAACAAAGGGCCTTGCAGCCAGGTGCTGGAGGCTCACACCTGTAATCCTAGCTACAGGACACTGAGATCTGAGGATCACAGTTCAAAGCCAGCCTGGGCAGAAAAGTCTGAGACTCTTAACTTGAATAAATTACAAAAAAAAGCAAGAAACAGAGCTGTGACTAGAGTGGTAGAATGCCAGCCTTGAGTGAATAGCTCAGGGACAACACCCAAGCCCAGAGTTCAAGCCTAAGGACTGGCAGGAAAAAAAAAGTGCCTCTGACCTCAACCTTGATTCCTGTCCCTCTTATACACTGTTATATTACCCACAGTCTATTTGCATTTCATCCTGAACATTAATTACCCGATTTTGATTACACAAGTAGTTCTAGGCAAAGGGAAAAAGTGATTTACAATGGGGGGAGGAGGATACAGAAAGAAACATTAAAAATATTTTTTTAAACCCAAAACTGGCACTGTGGTTTATACCTATAATCCTAACTACTCAGATGGCTGAGACCTGTAGGATCCCAGTTTGAGAGCAGCCAGAGCAGAAGAATCCTCCAGACTCCATCTCCAATTAACCAGCAAAATGCCAGGACTGGAGGCATAACTCTGATGGTAGAGCAAGCAGACAGAGCAAAGATCAGGCACCTGAGTTCAAGCCTCAATACTGGCCAAAAAAAAAAAAAAAAGTCTGCTTCGTGGCACAGAAAATGCTATTACTTATCACATATCTACAGTTGCAAAAAAAAAAAATTGAGATGCCAATTGAGAAGTAAAGCTACCTTCATGGAAGATGAAGACCTAAACCAGGCTACTCAAAGAAAGCCCAGTCACCTTCAGATATAATCAACAAACTCAATCTATCAATTTACAGAGGAGACTTAGGGAAAGAATAGACCCTCCAAATCCGGACCAATGGTCTATCTCCTGCAGAATTCTACAATGTGCTGCTAGGTCTCAGCGACAAGTTTCCTACCCTAGTGTCATCAGGCCCCTGAACAAGAATAAAACCACCCAGGGCTTGAAGGAAGGGCACTGTAATAAACCACAAATCGACCACCGGTGGCTCACGCCTGTAATCTGAAATCACGACTGAAATCTGAAGATGGCATTTGGAAGCCAGCCTGGGCAGGAAACCCACGAGACTTATCTCCAATTAACCACCCAAAGGCTGGAGGTGGAACCGTGGCTCAGGTGGAAGAGCGCTGGTTTTGAGCAGCACCCCAGCCTGAATTCAAGTTCCAGACTGACACAAAGGTAACTTTTAAGACAAAAATAATAATAAGCCACAAGAGTGTGCTGGAAGCTCAAACCTGTTATCCTGTCTACTGAGGAAGCTGAGAAGTGAGGACCGAGGTTCGAAAACAGCCCGGCCACACAAACTCGTGAGACTCATCACCAACTGCAAAACGGCGCCCAGTGGAGCTGTGGTTGAGGCGGCAGAGCGCCAGTCTTGAGCTACCAAGCCAAACCGAAGGGCGAGGCCTCGCGTTCAGGTCCCGGCCCCCGTCCGCGCGCGGTCGGCCCGCTCTCCGCGTCGCTCACCTGCGGACGAACTCGTACCCCGACACCATGTTCCCCAGCTGGTCGGCGCCACCCAGCTGCACGCGGCAGCCGTGGTGGCGGAACAGGTGGCAGAAGTCGTAGGCTTGTAGCACCTGGTAGCAGAACTCGGCCAGGCTCATGCCCTCGGGGCTCCGGAGGCGGCTCTGCACGCTCTGCCGGCTCAGCAGCGTGCCCATGCGGAAATGGCCGCCCTCCGCGGCCAGGAAGTCCACGAGGCGCCGCGGCTCGTGCCAGGCCGCGTTGTCCAGCACGGTGAAGCGGCCCCAGGCGCGGCCGTCGGCGAAGAGCCGCTCGTGGCGCTCGGCCAGGGCGCGCAGGCTGCGGCTCAGCGCCTGCGCATTGGCGCGCACACGCTCGGCGCCGAGGGCCTCGCGCTCGCGCTGGCGACCGCTCGGGTCCCCCAGACGCGCCGTGGCGCCGCCCACCAGGGCGATGGCGTTGTGGCCGGCACGCTGGAAGTGGAAGAGGCCCAGCAGCGGTAGCAGGTGCCCCGCGTGCAGCGAGTCCGCCGTCGGGTCGAAGCCGCAATACACGGTCTGCGGAGGGCCGCCTGCCGCGAAGAGCTCGGTGAGCTCCACCCGCGTACCTCGCTCGGGGAAGAACTCCTTGAAGAGACCCCGGAACTTCTGCGCCGCCAGAAAGCCCTGGGCTCCCGACTGTGCCTCACGCCGGCCCTGGGCGGCGGACCACCGGCCCTGGGACAAGCGCCGCCACATGGGCGCCGCCATCTTGGCAGCGGCGCAGCGGGGATGCTGGACTATCGGAGCCTGGGTTCCGTCCGTCCCGGGTCCACCCCTCCCATGCCCTTTAGTACTTCCGCATCTCGGCGCTTGTTCGAGCAGGGGAGGCGGAGCTTGCGCAGCTGGCGCTTGCGCAGTCGACTGTACATGTGCTCTCGCGGTGGGTCCCGCCTCGCTTGACCTGAAGTGCCCCGAGTGATGTCATTTCCGGCGCGGGTGCTGGTAGGGTGGTGGGGTCACAGTTCCTGCCTTCCCGGGTTGTGGCGGGGATAAGTACTGCACGGAAAACCCTGAAACACCCCTCGGTGCATGCGCGGGCTCGGCAAAAAGTGCCCGAACGCCTAAGAACAATAGGGCTTGTTAAATTTTACTCTGGTGACTCCATGCTAGAGGGCTGCACGGCCCCCTTCCCCCCCCCAACTAGTTTGACATTTTAAAGTATATGTAGCCGTTGTTCCTCTCTGTATCTACGTAGCAACCATAGTAGTAGTTATAAAAAACGCCATGGCGACTGTCAGGTTGGTCTACTTATGGTTTATTGTTTTAGCCCGCTCATGATTGCTCAGTTGATATTAGGGGAACATGGTAACAATTGTTAAAGTTAATTTAGGTCAGCCTGAGCCGTGAGATTCTGCTTCTGTAAACGGCTTGTTTAACCCATTTGTGATTTGCTCTACCCCCTACATCAGCTAAATAAAGACTCCTAGCCTGATTGACTGAGTGCTGGTGATTTGATTGTCATGAGTTAGTCTTGGGTGACCAGGATACACAACAGTTGTCATGGGACGGAGCTGGCGTTGCCTTGTCATCTACTTTGTTCCAGGAGGTGGCAGCCTTGCTCAAGCTAGCAAACAACCGTCAATAAAACTCCCGACTCCGACTCACTCCCTATTTACCGCGCCCGTAAGCAAGGACTGGGTGCTGCTCCCAGGCTCTTAGCCGAGGCTGGCACTCTATCCTGTGAGCCACACCTCCCTTCCCATCTTTATGACACTTAATTGGAGATAAGAGTCTCATCCCGCTGGGGCCGGCTTGGGACCACCCTCCTCAGACCTCAGCCTCCTGAGTAGCTAGCATGACAGGGATGGCATCCAGCCTAGAATGAGTGAATTCTCTTAGCATGGCCCTGGCACGCAGATGATCTGATGAGCCCGCGATGGGGCGATGGGGCTCTCATGGGCAGCTGTCCAGCAAGTGGTCCAACTGCAAAATTCTGCTGGAGACTGGCTGATTTCTAGAGCCACTTTCAATATCAAGGGGCTCAGGTCTGATTTCCTGGATTTGGTCTTGGAGCTTTTTTGCAGGATTATTGGCCTGTGCTATCTATCTATCTATCTATCTATCTATCTATCTATCTATCTATCTATCTATCTATTATTTTGGCCAGTCCTGGGCCTTGGACTCAGGGCCTGTGCTATCTATCTATCCATTTATTTATTTATTTATTTATTTATTTATTTATTTATTTATTTAGGCCAGTCCTGGGCCTTGGACTCAGGGCCTGAGCACTGTCCCTGACTTCTTTTTGCTCTGACACCTGAGCCACAGCGCCCCTTCTGGCCGTTTTACATATATGTGGTGCTGGGGAATAGAACCAAGAGCTTCATGTGCAGGAGGCAAGCACTCTTGCCACTAGGCCATATTCCCAGCCCGGCCTGTGCTATTTATGAACACCTGTGTATGAGGGAAGTGAGGTAGCGCAGAGACAGATTGGGGCCCTCACTATAGAGTTGGGATTTCCTTTCAGGATCATCTGAAGCAACAGGGCAGGCCATTCTACACTCTTATTGACTAGTCATTAAACGTAGGATGCCCTGGAGGGAAGACAAAACTGTGGATGCAGATCTAGAGGAGGGCCATGTACAGAAAGGGTTCATCTGGGAGCCATCAATGAACGCACTCCAGCAACTAGGTCCTTAGTGCAGGGTTCTAGATCACACCTCATAGAGGATCTTCCATTTCGTAACACTAAATCATTAAAAAAAAAAAAAAACAAAAAATCTAGCTACTCTGGAGGCTGAGATGTTAGGACAGGATTCAAAGCCTGTGAGACTCTCCAATGAATTAACAAAGAAATCCATAAGTAGATCAGTGGCTTGATTTTTAAATTTTGATTTTAGAACTCAGGAACTGAACATTTTTACAAGGTAACATTGCATTCACAGACCTTAGGTCGGTGTGACACATACCTGTCTGTAGATTTAAATGTATCTTAGCAACTTTCTACCAGGAGCTATGACTTCATACTGTGGTTTAATTACTCAGGTGCTACAGGAAGTCCTACTTCTCCTTACAAAAGTATGTGCCACTGGGTGCCAGTGGCTCACACCTGTAATCAATCCTAACTACTCAGGAGGCTGAGACCTGGAGGATCTCAGTTCGAAGCCAGCCTGGCCAGTAAAGGTCTAGTGACTCTCATGTACAATTAACCAACAAAACGACAGACTAGAGATATAGCTCAATTGACAGAGTGCCAGCTGTTAGCAAAAAAGATGAGCCAACGTATGAGGCCCTGAGATCAAGCCCCAGTACTCTCTCTTTCTCTCTCACACACACAAACACACACACACACACACACACACACACACACACAGCAGAAGTGTGCTTCTTTATTGATGTAACAGTACTTTTGTGTATCTGTATGTACCACTCCTGACCTCAGCCTGAACTCAGCCTAGGTGCTCCCCCTGTGCTTTTTTAGCTCAAGCCCGCCCCCCCTTACCACAAGAGCCACAGCTCTCCTTCCAGATTTTATTGGTACATAATTGGAGATAAGAGTCTTGTGGACTTTTCCTGCCCAGGCTGGTTTTGAAGCTCAATCCTCATGTCTCAGCCTTCTGAATAGTTAGGATTCTAGGTGTGAGTCATGGGTGCCTGGCTTATTTATTTTTAGCAGTGCTCAGGGCCTTGTACATGCTAGCCAAGAGCTCTGTCTCTCACCTACCTTCCCAGTTAAATATGTCTTCTTAGCAGTCTAGAGGGCCTTTGGCTTGCTAGGCAGGGTAGTCTACCATTGATCCACACTCTAGGTCTGTCCTCTACTTGTAAAGAATCTGTGATGCTGATCCTAATTTAAACAAGTTTAACTTCAGTTCTATCTTTTCCCATGGCTGACTTATGCACTGGCTAGGAGCTTGGGTCTTACCCTGGATTTCCTTTAGTGGAGGCCACCAGCTGACTTCCTATCCATGCACATGGTCTAGGTGCTTGAATTCCCATCTTCGATCTGCTTCCCCAGGATTTGCTGGGTTTCTGGGAAGTGGCTGGGCATTTGAATTTGCCTGTATGTCCTGGGAGCCATGTGCCTCCTTTCTGTGAGAACTCTGAGCCCTTCTGAGCCCGGTCAACCTTTATCCTGCACTAGCTGCTTACTGGACCTGCTGGGGCTCAGATTAGAGGCTAATAATGAGATGAGTGGAAGCAGAGGATCACAAAGGCACTTGAAGACACAGGCGTAGATAGCATCTCATCTCCCTCCCTCCCTCCCTCCCTCCCTTCCTTCCTTCCTCCTCTTCCTTTTCCTCTTCTTCAGCAGTCTCATTGGGTAACTCAGGGCAGCCTTGGCGGCAGCAAGACACTCCCACCTCTCCTATTTGTGGGGCTTGAACTCAGGGCCTGGGCACTGTCCCTGGCTTTGTTTTGCTCAAGGCTAGCACTCTACTTCTTGAGCCACAGCACCACTTATAGCTTCTTCTGTTTATGTGGTGCTGAGGAATCAAACTCAGGGCTTCGTGCATGCCAGGCAAGCACTCTACCACTAAGCCACACTCCCAGCCCTTTGCTTCTCCTATTCTTTTTTTGGAAAATAAATGTAAACCAAGTTTATTTTGCTTTTTAGGTAGTGTTCTTAAAGCACTACAGTTTGGTAAACAATGTAAATTAGTATAAGTCATTTCAAAAGCCAGTTTTTTTTTGTTTTTGTTTTGCCAGTCCTGAGCCTTGGACTCAGGGCCTGAGCACCATCCCTGGCTTCTTCCCACTCAAGGCTAGCACTCTGCCACCTGAGCCACAGCGCCCCTTCTGGCCGTTTTCCATATATGTGGTGCTTGGGAATCGAACCCAGAGCTTCATGTGTAGGAGGCAAGCACTCTTGCCACTAGGCCATATTCCCAGCCCTCAAAAGCCAGTTTTATTTCACCTCGCCTATTCTTGAGTGCTGGATTACAGGCATCTGCCACCAGGCTGGGCTCAGGTCCATTTCTTTCTGGCTGAAAGAAATGGCTTAAGACATTTTGAGTTTCCAGCTTTTTCATAGAAAAATATGCAGACAATAGCCTCTACTTCTCGAAGCTGTTGGCAGGACTGAATTGACAACACGAACATGTAGAGGTTGGCCAAGTTTGTGTACTCTGAATGGCTCTACCCTGCAACACCTCTGAGGAGCTCTATCTACTGTTCTTCATGAGTGCTGGCCTCCACTGAAAGAGACCTTCTCTCTCCGTGATTCTGAGCAGAAAGACCGGAGTATTCTTCAGCCCCTAGTTGAGGCTGGATATGCCCTCCTCTCCTCCACACTCGAGGCGAGGCTCCTGGGAGCAGGGCCAGGCTGCCCGCCTCTAACTGCTAGAAATGGCCTTGAACCATGTTGGGCAGCTTTAAGACTCAGGTTATCAGCAGAGAGCTCAGCTTAGAGCACACACCCACCGTCGTTAATAATTACCTGTGCCTTTCCTACCAGCCTAAGCAGAAGCAGATCAGAAAACACTCCCTCGGATGATTCTTACATTTAGAAGGCTAGTAAATGTTGATGCAGAGCCAGAGGCCCAGCACAAGGAAATCAGGCTTGGTGTGCAAAAGGCCAAAAGGAAAAGAAGGACACTTACTTGTTCACAGTAAGTATTCAAGGAGAGGAATTTTCTTGCTATGTGCCTGAGAGATTCAAAATTGTTTGTCACTGTTCTTTTGGGAACACTTCACATCTGACTACCATGACAAGGATTGCCTTCTGCTGCTTTGTAATTAAGCCTTCCATCAGTGGCACAGTTCTGAGTCCTCATCTTCTGCTGCATCTGATAAAACCAAATGATTCTATTTTCTTTGTTTTTAATGTTCATGAATTAACTGTTTGCTTTCACTTTTTAAATTCTCTTCAGAAATTTCCCAATTCAGTGGGGCGTGGGTGTTCATATTTGCGATCCTAGCAACTCATGAGGCTGAGATCTGAGAATCAAGGTTCAAAGCCAACCTAGGCAGACAAATTGGTGAGAGACTTGACTCCAATTAACCAACAGAAAGCCAGAAGAGGAGGTGTGGCTAAAGTGGCAGAGCACCAGCCTTGAGTGCAATAAGGCAAGTGGGAGCAGGGAGCCTTGAGTTCAAGTCCCAGAACCAGCACATACAAAAATATATGAATTGAAAATGTGTGTGTGCATGTGCACGCACATGTGTGCACTCTTATGGAATTCAATTAACTCCAATGAGGTAGGACGGAGATGAATTGAGTCTTATTTGGTGGGCGGGAAGATATGTAGTCTGAGTAAGGAATTTACACCATCTAAGGAAGGTAATAAAATGTTGCAAGAGGTTGGGTTAGGAAACTAGGCAACAATAAAGAGCACGGATTTCACAAACCCTATCACTCTTAGAGAGATGATGTGTGGGAAAGGACAGAGGTCACCCGAGGCTTCAGTAGGCTGTGGAGAAGTAAATGAAACTTGCTCCCTGGCTTCATATCCAGGGCTGGACCCAGCATATTATCAAATCAGAGATGACTCTTTGGCCCTTGATTTCACATTTCTGTTATCCAGGGATTATGAATCTGCTTCCCTTAGTTTTAAGTAACATTATATCCCTGTAAAGACTAACAAAGTATCATAGAAATAATGACACAAATAAAAAACCGTCCTCCTTGTGTTAAGTTTAAAAATGCTTGCTACTGGCAGTTCACACCTGTTTGTATCTCTAATAAATGAGGGGGTGGGGAGAAGGGACAGGAGAGAGAGGAGGGGAGGAGAAGGAGGGGGTAAGGCGGAGGAGGAGGAGGCAGCTATGGTGGTGGCCACAGCTGGAAGTGGAGCCACAGTTTCAGTGACAGAGTGCTAGTCTTGAGGAAAAATTAAGATTAGGGACAGTGCCCAGCCTGAGTTTTCAAGCCCTAAGATGCACTCTTTCTCTCTCTCCCTCCTTTTCTCTCTCCCTCCCTTTCTCTCTCTCTCTCTCTCTCTCTCTCTCTCTCACACACACACACACACACACACACAATCACTAGTCAGTATATGTGTTTTTTGAACACATCTAATGGATTCAAGAGACTGAATTTTTACTTGTTTGATTTTTTTCTTTGCCACTACTGTGTCTTAAACTTGGGGCTCTCATTTAGCTTTTACACTAAAGGTGACGTTGAGCCACACTTTCACTTCCAGCTTTTTTCTGGTTAAATAGACATAAGAATCTCTTTGATTTTGAACAATTACCAAACCTCAGCCTCCTGAGTAGTTAGTATTACAGGCATGAGTCACCATGCCAGGCTCGACTTTTCTTACTGAAATGCAAGTGAACTATCAAAAATAATACATGGGAAATTAAATGAGATGAGGAAGTAGGGTACTTTAGGTACGGAGTCACCAAAAGAAATGGGACTTGCTACTTCCCATAATCACACAAACTTCTTATATAGAGCTTTTTTAAAGCAATACCACTAAAATAGATTACTTTTACTTCTTAAATTAAGACTTCAAAAATCCCCAATTAGACCAAAGAGTAAAAGAACAAAAGTTGCTAAGAAAAATATTTTGTTCATTTTCTAAATGTTGGAACTTCCCCCATTTTTATAAGGTCATCTTTATCTTAGGCTGTTTTTTTTGTTTTTTTTTTTTTGTTTTGGCCAGTCCTGGGGCTTGGACTCAGGGCCTGAGCACTGTCCCTGGCTTCTTCTTGCTCAAGGCTAGCACTCTGCCACTTGAGCCACAGCGCCACTTCTGGCCATTTTCTGTATATGTGGTGCTGGGGAATCGAACCCAGGGCCTCATGTATATGAGGCAGGCACTCTTGCCACTAGGCCATATCCCCAGCCCTTAGGCTGTTTTTTTGTTTTTGTTTTGTTTTAATTTTATGGGCTGGGGTTTTTACATGTCCTTAATTCTTGTTTAACTTGTTGCTAACAGTGAAGATGTCTTAAAAATCCCTTGCTTCTTTTCATCCCAGTGTGTGTGTGTGTGTGTGTGTGTGTGTGCGCGCACATGCGTGTGTGCCTGTGTAGTTACTGAGGCTTGAACTGAGGGCCTGGGTGCTGTCCCTGAGCTTTTTTTTTGGCCACTCCTGGGACTTGGACTCAGGGCCTGAGCACTGTCCCTGGCTTCTTTTTGCTCAAGGCTAGCACTCTGCCACTTGAGCCACAGCGGCACTCCTGGCCATTTTCTATATATGTGGTACTGAGGAATCGAACCTAGGGCTTCATGTATGCAAGGCAAGCACTCTTGCCACTAGGCCATATGCCCAGCCCAACGTGTTTGTCAAATAGATGAGAGGATCAGTATTTTTTTTTTTTTTTTTTGCCAGTCGTGGGCCTTGGACTCAGGGCCTGAGCACTATCCCTGGCTTCTTTTTGCTCAAGGCTAGCACTCTGCCACTTGAGCCACAGCGCCACTTCTGGCCATTTGAACTCAGGGCCTCTCGTATACGAGGCAAGCACTCTTGCCACTAGGCGATATCCCCAGCCCCTCCCTGAGCTTTTTTGATCAAAGCCAGCGCCCACAGCTCCACATCCAGCTTTTTGGTGGTTAATTGGAGATGGGAGTCTTTTGGACTTTCCTGCCCAGGTTGGCTTCAAACTGTGATCCTTAGATCTCGGCCTCCTGAGTAGCTAGGATTACAGGTATGAACGATTGGCACCTAGTGGTTCCTTATTTTTATATCAATTATAGATGTCTAGAAGGGTCTAGAACTTTTTAACACTCAGCTTATAATCATGGTTCATTTCTATTTCTCAAGTGACATAAAGGACACAGTCTACCACAGTGAAGTGACTCAGTGACTCAGTGTTGCTTTTCACTGGCCTCAGCTCCAGGACCAAAAGTTCACTGCTATATATTGATACTAAAATATGTAATTAAAAATAGAAACCCAGCCAGGCACTGGTACCTTACGCCTGTAGTCTCCGATGAACTACCGGGAAACAAGAAGTAGCGCTGTGGCTCAAAGTGGTAGAGCACTAGCCGGAGCCAAAGAGCTCAAGGACCGAGCCCTAGCCTTAACTTCAAGCCCCAAAGTTGAAGAAAAAAAAAGAGAGAGAAAGAAATGCAGTGGACGCCAGTGGCTCACACCTGTAATCCTAGCTACTTAGGAGGCTGAGATCTGAAGATTGTGGTTCAAAGCCAGCTGGGGCAGAACAGTCCATGAGAGTTTTCTCTCTAATTAACCAGCAAAAATCCGAAAGCGGAGCTGTGGCTCAAGATGGTAGAGCACTAGCCTTGAGTGGAAAAAGCCAAGCAAGAGCATGAGATTTGGAGTTCTTTTTTTTGGGGGGGGGGCGGGGGGGGCAGTCTTAGGCCGTGAACTCAGGGCCTGAGCACTGTCCCTGGCTTCTTTTTTGCTCAAGGCTAGCACTCTGCCACTTGAGCCACAGCGCCACTTCTGGCCATTTTCTGTATATGTGGTGCTGAGGAATCAAACCCAGGGCCTCATGTATACGAGGCAAGCACTCTTGCCACTAGGCCTTATTCCCAGCCCCGAGATTCCGAGTTCTATTCCCAGTACATACACAAAAAAGGGCAACCTTCAACTTTTATCTACACAGTCCAAGAAATAAAACCACCTGAGGATTAGTTGTAGAAAAAATAACCCTTGTAGAGTTTTAGCAAAAAAGCAGCATTTGGACTTGTTTGCTCGTTTGCCAGACACAGAATTAGCAGCATATAGATAAAATTCAGGCTCCTGATAGAATTGTTCACTGAGTTGAGATTTACGGGCAGCTTGACCCACCCGATGCAGGAATGCGCGCTACTGCCCCAGCCTGTGTCTGTGGGCTCATGACTACTTGTACAGTCAGCAACCTATTGCTCAGCCTCACTCCAGGTGTGCAGAGGACAGCATGTCTAGTCCTTAATCTGCTTGGTTCTCAACCTACTGAAATGACTGCTTTGTGGACTTCATAAGATTGTTCAGAACTAGCTGAGATGAAGTTTATTAATAGACAAGACCTGAATTGGGGAGCTGATAAACAACTTTTTATCTGCTTTTCCTAGCACCTCGATCCCAGTTGGTTGAGATGTTCATACCAGACTCAGAAGCTTCCAGAGTTCAGACCAAAGCCACTGACTGTGAGAAGAGCTTTGTGAACAGCAGTGCTCTGCCCTGCGCTGGAGCATCAGGGCCTTGGGATTTCTTGCAGTTAAAAGCTGGGTCCCGGTGGCTCACGCCTGCAATCCTAGCTACTCAGGAGGCTGAAATCTGAGGATCCTGGTTCAAAGCCAGTCCAGACAAGAAAGCCCCTGAGACTCTTAGTGCCAATTAACCATCCAAAAGCAAAAAGTAGAGGTGTGGTTCAAATGGTAGAGCACCAAACTTATGCAAAAAATTTCAGAACCAGTTCTGGCATGAAAGTAAAAGGGAAAACAAACCTAAAACCAAACCAGATATTCACAAGGGCATTCTGCTAAATAGACATTCAGAATATCTTGTCTGTGATTTCTTTCCTTTCTTTACCTCTACCTGGCCTCTGAGGATGTGTTCATGTAGTGTGTTTATATGTGCAATCAGGGAGACTGGGGCTTGTAAGAGAACCAGGGGTACATTTGTGTATGAATAATACTTATTTTTATTTTTGTGCCAGTCCCAGGGCTTGAACTCAGGGCCTAGGCACTGTCTCTGAGTTTCTTTAGCTCAAGGCTAGCTCTCTACCATTTGAGCCTCACCTCTACTTCCAGCTTTCTTGCTACTTAATTGAAGACAAAAGTCCCATGGGCTTTCCTTCCCAGGCTACCTTCAAGCTGTGATCCTTAGATCTCACCCTCCTGAGTAGCTAGGATTATAGGTGTGAGCCATTGGCACCTGGCTGGACTGGTATATTTTCAAAAAGAAATCAAAAAGAGCTGGGCACTTGTGGCTCACGCTTGTAATCCTAACTCCATAGGCTGAGATCTGAGGATCCTAGTTGTCTGCCAGGTTGAGCAGACAAATTCTTTAGACTCATATCTCAAGGTGTAGAGGTGCAGCTCAAGTGGGAAAGCACCAGCCTTGAACAAAATCAAAAGTGGAGAGCTGCAGGGCCTGATTTCAAGCCATAATACACACACACACACACACACACACACACACACACACACACACACACACACGAGAGGGATTAAAAACACAAAGATAGTCTCTCTCCCTCTCCCTCCCCCCACCCCACTCCCTCTCCCAACGCTTAGAGAATACAGAAACAAAAAGGGAAGTCAAGAACTATGAGTCCCGGCTCCTGTGCCCCGGCTCCGCGTCCTGGGGCGGCTGTGCCTGCAGGACATCTGAGGAGCAAATGCAGATCTTGAGGATGTTGTGTCTGCGCCCAGCCTGTCCAGGCCTGAGCACTGTCCTGCCCTCCCGGTTTCTGGGTATCTTCCCCTGGCAAATTCCAGCAGGTGCCAGCTTCCACTCCACCTCTTTCTCTGAAGCAGACCTTCCACAGGTCTTGATTACAGGGGGTCTCGGCCAGCTGGGAATGGGGCTCGCCAACCTCCTCAGGAGACGATTAGGGAAGGACAATGTGATTTTATCAGACATAAAGAAACCCCCTGCTCAGGTTTTCCACAGTGGCCCGTTTGTCTACACTGACATCTTGGACTACAAGCACCTTCGTGAGATGGTGGTCAGCAACCACTTCACCTGGCTGTTGCACTACAGCGCCTTACTCAGCGCTGTGTGAGAAGCAAACGTGTACCTGGCCAGGGCTGTGACTATAACTGGATTGCATAACATTCTAGACGTGGCAGCAGAACACCATCTATGATTGTTTGTGCCCAGTACAATTGGGGCGTTTGGACCTACCTCTCCCTGGAACCCAACCCCAGACCTCTGTATTCAGAGACCCAGGACCATCTATGGTGTGTCCAAGGTCCACGGGAGCTCATGGGAGAATATTATCATTACTGGTATGGCCTAGATTTCCGGTGTCTTCCATACCCTGGGATTATTTCAGCCGATTCCCAGCCTGGAGGATGAACGACGGACCAGGCAGTTCAGATTTTCAATGCTGCCGCAAACAGTGGCAAGTTCGAATGTAACAAATGAGGAAGTTCTTTCACCCAGAAGTCAGATAGACCTTCATGTTCATCAGAGAACACACAGGAGAGAAACCTTATGAATGCAACAAATGTGGACAGACCTTGGTATGGATAATAGAATTCACACAGGTGAGAAACCTGGTAAATATAGAAAGTCTTTCAACCAAAATTCACACTTTAGCAGGCCTAAGAGAATTCACACAGGTTAGGAATGTAATAGATGTGGAATGTCTTTCACCTGGAAGAAAACTCAGTTTGCATTGGAGAACCCAAACAGGATAAAAGCCTTGTGAATGTAAATCCTTTTTTAAAAAAGAACTCTTAAAACAGGCTCAGATTGTGTGGTGAGCAGCAACCAGAGTAGAGAGCGCTAACAAAGAATATTGTTCATAAAGTTTACTTGCACATATGAAAAAAAAGTCTTACTCTGTAGTCCAAGCTGTTTATGAATTCAAAATCCTCTTGTCTCTGCCTCCTGAGTGCTATGATTACAGGCATGTGCCACCACATCTAACTTTAAGCAAACTGTATTTCTTAAAACATACATTAGCATTATCTTGCAGTAAATTCAGATTTATAGGTAAAACTGAATCTTGGAGTATATCTGAACATTTTCAACATTATATATAAAAAAACTTCCACTTGGATATAAAGGTTAAATCACCAGGTACAAACAAGACATGAGGGAGAAAAAAACGAAAAAATATAATTTCTCCAAAATCCAACTACTCCACATTTCCAAAAACATCATTAAAAAGCAGGGCTAGAAGCATGTCTCAAGTGGTAGAGAGTCAACAGAGCAAGCAAACCGAGTATGAGGCTCTAAGTTCAAATGCCAGTATACATGCCCACATATACAGTATATACCACACTATTCACAATATTGAAACTACAGAATCATCTTAGGTCTCCATCCACTGATGAATCAACAAATAAAATGAGTTATATACACACAATGCAAAGCAAAGTCCATGAGAATCTTATCTCCAATTAACCACCAAACAGCCAAAGGTAGAGCTATGACTCAGGTGGTAAAGTGTTAGCTTTGAATGAAAAGGCTAAGGGATAATACCCAAGCACCGAGTTTAATCCCAAATACATACATTTAAAAAGGAAGATGACACTATGTTGGAAATGAACTATACAACTTTGGGGAGGGGAGAAGGGAAGGCTAAGCAGCAGAAAATATGGTGGGGTAACAGTGTTTAAAAAGAAATGTACTGGGCTGGGGATATGGCCTAGTGGCAAGAGTGCCTGCCTCATATACATGAGGCCCTGGGTTCGATTCCCCAGCAGCACATATACAGAAAATGGCCAGAAGTGGCGCTGTGGCTCAAGTGGCAGAGTGCTAGCCTTGAGCAAAAAGAAGCCAGGGACAGTGCTCAGGCCCTGAGTCTAAGCCCCAGGACTGGCAAAAAAAAAAAAAGAAAGAAATGTACTCATTAGCTTACTTATGTAATTGTAAATCCTGTCACCTTTACAATAAATATATAAATAAATAAACAAAGAAAGAAAGAAAAAAAAAACCACAAAGATATCCAAGCCAAGGAACTCTAAATAATTTAGCATTTATTGAGTACACACACAGGGTGTGCTGTGGGTGTTTGTTTATTAAAAGTTAATCATCACAACTCAATGAGGAAAAAGTTCCCATCATTCATGTATAATAGATAAGGAAAACTGAGGGTCGGTGACAGTAAGATTATTAATAAGAGAGAAGTCAGAATTTGAATGTGTGTGTGTGTACACTGGGGCTTGCATTTTCTCTTAGCTTTTTCATTCAAGGTTAATGTTCAACCACTTAAGCCAGAGCTCCACTTCCAGCTTTTTGCTAGTTAATTCAACTATAAAAGTCTTTTGCGTTTATCTGCCCAAGCTGGCTTTGATCTCAGATCTTAGCTTCTCGAGTAACTAGGATTACAGGCATGAGTGCTACTGGTGCTCAATGTTCCACAGTTTCCTAGCTTTATAATGTTCTCCCTTTTGCTCATGGTTTGAACAGCTCTCAAGCCAAAAGCATTTTGACTTCTCCTGTACATGGCATCATCGCAAGAAGGCAGGTTTTTCTTAAAGGCCTTAAACTTTCATAACTGACAGCTCCATTATAATCTAAAGTGTGAACTTTAGATCAGAGGTTTACTTTGCTGTTTCTCTTTTTTATTTTCTCTCCCACAACAAATACTTGAAAGTAACCTTTCTTACATCTCACTTTGGACCTATTCTCCACCAGGCTGGCATTATCTGAACAAAGCACTATGTGATTCTGCCACCACATTAATACAGACTGAGGGTTTTTTGTTTTTTTTTTTTTTGTTTGTTTTTTTGGCCAGTCCTGGGCCTTGGACTCAGGGCCTGAGCACTGTCCCTGGCTTCTTCCCGCTCAAGGCTAGCACTCAGCCACTTGAGCCACAGCGCCGCTTCTGGCCGTTTTCTGTATATGTGGTGCTGGGGAATCGAACCTAGGGCCTCGTGTATCCGAGGCAGGCATTCTTGCCACTAGGCTATATCCCCAGCCCCAGACTGAGGGTTTTTTGACACAAGATACTTGAAGCTGGCTTGACCAGATGCCTTCAGGCTCCCTGTGAGCCCGTGCTTCTGTAGTGGGGCATCTCTTGTGTGCCCTCTCCATTCCCACGCTTCTGCTCACCATGGACATGTTTAGGGGAAATCTCATTATTTATATGTGAACCTATAAACATACCATTTTCTTCTTAAAAAACTGCTTTTAGAAGTTGATTCAATGGGTTTTGAAGGGGTTTGTCCACTCTGCTTATTCTCTCACTTGACATGTTAATCCTCTCTTCCTCTGGTCAGATAACCCAGCCTGCTAGTTATTTCTACCAGGTGTAAAGAAATCCTTCCAGGAACAGAGACGCAGCAACTTCCCACATTCCAGATGCCACTTTGATTTGTGTGTGCATGTGCCACTAGTGGGGACTGAATTCAAAGCCTTGTGCTCTTGCTTAGCTTTTTGCTCAAGGATGGCACTTGCGAAAAACAGCTTCATTTCTGGCTTTTGCTGGACAACTTGGAGATAAGAATCTCTTAAATTTGTCTTCCTCTGGCTGGCTTCAAACTGGAATCCTCAGCTCTCAGCCTCCTGAGTAGTTATTATAGGCACAGAGCCATTTAGAATTTTTGCATGGAACAGCCCTTTGGAGCTCAGCGCAGATAAATGAGAAGACCAGCCAGATGATCTGGATATTCAGGTGACTGAAATTTTGGGATTGCAGTTTTAGGCCAGCCTAAGCAGAAGAATCCATGAGACAGTTTTGTCCAATTAACCAGCAAAAATCTGGAAGTGGATAGAGCTGTGACTCAAGTGGTAGAGCACTACCCTTGAGCAAAAAAGCTTAGGGCCAGCACTCAACCCCTGAGTTCAAGCCTTAGGACTGGTACAAAAAAAATCAAACCAAAATAACAACAAACCTCAGACACTAAAAAGAAAGAAACAAGGCAACAAACAAACAAAAACTACAGAAATAATTAGAAATACACCACTTATCTGGAGGAATAAATTCTACATGGCTATTTAAAAGAGATAAATTCTCCTGTGCTTAAAAAACTGACATCTATTGCTTCTCGGCCTTTTGGCTAAGATCAAGTATAAAAAACTGACATCTGAATACTTTTATTTTGACCTGAGTTATTAGTAACCTAAGTTGTCTATATTGAGATTTTTTTAAATTGAAAACATTTTTAAGTTTCAAAGATAGATAATAAAGACTTAAGTACACATGTAAACTAGAAATGGGAATTTATTCTCTATTTCTTCTTCTTTTTTTTTTTTTCAACTGCCAAAAGGAGCAGGATTTTTCCTTCTGTTCCTGACAAACTGGTACTCTTCAGAGGGCCAGTGCAGATGTGGACTGGGGGGTCTCACCCCCTCACTTGGCTTTTTCACTCAAGGCTGGTGCTCTACAATGGAGCCACATTGCTACTTCCCACACTGTGAAACTTTAAAGAAGCAAAATGTAACAGAATCAGAAGTGGGAGGACTGATTATTTATGAGGTTTTAATCCTAGCCCAGCTGGAATAGTATTTAAAGCAGGCTTGCTTCTCTGGATGATGAAAAAGTGCCTCACACTCATTTTTGTGGTGCCTGCACCACATGCTCTTCCTCAATGTGACTTCTGTCACTTGAATTTCCTAAACTTAGATTTACTACTTGAGCTAGGTGCTGGTGGCTCACGCCTAGCTACTGAAGAGACTGGGATCTGAGGATCAAAGTTCAATACCAGTCCACGTAGGAAAGTCTGAGAGGCTCTTATTACCAATTAACCACCAAGAAAAGCTGTAAGTGGTAAAGCACCAGCCTTGAGCAAAAAAGCTAAGGAACAAAACCCAGATCCTAAGTTCAAGCTCAGTATTGGTATATGCATGGGTGTGCATACACACATACACACACACACACAGAAAAAAAGAAATTAATTTCTTATCATCATGGGTGTACTCAAAATCAGCACAGGAGGAGGGAACACTTACCCAGGGGATAAAAACAGGCTTACAAAGTAGATAGTTTTGCCATTTTTACTTTCTTCTGGAAAATTCTGCAAATATTTCTATTGTTTTGACATGACAGGACAATATATTTGTGGATCAAAGGTGAGAGATTGTGCAGATAAATTGCTGTCAAAAGACAAGAAACTTACTGGGTGCCAGTGATTCAGCCTATAATTATTCAGAAGGTTGAGATCTGCGAATTGCAGTTCAAAGCCAGCCTTTTCAGGAAAGTCTATGAGACTCTGATCTCCAATTAACCATTAAAAAGCCAGAAGTGGAACTGTGGCTTAGGTTGTAGAGCACTATCCTTGAGCACAAAAGCTCAGGGATAGCATCCAGGTCCTGAGTTCAAAAGACCACTGGCTATAATGACAGAATAAATCTTATTGCTAAAATATGTTGGGTGACAAACTTGCAGGAGAGTCTGTTAAGCTAACAAATTTGTGTTGTTCTTACTCTGTTTTCTGGATTCTGGAAGCCATGGAAGTAGAAAAGGATAGAAACAAAGACATGTTTTTTGTTTTTGATATTTCTTCAGCTGGGCAGTAGAAAAATAGGTGTTATCCTTTGGGGCTTTTTTCATCGTTGAGCACAGTGAGAGAACATTCCTGAATCTGTTTTCTTTTTCCTCAGTCTTTAAGGGAGTGGTAGGCTTTGGCTGTCCGGCTGTTGACAAAGTCTGTCTTCTTAAACTGAGCCTTGGGGAGAAGCAGACAGACATGTGAAAGGTTAGAAGCCCTCGCCATGAGAGGCACAGGGCGATGCCCCTCCACCCCGCTGGCACCAGCACTTACCTTCTTGTAGGCGCTGTGGAGGTCCGTGTGTGCCCACAGGCCGTAGAGGAGGACAGAAGCAGCTTTGCTGGCCTTGTTGGGGGTGTGGCTGAAAGGAAGAGGATACCCCAGGATCAGTGAGGACTTGGGGCCTTCTCTCAGTCTCTGTTTTTTGGCTGGTATGAAGATTTGAGCTCAGCACCTGGTGCTTGTTCGGCTACTTTGCTCAGCCACACCTTCAGCCTGGGATTTTTGCTACTTATTTTGGAGTTTGGAGTCTCGTGGACTTTTCTGCTCCAACTGACTTTGAACATCAGTCCTCTGGACCTCAGCCTGTGTAGTAGTTTAATCACCTAGCTCTGGATGTGGGT
Organism: Perognathus longimembris pacificus; assembly: GCF_023159225.1. Taxonomy (NCBI): domain Eukaryota; kingdom Metazoa; phylum Chordata; class Mammalia; order Rodentia; family Heteromyidae; genus Perognathus; species Perognathus longimembris. The sequence continues at coordinate 67,565,587 of NC_063161.1, forward strand.
CTGGTCCCCAGGGGACTGCACAGAGGCCTCTGAGGAGAGGGTGGTGGTGCATGAACCTCCTGCATGACAGCACACACCTGTCTACTAACATGAAGGGTGAAGGCCACCGACTTTGAAACTCATTTGAATGAATAGCTGGTTATTTATCAGAGTAACCTGTGACATGTCAGAACAACCGGAGTTGTAGGAGAAGGCAATACTAAATTTTCTAGTGGCCCTAAACAAAACAGGAATGTGGTCTGACTCATTCACACTGGATTATCCTAGTCTCACCATCTGGGGAATGGAAGGAAGAGGGAAGGAGGAACTTGAGAGCAATATGGTAGGGCATCATCACGTCAGTCACAGCTCTGTGCTGTCCCAGCTCCTCGTAGGCCAGTGGGTAGGACATGAGCTAACACAGGCGTGAATGAATGAAAGGGCATTCCATACTCCTGGCCACGCACTACCAAAACAAGGGAGAGAGTTGGACCCTATCTTGTCATTTTAGAAGAGTGTGAGCCTCACTACTCAGGAGGCTGATTGCTAAGGATGCTTGTTTGAAGCCATCCCATGAAGGAAAGTCCAGGAGATTCTTATCTCTAATTGACCACCAGAAAGTCAGAAGTGGAGCAGTGGCTTAAGTGGTAGAACACCAACCTTGAGTGAAAAAAGCCAAGCAAAAGGTTGAGGCCCTTAGTACAAGCCCTAGTACTAGAGCATACACACACACATACACACACACACACACACACACACACACACACACACGCATGCACAGAGAAAATGCACAGAATGGCTGGCAGTGTGGCTTGGTTGATACTGCTCTTTCCCTTGAGTGATCACCAAGGACCAAACCAGATAGCCTAGCCTAACATTGTATATATTTGTGCCCATGTTGTCATGGTACTAAATGAAGGGGGTACTCACAATTGTTTGATCAACATTGGGTGGGGGGGAAGAAAAGAGACAGGGATAGGCAGATATTAAAGGACTTACGCATCGCTTGAGCTAATGGCCATAATTTTCTGCAGACCTCCAGTGTTTAGGAGGTCTCGAGCATTCTGGTAACTGTTTTGGACTATATTGTTCAATGTGTAACAGGCAGAGGCTGTAGTTTCGATGAGAAGATCGGTACTCGGAACTGTGTCAGGAATGATGGAAACCAGGTCAGGGAGCGTTTCTTTGGCTACAAAATAAAGAAAAAATTCTCCATTAGATCCCAATATATACTTGATAAAGAGTACTTCAAAAGAGATACACAGAAGCTGAGATCTGAGGATCACAGTTCAAAGCCAGCATAGTCTCTGTGAGACCTTTATCTCCAATTAACCACCAGGAAACCAAAGTGAGCGGTGTGGTTCAAAGTGGTAGAGTGCTAGCCTTAAGTGAAAAAGCTCAGAGACAGCCCTGGCCCTGAGTTCAAGTCCAACAGACATACACACAAAAGATACACAGTTGTTTAATGAACACAAAGAAAAATATATTGTGTGTGTGTGTGTGTGTGTGTGTGTGAGAAAGAGAGAGAGATTTCCACTTTTTGTTGGCTAACTGGAGATAAGAATCTCACTGGGGCTGGGGATATGGCCTAGTGGCAAGAGAGCTTGCCTCGTATACATGAGGCCCTGGGTTCAATTCCCCAGCACCACATATACAGAAAACGGCCGGAAGTGGCGCTGTGGCTCAAGCGGCAGAGTGCTAGCCTTGAGCAAAAGGAAGCTAGGGACAGTGCTCAGGCCATGAGTCCAAGGCCCAGGACTGGCAAAAAAAAAAAAAGAATCTCACTGGATTTCCTGCCCAGGCTGGTTTTAAATCAGGATCTTCAGATCTCAGCCTCCAGAGTAGCTAGGATTACAGGTGTGCGCCACTACGTGCAGACGCTTTTAGTGACTTACCAATGTCATTCTGCAGAGAAAGATTCCGAGACAGATTCCTCAGCAGTGACACTGCGGTCTTCCTCACACTGGGATCCCCAATGTGCAGCATCTTCCTGGAGTGCTGAAGGCCATTTTCCTTCTGGACGACGGTCTGAGCTACCGAGACTGGCATCTGTGTGAGACATGTTGTGTAAGTGCTATGCCATCCGATCACTGGGAATGCTAAGCTTCCTGCAGGCCACCACAGGTTGGGGAAGATGTTTGAAGAACTACCAATGGCTCCTGTAATGCTAGCTTCTCAGATCTGCTCTGAGCTCTGATCCTCAGATCTCAGTCTCCTGTGAGATTCTTATATCCAATTAATTACCATAAGGCCAGAAAAGAAGCTGTGGCTCAAGTGGTAGAGTACTAGCTTGCCTTGAACAAAAAAGCTACACTAATTGCAAGGGCCCAGGCCCTGAGTTCAAGCCCCAGGGTTGGCACACACACACACACACACACACACACACCCCAAAACTTACCACTGGTATTATACCAGCCTATAGAAATTTTCTTTGTAAGTTAATTTATTTCTATAGAAAGCCCAGTTTATTCTGAAAGACACTGAGCTTTTGAAGAGTGATTGCCCATTTGATTGTCTCCAGCACACTGCAAGTTTCTGGCTGAGGTCGAGCTTCTCGAAAGGCAACTTGCAATTAGTCTAGTTACCTTCAGGGGAGGGGGGAAAAGATATGTCTGAGTGTGTATGTGTGTGTGTATGCAGGTAAAAGAGCCTGGACTCAGGATCTGGAGCTTTTTTTTTTTTTTTTTTTATAGATTTTCCTGCTGGAATTGGCTTTGAACTGTGATCCTCAGATCTCAGGATTACAGGTGTGAGCCACTAACACTCGGCTGATTATTTATATTCTTAACTATAATGCTAAGACAGGACAATTTCTAAGACAGGAAAAGGATTAGTTTGTCATGTCACTATTTTATTTAAAACACAGCAAGATTCTGTGTACATACATTTATATTATAAGCATGTATGAGCTGGGTGCAGGTGGCTCACGCATGTAATCCTAGCTACTGAGGAGGCTGAGATCTGAGGAGTGCAGTTCAAAGCCAGCCCAGGCAGGGGAGTCCATGAGAGTCTTATCTCCAATTAACCACCAAAAAACTGAAAGTGGTGCTGTGGCTCAAAGTGGTAAAGCACTAGCCTTGAGTACAAAGAGGCTCAAGGATAACACCCAGGCTCTGAGTTCAAGCCCTAGAAACAGAAAAAAAGAAGTAAATATAGTTTCTCAAGTGAAAAATGAACATTACTTTTTTCCTGTGAGAGATAGTTGAGGACTGGTTAGACAATGAACTCTTTTTTTCCCCAAATATTTATTTATTTACTTTCTTGGCCAGTCCTGGGCCTTGAACTCAGGGTCTGAGCACTGTCCCTGGCTTCTTTTTGCTCAAGGCTAGCACTCTGCCACTTGAGCTACAGCGCCACTTCTGGCCTTTTCTATATATGTGGTGCTGAGGAATCGAACCCAGGGCTTTATGTATACAAGGCAAACACTCTTGCTACTAGGCTATATTCCCAGCCCCCTTTTTCTTTTATTTATTTTTTTGCCAGTCAGTCCTGGGGCTTGAACTCAGGGCCTAGGCACCGTAGGCACTGTCCCTGAGCTTTTTCTCTCAAGGCTGGCACTCTACCACTTGAGCCACAGCTCCACTTCTGGCCTTTTAAGGGTGAGTCTCAACAGGTATTCTTGCCTGGACTGGCTTTGAACAGTGATCCTCCGATTTCAGCCTCTTGAGTAGCTAGGATTACAGGTGTGAGCCACTGGTGTTGGCTACAGCAAAGAGTTTTAAGTTCAAATTACTAAAGAATTCCCAAGTATATCATGAGACACAGACTTAGCTCTCCATGCTCTGGTTGAATTTCTAGGGGGATCACAGAAGTCCTTTCCAGCTCTGCACTACAGCAGCCATCTATTGTTTCTGCCTGCCCACCATTGAATCTTCTTTCACTAGGAACCACTCTGATTTCTCATTAGCAAACCTCTCCTTCACTGTCTCAGTCCATGAAATCCAATTGTCATTGAACCCCTCCCATTCAAACCAATTCCCTTGGCTTCTGGGTTGTGTGTGTGTGTTTGCATGCACGCGCATGCATGAACACTCTCCCTCCCCCTCCCCAAGTAATGGGGTTTGAACTCACTCAAGGCCTAGCCACTGTACTTTGGCTTTTTCACTCAAGGTGGTGCTCTACCACTTGAGCCAAACTTCTACTTCTGGCTTTTTGCTGGTTAACTAAAGATAAGTCTCACAGATTGCTTGGGCTGGATTTGAACTGTTATTCTCAGCTCTCAGCCTCCTGAGTAGCTAGGATTACAGGCATGAGCTACCAGTACTTGAAACAATGTCCTTATTTCTTTTTCCCCTTTGGTGCTGGTCCTGGGACTTGAATTCAGGGCTAGGACACGGTCCCTGAGCATTTTCTTGTTCAAGTCTAATGCTCTTCCTCCACCATCTGAGGCACAGCTCCACTTCCTGCTTTCTGGTAGTTAATCTTTCAGATTGTCATGCCCGGGCTGGCTTCACATCATGATCCTCAGATGTCAGCCTCCCCAGTAGCTAGGATTACAGGTGTAAGCTATTGGTACCTGGTACAATGTCCTTATTCTAAAAGGTAGGCAAGCGTTGTGCTACTCACAGAGCCACTTCCCGCGGTGAGATTCTGGAGGGCTCCCAATGATGCTTCCTGTGTGTAGTTTCGGGCACTCTTGGCGATGAGGGACAGATACATCCGAATGACAATCGAGTGCCACAGCCACTCCACACCCTTTGGGTTGCTCTTTTCCTCAGGCATTGGCACATCCTGGCATTGCTAATCATACACAAGGGAATTCAGAATTAATTCAGTCAAGTAGTAGCTACATTTCTGCATCCACACCAACTATAGTCTAGGAAGCTCATTCATATAGTCAGAAGTCCTTGAAATAGAAATTTAAAAGGTAAATATATAAGATTTCCAATTCCTTAACTTTTAGCCCACGTTAAATCTTTCTGCCTAGCATCCCCCCAGCCCGGATCTCCAGACAAGCGACATCTCACACTGAGAAGGAAATTCAGAGAACTGAGCACATGTGCATCCTTCTACAGTAGTTTTCAGGGTGCTTTGAGCTGAGGATAGGATGCGTCACCCCCATCTGTCCCCTCAGGTGCTCAGAGGTTGTCCTGGACAGCATCGGGGTTCTAACTTTATCCATGGTCTTCCAAGTTCACAGACACCCTGCTACTAAGAAAAATGGGCAGTGCACATCCTTTCAGTTCTTATGCCGTATGGATAGAATTATGGGTTGTGTTTAAAGTTGCTTTGTAGAAGGCTGGAAGTGAGCCTCAGGGCTGCCTTGCAGTAGTGCAGTAATGATGGCAGCCCGAGCTGTGTTGTGCGGAGTGAGTACCCGACAGTGTGGCCTCATGGCCAGGATAGCGCACCTGGAGCCACCCTGCATGGGACCGAGTTCCAATTCCGCATGTACTAGTCTGGGAAAATATGTTCACTTTCCCCCTTCCCTTCCACTTCCCCCTTTTCTTTCCCCTCCTTCCCTTTCTTCCTTTTCTGTACTGGTACTGGGGCTTCAACTCAGGGCCTTGTGCTCTCACTTGGCTTTTCACTTTAGGCCGGTGTTCTACCAACCGAGCCACATCTCCATGACTTGCATTTTGCTGGTTAATTAGAGATGAATCTCACAAGCTTTTTCTATCCAGGCTGGTTTTGAACCATGGTCCTCAGATTTTTTTTTTTTTTTTTTTTGCCAGGCCTGGGCCTTGTACTCAGGTACTGAGCACTGTCCCTGGCTTTTTGCTCAAGGCTAGCACTCTGCCACTTGAGCCACAGCGCCACTTCTGGCTGTTTTCTATACATCTGGTGCTGGGGAATAGAACCCAGGGCTTCATGTATATGTATGCGAGGCAAGCACTCTTGCCATTAGGCCATATCCCCAGCCCCTCAGATTTTTTTTTTTAACTCACCTCCCCGAAAGGCAGGGAGGGACCCATTAGGTCTGCCTTAGGCCCTAGTCTCAGTCCTTCCCAAGGGACATAGGATGGAGTGACGTGGTGCACTCAGCTCATGGCCCCACTGATGAGCTTCCCTCTGCCTTAGGTCCTCTGATTTAAGCCTAGTGAGTAGCTAGGATTACAGGTGTGAGCCATGGTGCCCAGTTTAAGCCATTCGCCTTTCTATATCTGTTTCCTCACAGTAAACAAAACACATCATCTCATAGGATTGATGGAAGGGCAACAGGAGTTGAAAATAGCATCTGCTGTACACTAAGTACTGGGAAGCACACAGACACACATTCTCCCTCCCTCTCTCTCTCTCTCTCTCTCTCTCTCTCTCTCTCTCTCTCTCTCTCTCTCTCTCTCTCTCTCTCTCTCTCTCTCTCTCTCTCTCCCCAACTCCTTGCAAAGGACTTTCTAGTATACCTCTCTCACTTTCCTGCTGCGGTTGCCAAAACACCCAATACTTTTGTTGTTGTCGGTCTGGATGTTCCGGTTCTGAATGATGATACTCTGGGAATACTTCTCTGGTAGCTCTGCCTCCAGCTGGTAGGAGAGGTTGTGGAGAATGCATACGCAGTTCTCTGTGGCCTGAGAAAACAGGATGGGACACTGAGCACCCAGAAACAGACACCTCTTCCAATTGGACATGCTTGGACTATGAGATGCCCAGAGTCAAGGAACTAGTGAGTGAAGTTAGAAACGCTAAGGGCACATCATGAATGGTTGTAAGCATTAATTTTAAAAACTAGGGACTATATTTCTTTCTATTTATATTTTTTCCCTTTTTAATTTTGTGCCAGTATTAGCGCTTGAATTCAATGCCTCTTACTCTCACTTGGCTTTTTTTTCTATCAAGGCTGTGGCACTCTACCATTTGAGCCACACCTCCACTTCTGCCTTTTGTTGGTTAATTGGAGATGGAAGTCCCATGGACTTTCCTGCCCAGGCTGCTGGGCTTTGAACCATCATCCTCAGCTGCTTGAGTAGCTAGGATCATGAATGTGAGCCACCAGCACCTGGCTAAAAGCTAAATTTCTCTCTCTCTCTCTCTCTCTCTCTCTCTCTCTCTCTCTCTCTCTCTCTCTCTCTCTCTCTCTCTCTCTCTCTCTTTCTCTCTCCACTCTTACCCCTCTCTTTCTTTGTTCTAGCACCCAGAGTCTGGTGGCTGTTCCTGAGCTTGTTTTGCTCAAGGTTAGTGCTCTACCACTTGAGCCAGAGCTCCACTTCTGACTTTTTTTTTATTTTTTAAAGTTAATTGGAGATAAGAGTCTCACAGACTGGGCTGGGAATGTGGCCTAGCGGTAGAGTGCTTGCCTAGCATGCATTAAGCCCTGGGTTCAATTCCTCAGCACCACTTAAACAGAAAAAACCAGAAGTGGCTCTGTGGCTCAAGTGGTAGAGTGCTAGCCTTGAGCAAAATGAAGCCAGGGACAGTGCTCAAGCCCTGAGTTCAAGCCCCAGGACTGTCAAAAAAAAAATAAAGAAATAAATGCTGTTTTGTTTTGTTTTTTAAAAAAAGAGTCTCACGGGCTGGGGATATAGCCTAGTGGCAAGAGTGCCTGCCTCGGATACACGAGGCCCTAGGTTCGATTCCCCAGCACCACATATACAGAAAACGGCCAGAAGCGGCGCTGTGGCTCAAGTGGCAGAGTGCTAGCCTTGAGCGGGAAGAAGCCAGGGACAGTGCTCAGGCCCTGAGTCCAAGGCCCAGGACTGGCCAAAAAAAAAAAAAAGAGTCTCACAGACTTTCCTGCCTAGATTGGCTTTGGACTCTGATCTTCAGATTTTAGCCTTCTGAGTAGCTAGGATTACAGGTATAAGCCAAGAGTACCCAGCTTCTCTTCTCTTTTCAATTATCATGATTAAGTGTGTGTACAAAGAGGTCACAGTTCCATAAAGCGAATTATGAATCTTGATCAACCCCTTCCATCCTTACCTCCCATTCCCCAGTCCCATCCTCAAGTTGTATAGCTCCATTTTGCATGATGTACAATGCATTTACTCTTTCTTCCTCCTTTCATGTGTTCCCTTACCACCACTGCCCTTCATTCCCTATCCCCAATCCCCACATGTTGCTATAGAAGCTAAATTTCTTAAAATAATGGCAAGCCTTTTAAATTTACTTTTTTGGTTTTTTTTTTTTTTTTTTTACATTACTGGGGGTTTGAACCCAGGACTTTAGCATGCTAGGCAAGTACTCTACCACTGAGGCACATCACATCCCTTGATTATACTGTGTAAAAAGTATGTTTAAACTTCTATTTTTATATTTAAGTCTATTTATCTATTTATTCATTAGTTCATTCATTCATTTGCTGGACCTGGGGCTTGAAATCTGGGCCTGGTGCTGTTCCTGAGCTTTTGTGCTCAAGACTTGAACTTTTCTACCACTTGAGCGATAGCTCAAATTCTGGCTTTTTGTGGTTAATTGGAGATAAGACTTATAGGCTTTCCTGCTAGGCCTGGCTTTGAACCACAATCCTCAGATTCATCCTCCTGAGTAGCTGGAATTACCGGCGTGAGCCACAGCTACCCAGCTATTTTAGGTGGTTTTTCCAAGACTACGACTCAAACTCAGTATCTGATACTTTTGCTCATTGCTGGCACTCTACCACTTGAGCCATGACTCCAAACCTGAGTTCAAATTTTAGTCACATAACATAGCAGCCATGCTACACTGGAGTATAGAAGGTGATATGATTTTTAGGGATTAAGTAGGGGCTCCTGTAATAACCTCTGTGAAAGATGCCCTAACAGAAGCAGCCATGCCAGTGCTGAGCAAAAGCAGATGAAACAAATGGCTTCTCAGAGGTAGACTGTACATGGCTTGCCATCCAGAGACTATGGGACATGAAGGAAGGCAGCCAGGCAAAAATCATTTAGAGTTCTACCTTCTTCTAAGATGGCAATAATTACATAAATTTATTTATTTAGCTAGCAGTGCTAGGCAATCACTCGACCACTAAACCGTACATGATGATAATTAAGAATTAAGAGCTGGGCACCAGCGGGGCTTATGCCAGTAATCCTAACTACTCAGGAGGCTGAAATCTGAGAATTGTGCTTTGAAGCCAGCCTGGGTAGGAGAAAGTCTATGAGAATTTTATCTCAAATTAACTGCCAAAAATTCCAGAAGTGGAGCTGTGGCTCAAGTGGTAGAGCGTTAGCCCTGAGCAATCAAAAAAAGCTCAGGAACAGTGGCCAGTCCTTGAGTTTAAGCCCCAGCACTATTTTTTTTTAAAAAAATCTGGGTAGTAGGGTTCTAGTATCCCATGCCTATGCTTAGAATCCTAGCTACTCAAGAGGCTGAGATATGAGGATCACAGTTCAAAACCAGCCTCATTAAATAAGGATCTCAGTTTAAAACCAGGTTGTTTAAATAAATCTGAGAGATCTTATTTCCAAGTCACCAGCAAAAAGCTGGGTGTAGAGGTATGAGTCCAGTCATAAAGCAGCAGCATCTAGTGAAAAAGCTAATAAAGAGTTTGAGGCACAGAGTTCAAGCCCCAGTACTGACAAGGGGTGGGGAAAAAAAAAAGCAAAAGCTGAACACCAGTGCCTTACGCTTACAATCCTTCCTTCCTACTCAGCAGGCTGAGATCTGAGGACTATAGTTTGTAGCCAACCCAGGCATGAAAGTCCACAAGACTCTTATGTCTAATTAACCAACAAAAAGCAGGAAGCAGGGCAGTGGTTCAAGTGGAAGAGTGCTAGCCTTGAGCACAAAAGCTCAGGGATGGTGCCCAGGCCACGAATTTAAGCCCCAGAACTGGCACAGAGAAAAGAATACTCAGCATGTTAGAAGCAGCTCAGTGGTTGATGTAGATAGTTCAAGTCACCTTGTCATCTGGCTGGTAATCAGCGATGGTCCCTCGGATGTAGTGTACCAAAGAGTCAATGAGTCCGTCACATCTCCTCATCACCTTCCTCCCATCAGCACCTGCTGAGCTCATGTTTCTATCAAGAAAAATCAACACACAAAAACATGTCTTAGCAGTATAGCCAACATGCCTTTGTTTCCCAGTATTCCTTGCTGCTTCTTCCAAGTGTATAGAAATCAGTGAAGCTATAAAACTGTGCCAGATGTGGAGCAACAAACCATCCACAGACTAACAGTTATCACATCCGAAAGCAGCTGCTGAGTCAGTCATACAGTACACAATCACATCCATCAACACAGCTTCTGTCTAACTTCATTCAAAGGACTGAAGTGACAATGGTACTACAGCTATTTACTTATTCTTCACTGTACTTTATTGGGGGAGGGGAACTACTAGAATTTGAACTCAGGGATTTGTACTCTCTAGGCTGATTGCTCTACCAGTTGAGCCACACCTGAGGGCCTTTATATGCAGATTATTTTTAAGATATTCTTGCCCAGGACAGCCTAGACTGTTCTCTTCCCAGATATGCACCCTTCCACTGGAGCGGGACAAGAGGTGCATGCCACCTGCTGTGATTCCAGGGCTTTGCCCAGGTTGGCCTTTAATGGTGATCCTCCAGATACTGGGCCACTGCACCAATGGGTGGATATGAGTGGATGGACACGAGTGGGAGGATGTGAATGGGTAGATATAGTGGGGGATGAGTGGGTAGATGTGAGTGGTGGGTGTGAGTGAGGAATGTGCGGGGGGATGTGAGGGGGGGCATGAGTGGGGGACATGAGTGGGGGATGTGAGGGGGACATAAGGGGGTATATGAGTGGGGGATGTGAGAGGGGACATGAGTGGGAAATATGAGGGGATGTGAGGGGAAACTGAGGGGGGATGTGAGGGGGGATAAGAGTGGGGGACGTGAATGGAGAATGTGAGGAGGATGTGAGTGGGGGATGTGGGGGGACGTGAGTGGGGGATATGACAGGGGACGTGAGGGGGGATATGAGTGGGGAACGTGAGGGGGGATGTGGGGGACCTGAGTGGGGGATGTGAGGGGGATATGAGTGGGAACATGAGGGGGGATGTCATTGAGGGATGATATGAGATAAACATTTGATAAAAACTAAGAAATGATGGGGCTGGGAATGTGGCCTGGTGGTCGAGTGTTTGCCTAGCATGAAGCCCTGGGTCCAATTCCTCAGCACCACATACAAAGAAAAAGCCAGATGTGGTGCTGTGGCTGGAGTGGTAGAGCACTAGCATTGAGCAAGAAGAAGATCAAGGATAGTGCCCAGGCTCCAGGACTGGCAAAAGTAAATAAAAATTTAAAAAAAAATCTAAGAAACGAATGAATGGCAACTAAGACATGGTGATGTGCCAAATATCAAAGTTCCAGTTTGCTCTGCCTTAATTCTCAAGAACTTTAATTTGCTATAGTAGCAGTTTCCTTGTTTGTAAACATGAGTATATTATTATTTTGAGGTCTTGAAGTTTTCTATACAAATTGTTATTGATAAATTGATGGATGCTGTAACAGGAGATAATCCAGCCAGGTGCTGGTGGCTCCCATCTGTCATCCTAGCTTCTCAGGAGGCTGAGATCTGAGAATCCAGTCAGGGAAGCCTAATCTGGAGATTTAGTTCCAGTTAACCAACAAAAAATCCAGAAGTGGATGTGTGGCTCAAATGTAGAGCACCAGCTTTAAGTTAAAAAAACAACAACAACCCAACAAACAACTAAACAAAAGCATGAAGCCCTGAATTCAAGTCCCAGTATGGACACTATATATTTAAAGAGTGACAGCTGGGTGCTGGTGGCCTATGCGTGGAATGCTAGCTACTTGGGAAACTGGGACTGGAGGATTGGCATTTGAAGCCAGCCACATGAAAGTCTAGTTACCAGTGGCTCACACCCATAATCCTAGCTACTCAGGAGGCTGAGATCTGAGGATCATGATTTGAAGCCAGTCTGGGCAGGAAAGTCTGTAAGACTCTTATTGCCAATTAACCCCAGAAAACCAGAAGTGGCACTGTGGCTCAAAGTAGTAGGGCACTAGCCTCTAGCAAAGTTGCTCAGGGACAGTGCCTAGGATCAAAGTTCAAGTCCTCCAACAAAACAAAAAGAAAAGAAAAAAATGTATTAGGCTGGTTGCTTTTAAGCATTTCCTTCCTGCCTTCTTCCTTTTGCCATTCCCTCCTTCCCTCCCTCTCTTCCCTCGTTCCTTCCCTCCACCACCTTTCTCATTAGTACTGGGGCTTGAACTCAGGGTCTCGTGTTCTTCCTTAGCTTTTATGCTTGAGGCTAATGCCCTACCACGTGAGCCACAGCTCCACTTCCAGCTTCTTAGTGGTTAATCAGAAATAAGAGTGTTATGGACTTTCCTGCCCAGAGTGGCTTCAAATCATAATTTTCAGATATCAGCCTCTTGAGTAGCTAGGATTACAGGCATGATCTATCAAGGTGATGTGTGTGTGTTTGTGTAAAAATAATATAATTACATTAAGCAATGAAAGTATTTCTGCCCCAAATTGTGTTTTCAAAGAAAGAACAGGTGTCCAGTATTCTACCAAGAAGAAAGGGGGAGGGAAGATGGCGCCGTCACAATAGGGAGGCATCCCAACTTGCTCCAACTGAATAGTGAGCTGGGAACTCCAGTACCCAATACCCTATCAAAAATCCAGCAAACCCAACAACCAGAAGCAACAGAGAAACACAGGAAACAAAAAAGAACAAAAAAAAGAAGAGCCTTTAGCCTGCATGGAGCCAGAAAATCTCCAGGGTACCCCCGCCCCCACCCGCTGACCCTGGCCCGAACAGGGCCAGGCTGGGAAAGGGGACCTGGCGCCGGCAAACCAACAGCCGAAAAGTCACGCCAGGAGCGCAGAGTCCAGACAGCAGGAGCTCCACAGACCCCAGACAGAGCACAGACTGACTGAGACCGGAGGTGTGGGACCGAACGGCCGGGATCAGATGTAAGCAGCAGGGGAACCCGCGGTGCAGACGGGGAGAGCCGGGACCACCACCACCAAACGACCAATCGCCACACCCCAGCACCACAGTCCCAAAAAGCCCACAGCAGCGCGGGACACACACACACAATCCAGGACCAGTAAGTTCCCCATTAACCCCCCCAACGGGAGACCAGCTCTAGCAGAGTCCCCAAACCTACAAAGAAGCTAGAGCTCCCTCCCTTGCCTCCCTACCCTGAGGGAACAAAGGAGCCGTATATCTGGCAGCCCTAGGACCCTACAGCCTCTGGGAAGACACGGGAACTAGCAGAGACAGAGCAGCGCCCAACAAGGGGACTGGGAAACACCCTAGTCGGACATCCCCACCCCCAAAGCCCCAGCAGAGGAGCCTGAACCTGGCTGCACCAGCCCCGCCCCCTCCCCAGCAGGGGCCCGGAGACTGGTAGGCATTGGAAGCCCCACCTGAGGCGCCTAGTCCTCATGGACTTTTTGAACAATACTCACAGGTTCGATGGTGTGCAATACCAGCACAGCAGGGACACCTGGGTCCGAACACACGCGCTCCCCCCCCTCACAGCAGAGGCGCAGAGTCTGTGGGCACCAACCCGCGCCCGGACACTTGATCCTGCTGGGGCCCACGCATACTGCCCCCCACAGCAAACTCGCGAGAGGGCACAAGCACCCTCTAACAACTCGGTGCAGCACGTCCCCAAGGAAGCACTAGAGTGCACATGCACGCGCCCCCTGGAGGTCGAGCATGGGCCAGCGTGCTAGCCCTCCAGCAGGAGGATCTCTGCCCAAACCCCCGCGGGAGCGCACAAGCGGGCAAGCTGCCCCCTCAGCAGAAACACCCACTCTGATAGGCGCACTCCACACAGGTGGGCAGGGCCCCCCAGCGGCAGCGCCTGCTCTGATAGGCGCACTCTGCACAGGTGGGCAGGGCCCCCCAGCGGCAGCACCCGCTCTAATAGGTGCACTCCGCAAAGGTGGGCAGGGCCCCCCAGTGGCAGTGCCCACTGATAGACGCACCCAGCAGAGGTGGGCAGAGCCCCCCAGTGACAGCACCCGCTCTGATAGGCGCATTCCGCACAGGTGGGCGGGCCGCCCCTCAACACAGGGGGGCGAGCAGCCTCTCAGTGGCAAATCTCAATCTGAGAGGTGAGCTTCTCTGACCAAGGTACTGAGTGGAAAAAGGAAAAGAGAACAAAAGGAAAAAAGAACAAAAGAAGAGAAAAGCCTCCACACCACGCTGAATCAACGACACGCAAATCCCCACCAGGGGCACGCTAGGGTCAGCACAACACAGTGGCAGGACACTATCCTGCAGAGAAAGACACAGAACCTACCCACCCCCAAGTGCAAGGAGGGTGACCACAATGGCAACAACCAAGATGGTCATGCTTACCCATTGGGCAGTAAGGTTCAACAGCCAAACTCAAACCCAGAGCCAGGGCACAAACAAGTCTCCCACTGACAGACCAGCGGGAACCAGCACAAAGCCAACCCAAGGAAGCCACCTACAGATCTCCAGATGTGCAAATCACAAAGAAATATTACAAATTTCATGAAAGGGCAAACCAACTCGCCAGCTCCAAAAAGCACTACGACTGGAGAGGAGATGTAGAAAAAAAAAAACAACTGAGGCTATGAGAGCAGAAATGATGAAAAGCCTCAGGAATGAATTCAGAAAACAATTCCAGGAGTTTAGAATGGAAGTCTCGAAGGACCTTTAGGAAGTCAAGAAAGAAATAGAAGCAAAAATGGATACAGTGCAAACCTCCGTTAAAGAAGACCTTAACATCCTGAGAAGCGAAATGCATGAAAAAATAGATTTAAAATACAATTCTTTAAAGGAAGAAATTTCCATGATCAGAGGTGATCTGGCAACCATAAATAACTCCCTGACTTCCATAAACTCCACACTTGAATCCACAGCACAAAGAATTGACCATATTGAATCCAGAATCTCTCTCGGACGATGATGCAGCCGATAAGGACCAGAAAATAACCACACTCCAAGAAACGGTAAAGCTCCAGGGCAGACTAATCCAGGAGCTAGTGGACAAAGACAAGAGATATAATCTGTGCATAACTGGAATAGAAGGAGCCAAATACCAGAGCAGAGGGCTTCAACATATTTTCAATAAAGTGATTGCAGAAAACTTCCCCAATCTCACAAGGGACCTCACCCAGGTAAGCAAAGCCTATAGGACACCTGGAAGACCAGACCCTAGAAAATCCTTGCCCAGGCACATAATAATCAAGACTTCAGATCTCAAGAATAAAGAGCAAATTTTGAATGCAGCCAAAGGGAAGAAAGAGATGTATTACAATGGGAAAAGGATTCGAATAACAGCAGATTTCTCCAGACAAACCTACCACGCACGAAGTGAGTGGAAGAACACCATCCAAGTCCTACAGGCCAACAACTGCCAACCTAGATTAAAATATCCAGCGAAGTTGGAGTTCACATTTGAGGGGAAAACCAGATCTTTCCATAGCAAAGAGGATCTAAAGGAGTATGTAAATAAAAAACCAGCCATACAGCGAATTCTAAGAGGGTAACCCCACCCAACAGAAATCGTACAGGACACACAGAAACAGAAAGAAACTACAATAGCCAGAGCCCAACAGAAAGAGCAGCTCACTAAAGACAAGAAAAAAAAAAGAGAGGAAAAACAGCCTGACAGGAAAATGGAAGGGGAAAAACCACTTTTATCCTTGATCTCTGAATATAAATGCTATAAACTCTCAGATAAAGAGGAGCAGACTGGCAGAGCGGATCTGCAAACAAAAAGTTGCCATCTGTTGTCTACAAGAGACACATCTTACAGCAAGGGATAAAAACAGGCTTTGAATGAAAGGATGGAGCAAGATCTTCCAAGCAAACGCACCTACCAAAATGGCAGGAGTAGCCATCCTGATCTCAGACAAGCTGGACTTCTCATTAAAATCAACTCAAAAAGACAAAGGATACTACATTTTAATACAAGGAAAAATCTGGAATCAAGACATCATGGTGATAAATGTATACTCACCGAACAAAAGAGGCCCGACATATGTCAAGCAAATTCTCACAGAACTACAGAACAAGATAGACCCAAACACAATCATAGTGGGTGACTTTAATACCCCACTCTCTCCAAGAGACAGATCCAACACCCAGAGGATTAGCAAGGGAGCTGAGGACCTAAGTAACACCATATCCCAAATGGATATTACAGATCTATACAGAATCTTCCATCCTACAGAGACCCAATACACCTTCTTCTCAGCAGCCCATGGATCACACTCCAAAATAGACCATGTCATAGCCCACACAAAGAACCTCAGCAAATACAAAAGTATTGACGTCATCTCATGTATTATATCTGACCACAGTGGAATAAAGGTAACCCTCAGTAACAACGGTTACCACAGAGGCTATACACATCCTTGGAGGCTAAACCCCTCACTGTTATCTAACACTTGGGCCACAGACCAAATTAGGATGAAATTAATGAATTCATAAGCCACAATGACAATTAAAATGCATCACAAAGAAACCTATGGGACACAGCTAAAGCAGTACTGAGGGGCAAAATCATTGCCCTCAGCACTCACATTAAAAGAATGGAAACGGAGCAGGTGAATAACCTCACAATGAAACTAAAACAACTGGAGAAACAAGAAATGATCGAATCTAAAATGACTAGGAGGAGAGAGATCACAAAGAATAAAGAAGAGATAAATCTGATTGAAAATAGAAAGACCATCCAACAAGTAAATAAAACTAAAAGCTGGTTCTTTGAGAAAATGAATAATATCAACAGACCCCTTGCAAGACTTACAAAAAAAAAGAAGAGAAGAGACTCATATACATAAAATCAGGGACTCCACTGGAAAAATTACAACAAATACACACGATATTCAAACAATCATAAGGAACTATATCCAGAACCTCTACTCACTAAAAATAATTTTACAGAAATGGATCAATTCTTAGAGAAGTATAAACTGCCCAAACTGAACCAAGAAGAAATAAATCAACTAAATAAACCAATAACTTACAGCGAGATACAGGGGGTAATCAAGAGCCTCCCAACAACGAAAAGCCCAGGCCCAGATGGATTCACTAATGAATTCTATAAAACCTTTTGTGAGGAGCTAATACCAATACTCCTCAAACTCTTCCGTGAAATAGAAACAGAGGGAGAAATCCCAAACTCATTCTATGAAGCTAATATTATACTCATCCCCAAACCAGGCAAAGACCCAACAAAAAAAAAAGAGAACTATAGACCAATATCACTAATGAACACAGACGCAAAACTCCTCAATAAAATATTAGCTAACAGGATCCAGAAACTGATCAAGAAAATTATACATCATGACCAATTAGGCTTCATCCCACAGTCACAAGGATGGTTCAACATCCGTAAATCAATCAATGTAATTCACCACATCAACAGAACTAAAATCAAGAATCACATTGTTATCTCAGTCGATGCCCAAAAAGCCTTTGACAAAATACAACATCCATACTTACTAAAAGCTCTGGGGAGAACAGGAATAGATGGAACATTCCTCAAAACAATAAAAGCCATATACAATAGACCAACTGCTAATATCATATTAAATGGGGAGAAAGTCATTCCCCCTAAACTCAGGAACAAGACAAGGCTGCCCACTCTCTCCATTTCTTTTCAATATAGTGCTGGAATCCCTAGCCATAGCAATAAGACAAGAGGAGGACATCAAAGGGATCCACATCGGCAAGGAAGAAATCAAGCTATCCCTATTTGCAGATGACATGATCTTATATCTGAAGGACCCAAAAAACTCAGTCCCCAAACTCCTACACTTAATAAACCATTTTGGCAAAGTAGCAGGATACAAAATCAATCCACAAAAGTCAGCAGCGTTTCTGTATACCAGCAATATACAAGCAGAAAAGGAAATTATGGAAACAATTCCATTTACAGTAGCCAAAAAAAGAATAAAGTACCTAGGGATCAACCTAACCAAGGACGTGACGGACCTATTTAATAAGAAGTATAAAAATCTAATAAGGGAAATCAAAGAAGACACAAGGAGATGGAAAGACCTCCAATGCTCATGGGTAGGCAGAATCAATATAGTGAAAATGACCATATTACCCAAATTGTTATACAAATTCAATGCAATCCCTATCAAAATCCCAGCTACATTCTTCACTGAAATAGAGAAAGCAACCCATAAATTCATATGGAACAGCAAAAGACCTAAAATAACCAAAGCAATTCTAGGCAAAAAAAGCAGTGCAGGAGGTATCACAATACCAGACTTCAAGCTCTACTATAGAGCCATCCTAACAAAAACAGCCTGGTATTGGTATAAAAACAGACCTGAAGACCAATGGATTAGAATTGAAGATCCAGAAATAAAACCGCACTCTTACAGTCAGCTGATATTTGACAAAGGAGCTAAAGACATACAATGGAAAAAACATAGCCTCTTCAAGTACTGGTGCTGGGAAAACTGAGCAGCCATATGCAGAAAACTCAAAGTGGACCCTAGCCTATCACCATGCACCAAGAGCAACTCAAAATGGATCTAGGACCTCAACATCAGACCTGAATCCTTGAAACTATTGAAGGACAGAGTAGGAAAGACGCTAGAACTTATAGGCACAGTAAGGAACTTCCTGATTATAGTCCCAGGGGCACAACAGGGGAGAGACTCAACAAATGGGACTACTACAAAATAAAAAGTTTCTGCACAGCTAAGGACATAGCCACCAAAATAGAAAGACAGACAACCATATGGGAAAGGATCTTTACCAGCACAGCAACAGACAAAGGCCTGATATCTGTCATCTACAGAGAACTCAAAAAACTAAGCCCCTCCAAGCCCAATAAACCAATTAGGAAATGGGCAAAGGAGCTAAAGAGAGACTTCACAAGAGAACAGATAAAAATGGCAAAGAAACATATGAGGAAATGTTCAACATCCCTGGCCGTAAAGGAAATGCAAATAAAAACAACCCTGAGATACCACCTCACTCCAGTTAGAATGGCCTATAGTCTGAACTCAGGCAACAACAAATGCTGGAGGGGGTGCGGGGAAAGACAAACCTTCTCCATTGTTGGTGGGAGTGCAAATTAGTACAACCACTTTGGAGAACAGTATGGAGGTTTCTCAAAAAGCTCAATATAGACCTACCCTATGACCCAGCCATACCACTCCTAGGCATCTATCCTAAACAGCAAGTCCCAAGATATCAAAAAGACATTTTCACTTCCATGTTTATCGCAGCACAATTCACAATAGCCAAAATATGGAAACAACCGAGATGCCCCTCCACAGATGAATGGATCCGAAAATATGGTACCTATACACAATGGAATACTACATAGCAATTAGAAATGGTGAAATATTGGTATTCGCAGGGAAATGGTCAGAACTTGAACAAATAATGTTGAGTGAGACAAGCCTAGAACACAGAAAACAAAGGGGCATGATCTCCTTGATATATGACTGTTAAGGAGGGGGGAGGGGGAGGCAGTAGGGACCAAGTCTGCGAAACCAAAAAAACTTCTTGTCAAATGGTATATCCCACTGGATTGGGGCAGCGACCCTACATTATGTAACTAAAACCAAACAACTACTCAACATATAAAGGTCAAAAATAGACCTCTCAGTGGATCACAATAGCTCAAAAGCTATGTATGTATATTCATATAAGACTATTGTCGACATATTGTCTACTGTCGACATTACATTTAAAGCCCTAGGCAAATTTTCTTTGGAGTAGGCCACATGGGTACTGTATATGTTCTTGGTACACTGTATATTGTATATATGTCTACCTGACTAGGGAAGGGAAAGAAAAACAGGGTGTAAGATATCACAAGAAATGTACACACTGCCCTACTATGTAACTGTACCCCTTGTGCACAACACCTTGTCAAAAAATTTTTATTTAATTAATAAATAAATTATTAGAAAAAAAAGAAGAAGAAAGGAGACGGGGGGATGGAGGTCGCTGCTCCATGAATCCTATACATCCAACTAATAGGTCAAGCTCTGTAAAGCCAGCACTCGCTGAGACTCAACTTAGTAGAAGAGATAGGACTAACACACTGAAAACTAAAAATATACTAACAATTAAGTAGTTGCTGAGTGTTGGAATGTAGTTCAGTGGCAAAGCACTTGCCTAGCAAATACAATGTCCTTATTTCTGTCCTCAGTATCAAAAAACAAAGAAAGATTAAAAAATATCTAGTTAAATGGTTGTTGAACTTTGAAATTTTTCTTTCTTTTTTCTTCTTCTTTTTTGCCAGTCCTGAGGCTTGAACTCATGGCCTGGGTGCTGTTCCTGAGCCTCTTTGTATTCAACTCTAGACTACCACTTGTGCCACAGCACCACTTTGGCTTTTTCTGTGTAGTTTACTGGAGGTAAGAGTCTCACCAACTTTCATGACCAGGCTGACTTCGAACTGCAATCCTCAGATCTCAATATTCTTAGGAGCTAGGATGACAGTGTGAGCCACCAGCACCCAGCTTAAAACTGCTTTGACAAATCAAAAGGTCTGTCTCGAGGGACTGGGAATATGGCCTAGTGGGAAGAGTGCTTGCCTCGTATACATGAAGCCCTAGGTTCGATTCCTCAGTACCACATATATATAGAAATGGCCAGAAGTGGCACCGTGGCTCAAGTTGGCAGAGTGCTAGCCTTGAGCAAAAAGAAGCCAGGGACAGTGCTCAGGCCCTGAGTCCAAGCCCCAGGACTGGCCACAAAAAAAAAAAAAAAAAAAAGGTCTGTCTCATGCCTGCTGAACCCATGGCAGGCTCTGCAGATGGGATGTGAGTTGGTTTACTCCAGGGGTTGTTCAAATTGGCAGTGCTGCTGGTTCATGCATACTAACTGATGTTCTGTACCTGGATGTTATCCAGATCCTACTTGCTGGGAATCAGACTTATCAGGGCTTCTGGCAGTTGATGCCTTCGCTGACAGAAAGTGCATGAAATCCCACTGCCCCAGCACTTACCCCTGCATACCAAACATACTTCCCACCTTACTCAGCTACCCAGAAATATAACTGATAAGGACCACTGATTTTATAGCACTTCATCCATGAATGGAAGCCATTACAGAGAAGGGAATTTCTTACTTATACCACTGAAAAGAACCAGCAATCTACAGAAAGTAATACAGCTATCTTTTTTTTTTTTTAACATTTTTCAAGAATTTAACATGGTCACATTTAGTCAGAATTGATCCTGAAAACTTAGAAATATCCATTTCTTACCATTTCCTGTAGGTAACTCAATGGAAGTTTACAAGGAAAACATCTCTAAACTATAAATGAAAACATATCAGAAGAATCATCTTAGCCAGGTGCTGGTGACTTATGCCTGTAACCCTAGCTACTCAGGAGACTGAGATCTGAGGATCACAGTTTGAAGGCAGCCTGTGCAGGAAAGTCTAAGATGCTTATCTCCAGGCTTGAGTTCAAGTCCCAGGACCAGCAAAACAAACAAACAAACAAAAAAAGCAAATAACCAAAAGCCAACCACCAAACAAACAACAAAAACTCCAAACAATAAAACCCAGGTCTTTGTTCTGGGGTTAAAGTTTCAAGACTGGGGCATTTGGAGAGGTAGAAAGGAAGGAGGAGATGAACTTGAAACAGCAACGGTCTTTTACTCAGAGCTTCGTTCAGGACTTCTCCACCTCCACTGGGGCTGAGGGCAGGTTTTGCTCCATTCACATCCAGCACAGAGAGTTTGCTATTGGAGCTGGCCATGGTGGTTCACACCTGTCATTCTAGCTACTCAGGAGGCTAGGATCTGAGGATCACAGTTCAAAGCCAGTTGGAGCAGGAAGTCTATGAGACTCTTATCTCCAATTAACCACCAGAAAACCAGAAGCAGCGCTGTGGCTCAAGTGGTAGAGCACTAGCCTTGAGCTGAAGAGCTCAGGGGCAGTGTCCAGACCCAGAGTTCAAGCCCCACAATCAACAACAACAAAAAAAAATCTATGATTTGGTGCTAACTAGATATATTGGAATTTACAAGTTCATGATCTGTAATTTGCAAAAAAAAAAAAAAAATCTAAAGCTAGGGTACTATAGATTCATTCCGAATCATCCCTTATGACAACCTAGTAGTGAAAATCAGAATTAGCTATTTGTAAGCAGCTTTTCACTGGCCCTTCCATGGTCAGGTGTGTGTGGGCATGGTGGGCAAGGATCCTCTCATGTACACCTGGCTTTCCTGCCTGCACAGAAGATCCTTATAACACAAACAGGTTAAGGTCAGAGTTCAGTGTGTGGTCAAATGGCCTGGAGAAGCAATGTACACCAGGATACACATGTATGACTTATAATTAAGTAATTACAAAAACTATGTACACTGTTAAGAATTAATTATAATAAAATTGCATAATTAATAATTATTAATAAATTGGTGATTAAGAATTAATATTGTGCCAGACTGGGGTTGAACTCAGGGCCTTATGCATCCTTCTGAGACACTTTTATCAAAGAAAGACATAATTTAAAGAGGCAGAATTTATTTTTAAAACAGAGCTATCATTACCTGATAATGGTGCAGTTTTTCACATATCAGGCTTATGTACATCATATGTCAGAACTGGGTGGCTATAAGACCAGCCTTAAGGTGGAGTCAGTAACTTGAGAGTGTGACCACCTCAATAATGGCTTTAGAAAGTCATGGCTGCAACCCAGTGTTCTCTAACAATGAGAGGCCTCCTAAAACCACACACTGTAAGTTCTGTAGGAAGGCTCCCAGCCATGCCATCCATCAAGTGCTGAAGAGAAAGTGATGGACTCCATTGAGACCTGAGGAGTGACTTTACAAGACACTGTTAGATAAGGAAGCTTCTTCCTTCCTCTGGGTATGTGAGATGTAGGTCAAAGCTTTTGCTCAATTCTCAACTGATACATATCAAACAGTTGGGCCTTGTCTAACCAAGAGAAAGCAGTATGGGTAGCTTAGAGTTGCCTGCAACAAAGGCTGAGAAACTCATTTGAATTAAACAGAGGAATAAAATCTCTAGACCAAAAGGACTAGTCTGTTATTCTGCAATCAACATCAACAAACATCAGCCAAAATAAACGATTCAGTCTGCAAACTGAAACAATATTGGGAGGTAGAACAAAATATACAACCTGGCTGGGCATCAATGGTGCCCACTTGTAATCCTAGCCATTCGGTAGATGGAGATGAGAAAGCCATGACAGGAAGAATTTTGGTGTGAAGTCAGCCTGGGCAAAAAGTTCCTAAGACTCAACTCTCAGGCAATAGACAGACATTGTGGAGCACTTGTTAACCCAGCTAATGTGCGGGGTTGAAAACAGAAGGACTGAGGTGCTAGGCCATCTTGGAGGAAAAAAATAAATACATAAGACATGATCTCAACAGAAGAAGCTGAGAGTGGTTTTGTCTGTCTATCTGTCGTTTAAGCTTCAGTGGGCAGTAGTGAGGACTGGAGCACATGCCACCTAGGGCAAAAGCAAGATCCTACCTCCGAATAACCACGGCACAAGGAACCAGGGGTGTGGTACTGGGGCTTGGCCCAGGGCCTCTTCCTCTTTTCTGGCTTTCTCACGCAAGGAAACATATCATACTGACAAAGTCAAACATAGGCTTGGGGTAAAAAGATGGAAAAGAAAACCCCAAGCAAGTGGCTCTCCAAAGCAGGAAGGAATAGCCACACTTTAGATATCTCATTTAACGCAGCTACTATTGAAGACATAAGGGAGAAATAAAAAAGTTCCTGGAAATCTAATGAAAATGAAAACACGACCCACTAGAACCTTTAGGACACAGCAAAAACAGTTCTGAGTGTTAATATAAAAAAAACAAACAAACTGGGCGCTGATGGCTCACACCTGTAAGCCTAGCTACTCAGGAGGCTGAGAGCTGAAGATCACAGTTTGAAGCCAGCCTGGGCAGGAAAGTCTGTGAGACTCATTTCCAATAAACTACTCAGAAAAGGCTGGAAGTGGTGCTATGGCTCAAGTGGTAGAGTGCTAGTCTTAAGGAGAAGAAGCTCAGGGGAAGTGCTCAGGCACTGAGTTCAAGCCCCAGGACCAGAAAAAAAAAAAAAGACAAGAAAAAAACCAAACCAGAGTGGGAATATGGCTTAGTGGTAGAGTGCTTGCCTTGCATGCATGAAACCCTGGGTTCGATTCCTCAGCACCACATAAACAGAAAAAGCTGGAAGTAGCGTTGTGGCTCAAATATCATTAGCTGGGTTCCAGTGGCTCACACCTGTAATCCTAGCTACTCAGGAGGCTGAGGATCCTGGGCAGGTAAATTCAAGAAAATCTTAAGTCCAATTACCCAGCAAAAAGCTGAAAGTGAAGGTATGGTATAAGTGGTAGAGCACTAGCCTTGAGGGGAAAAACTGAGTGTCCTCAGTCTAAGCCTTAGTACCAGCGCACACACACACACACACACACACACACACACGAAGAATGCTCTATATGGAGTAGTAATTGAAGTATACTGTATTTACATTTGGTACATACTAGAAAATTCTCTGAAGTTAAAAAAAAATCCTCTTGGGACTGGGAATGTGGCTTAGTGGTAGAGTGCTTGCCTAGCATACATGAAGCCCTGGGTTCGATTCCTCAGTACCACATAAACAGAAAAAAGTTGGAAGTGGTGCTCTGGTTCAAGTGGTAGAGTGCTAGCCTTGAGCAAAAGAAGCACAGGGACAGTGCTCAGGCCCTGAGCTCAAGCCCCAGGACTGGCAAATTAAAATAATGTCATCTTGTATTGAACCATGTAATTAGAGGAATGACTGAAAGGCAGACTTCTCATGGACTGCCGAGGGACAGGGAGACGGGGACAGCTTTACCTGAAGCATCCGGTGACATTGTAGAATATATCAAAATCCAGCAGGCCATTTGCTTTGGGATAATCTCCTTCAGGCCACCCAGAGAAGGGGATGATGATATTCTCGGTCAGAGTGAGCAGGGCTTCTGTTATCATGAGATTCTTGAGTTTGTCACTGGAGGACAAATTCCACAGCAAACCTAGAAGAGTGGAGCTAGGATGAGAGCGGTGTAGGGTGGGGCTCCAGGAGCCGTGGAGGAGTCCACGGAAGGCGCAGAATGGGGTCCCAGGAGCCATGGAGATGTTCATGGAAGGTGGTCTGCTCCAGGACTAACACTGGAACCAAAAGGGTGTGGGGCTGGGGGTGAGCAGAAAGAGCATGTTGTTTGCTGAGTACATACATGGTCATGGAAGCTGTTCCTTAAAAACAATTAAACACACACCTCTTATGACATGCAATTGTGCAGGATTTGTCAAGAACAACATGGGCTGGGGATATGGCCTAGTGGCAAGAGTGCTTGCCTCCTATACATGAGGCCCTGGGTTCAATTCCCCAGCACCACATATACAGAAAATGGCCAGAAGGGGCGCTGTGGCTCAAGTGGCAGAGTACTAGCCTTGAGCAAAAAGAAGCCAGGGACAGTGCTCAGGCCCTGAGTCCAAGCCCCCCCCCCCAAAAAAAAAGAACAACAAAGACACCTGTGCACCCATGTTCACAGCAGCCCAGGTCACAAAAGCCAAGTTATGGAAACAGCACAGATGCACCACAATGAATAACTGGAAACAAAAACAAAACAAAACAAAACAAACATAGTAGCTGGGTACCAGTAGCTCACACCTGTAATCCTAACTAGTTACTCAGGAGGCTAAGATCTGAGGAATGCAGTTCAAAGCCAGCCCAGGAAGGAAAGTCTGTGAGACTCCTATCTTCAGTTAACCACCAAAAAGGTGGAAGAGGAGATGTGGCTCAAGTAGTTCAAATCCCAGTACCTGAAGAAAAATAACAACAATAACATATATGTGTATATATATGTGTGTGTGTGTGTGTGTGTGTGTGTGTGTGTGTATATCACAATGGAATTTCATATAGCCATTAGGAAGAAATTATATCACTAGCAGGGAAATGGATGAATGATGAACAAAGAACTTCAAGCCTCAAAAGACAAGGATGCATGTTTTCTCTCATAGATAGATCTTAGACACCAAACACAACTTCCCATACAAACACATATAAAGACCTAGGCCTATGTTTGTTTATTCTATTTTATTTTGTCAATCGGCACTGTCCCTGAGCTTTTAGCTCAAGGCTAGCACTCTACCACTTGAGCCACAGTGTCACTTCCAGTTTTCTGGTGGTTAATTAGTCTCATGGCCTTCTCTGTCAGGGCTGGTTTCAAATTGTGATCCTCAGATCGCTAGGATTCCAGGTGTGAGCCACCAGCACGCGACCTGGCATATATTTACCAACACATTTTAGTTGACTAAACTACAGTATCTGGACCATGTATGTAAACATGCCAGGGTAGGCACTAGTGGCTTATGCCTGGAATCCTAGGTACTCAGGAGGCTGAGATCTGAGGATGGAGGTCTGATGCTAGCCCGGGCAGATAAATCTGAGAGACTTTTATCTATAAATTATCAGCAAAGAGCAGGGAGTAGAGCTGTGGCTCAGGAGATAGAGCTCCAGCCTTGAGTTCAAACTCTAATATCGGGCTGGGGATATAGCCTAGTGGCAAGAGTGCCTGCCTCAGATACACGAGGCCCTACGTTCGATTCCCCAGCACCACATATACAGAAAACGGCCAGAAGCGGCGCTGTGGCTCAAGTGGCGGAGTGCTAGCCTTGAGCGGGAAGAAGCCAGGGACAGTGCTCAGGCCCTGAGTCCAAGGCCCAGGACTGGCAAAAAAAAAAAAAAAAAAAAAACAAAAAAAAAAACCCAAACTCTAATATCAGCACCAAACAAAGAAACAAAACCCAGAGCCTTCTGCCTGTGTCATATCTGCTGGTGCTCACCACTACCCCAAACCCTGAGCTTTGGTGGTCCGTGGCTTCATTTGAATGTGGAAGGAGAGAAACAGAATCAGAGGTAATTCCTACTTTTCTTTTTCTTTCTTTTTGTGCTGGTACTTGGGCTTTAACTCAGGGCTTTGAGCTCTTGCTTAGCTTTTTGCTCAAGGTTCCACTACCACTTGAGCCACACCTTTACTTTTGACTTTCTGCTCTTTTTTTTTGGCTAGTCCTGGGCCTTGGACTCAGGGCCTGAGCACCATCCCTGGCTTCTTCCCGCTCAAGGCTAGCACTCTGCCACCTGAGCCACAGCGCCCCTTCTGGCCGTTTTCCATATATATGGTGCTAGGGAATCGAACCCAGAGCTTCATGTGTAGGAGGCAAGCACTCTTGCCACTAGGCCATATTCCCAGCCCTCTGCTCATTTATTGGAAGTAAGTGTCTCATGGACTCTTCCTGCTTGGGCTGGCTTTGAACCTCTATCCTCAGATTTCAGCCTCTTTAGTAGTTTAGAAGGTCATTTTTCATGATGGACATAACAGTTAATACAGTTAAAAGTTTATTACTTACACAACCACATTTGTATTAGGATCCTTCAGTTTAGGCCTAATGTACTTTAGGCTAATGTTTGGGTCTTCTTTTTCTTTTTCTTCTGGTGTGTGCCAGTCCTGGGGCTTGAAGTGAGGGCCCGGGTGCTCAAGGCTGGCACTCTACCACTTGAGCCACAGCGCCATTTTTGGCTTTTTGCTAGTTCTTTGGAGATAAGAGTCTCACAGACTTTCCTGCCCAGACTGGCTTTGTCCCACGATCTTTTAATGGGCATTCTAGGATTACAGGCCTGTAATACTGTTCCCAGCACTCAGCTTGGGAACAGGAACCAAATTTTCACTGCAGCCCACACACAGTCTCCATTAAACATAGGGACAGTGGGTCAGCTATCTGGTTAGGAGTGGATTTCTGGCTTGCAAAAGTCTTTTCCTGATAAAACTTGTGTCTAGGGTTAGTGCTGAGCAGGGTCCCTGAGCCATGGGGTTTGCAAAACAATGATTTCACTCCTCCTGCCTCATCTTAAGAGGGCTGGGAAGGGAGACAGCATCAAGCCTCAGAAGGCAGTTGAATGCAATCAAAGGCAGGTCTGAAGCTGAGTTTGTGTTACTTAGCTATGAAAGAAAGGCAGAGAAAAGAGAGGGGGCTGGGAGAGAAAGCTTCCCAAGTTCTTAAATAAGCAAACAAATTAGTAGTCTC
Organism: Perognathus longimembris pacificus; assembly: GCF_023159225.1. NCBI lineage: Eukaryota > Metazoa > Chordata > Mammalia > Rodentia > Heteromyidae > Perognathus > Perognathus longimembris. The sequence goes on from NC_063161.1 coordinate 67,593,415, forward strand.
TGTCTGCAAAGCTTAGAAATGTGAAACATAAAGACAGGACATTTCCTCTTTTATAAAAAAGACTAAACAGGCATTCAAAGGAAAAATATACTTTACAATAAAAACAAGCCAGATTAATTTAAACAGAAAGAGTGGAATTTTCCTTTAATAGTATTTTTTGGTTTTGTGCCAGTAGTGGAGCTTGAACTCAGGGCCTCACACTCTCTTAGTTTTATCCTCTCAATGCTGGTATCCTACCACTTGAGCCATACCTTCACTTCCAGCTTTTTGCTGGTTAGTGGAGATCAGAGTCTCACAGACTTTTCTGCTCCTGCTGGTTTCAAACTACAATCCACAGATCTCCGTCTCCAGTGTAGCTCAGATGACAGATGTGAGCCACCAGGCAAGAAGGGCAAATTTAAACAAATTAGTTAGCATTGCCTGTAAAGATGGCAGGCAAGCCAAAACCAACAAGTGGACTTTTCTAAGGAAGAAAATTCTGGTTGACTTTGAAAAAAAAAAACAAAAAACAGCAAAACTTACACAGCTGTAGATCCAGCTTAATTATCAGGGGCAGGAAAAATGGGGATAAATGAGGGGAAGGGTGGGACAAAAATCAGTTCGTCCCTTACCAAAACGTCAACCAGCATCTATTCTGAAATTATAGCTAGAGTAGCAGATTTCAAATGGACCGGTATCAAATCAAAATCACAGACTTGGGCTGCATCCCAAACCCACCTTAGAATGGATTACAGGAATCTGTAGCTTCTCTTTGGTATATGTGCCTATACTGGACTTCAAGCCTAGGCTTGAACTCAGGGCCTTGCACACTCCATTGGCTTTACTGCTCAAGACTGGTACTATACCACTTGAGCCACATCTTTACTTCCAGCTTTTTGTTGGTTAACTGGAGCTCAGAGTTTCTGAGGTTTTTGTTTACAAGGTGACTTTCAAACCTTGATCCTCAGATTTCAGCCTCCTGAGTAGCTAGGATAGTCCTAGCCACTCTAGTAGCTACCATAAGCCTCAGGACTATAGGCTTGAGCCACTGATGCCTGGTGGGAATTTTTATTCTTTTAAATAATTAATTCAATAATCACTATTATTTATTAATTAATAGTATTATTTTGGCATTGGTCCTGGGACTTGAACTCAGGCCTTGGGCACTGTCCCTGACTTCTTTTGCTAAATGCTAGAGCTCTACCACTTGAGCCACAGCTATTTTTGTTGTTGTTGTTATGGGGCTTGAACTCAGGGCACTTGCATCCCTTCTTTTGCTCAAGGCTAACACTCTACCACTTGGGCCACAGTGCCACTTCCAGCCTTTTCTGTTTCTGTGGTACTAAGGAATTGAACCCAGGGCTTCATGCAAGATAAAAAAGCTCTCTGCCACTAAGCCACATTCCCAGCCCCAGCTTTTTTGTTTTTTAAAGCAGTTTTTTAGAGATAGGGAACTCACAAACCTTCCTGCCTGGGCTGGCTTTGAACCAAGATCCTCAGATTTCAGCCTCCTAAGTAGCTAGGATTATAGGTGTGAACCACTGATGCCTATCTTTGAAAAATTTTCAATATAACTTTATTGTTGTTATTAAGGGTATTATACAGAGGGGTTACCATTTCATAGGTCAGAAAATGAGCACATTTCCTTCTTGGACAATGTTGCCCATTCCTTCACTCTCCCCCAGTTTCTTCCTCCTGTCCCTGCCCACAAAGAAGTTTTTTACTTTTTATTATTTTTAAATATATTTTTATTATTATTAAGAGGTTACCACTTCATAAGTCAGGTAATGACTACATTTCTTTTTTGGACAATGTCACATCTTACTTTGCTTTCTGCCCACATTCTCCATCTTGTCCCTGTCTACAGGTTACATGGTTCATTTCCCAAGTAGTACATACTAAATGTTTTTTAGATTTAAAAATTTTTTTCATTGTAAGGATGATGTACAGAATGGTTACAGTTACATAAGCCAGGTACAGTGTACTTTTCCTTTTGGGCAATGTCACCCCTTCCCTTGCTCCTCCTAGTTTTCCCCTCCTGTCCCACCCACAAGTTGTAAAGTTCATTTTCAACACAGTGTCCAGTGAGCACCACTGCTGCACTTGTTCAGCATTTGTCCCTCCATTTCTGTGCTCCCCATTCCCTCCCAAAGACAGATAAATGAACAAGGCAAAAAGAAAACAAAACAAAGAAAAAACCCTCATGTTTCCGTGTCCTGAAGTTCATTTCAGTAAATACTATTTTATATGATCAGAGGTATATTTTTAAAAATATTCTAGTAAGACATGGTGGTGTGTGCCCTACCCCAGCTACCGAGTTATGGGCTTATTGAAGTGGAGGAGTACTTCTCTAGCTCTCCTTAGGCCCTGGGGCTCTGGTATGGTTAGGGAAATATATCTGGATGTGATGGCTCTTGCCTGAAATCCGAAAACTTCAGGAGGCTGACGCAGAAGGACAGCAGGTTCTACACCAGCTCTGGTACACAGTATGTCCCCTCCTTAAGAGATTAAACATATCTTCCTTGCCTTAATTTCTAGCACCAAGAAACCTCTGAATAGAGATGTTTCATTGTAGATCCCATTCTAGATTTGCGCACATTATATTTAAGGTTTAGGTTTTCATTTGTTTCTCTTTAACTTCTGGTCCATTTATTTATGGTACCTAAGTTTCTGTTATTATAGCCTTCATTATAGCATGCCTGCCTGTGCTTTCTCTACCCCCAGGCTTTCATTACAGCCAAAAGAAAAGGAACTGAATTGGACTGAGGGACATAGTTTTAATTCTCAGCAATTATAAGAGAGATAACAGCCCAGAGGCTCACCCCTGTAATCTAAGACTACTCCCCACAGAGGCTAAGATCTGAAGATAAACATTCTAAGCTGTCTTGGAAGACAAGTTTGTGAGACTTTTCTCTCCTAATTAACAAGCAAAAAGCTGGTGGTGTGAAGGTGTGGCTCAAGTGATAAAGCACTCCATTGAGCTAAGGGAGAGAGCGAAGCCAAGAGCAAATCCCAGTACTGGCATAAAAAACAAACAAACAAACAAACAAACAAAAAAACCAGAAAGGAAAATGAGCCAGGCCTGGTAGCTCAGGGCTGTAATCCTAGCTTACTCATCAGAAGGCTGTAGTTCAAAACCAGCCTGGGCAGATACATCCCTTAGACTCTCATCTCCAATTAATCATCAAACAAGCCACAGTGAAGCCATGGCTTAAATGGCAGAGCACTAACTTGGCGCAAAACAGCTGACAGACAGTGCCCAGGCAACTAAATTCAAGGCCCAGGACCTGCACAAAAAGAACTAAAAAGAAAGGGGTGTGTGTGTCTTTTTAGTCTTTTTTTTTTTAAAGTGGTCTCAGTGGAACTTATTCTTTGATCTCTCTAGCATGTTTAAATGCCTTGACATAAATTTTAGAATATCAGACTATTACAAAGACTGATCTTTGTAATTCCAAACTATCTATAAACCCAGAATACTTGGTGGCCCACATTTTGAACACAGAATACAACAAAATATGGGGTTGGAATGCCAGCCAATGAGCAAAAACACGCATTAGAAAAGCTTGAGTCAGAGCCTTGGGGGGGAAAAAACCCCAAAAACAACACACACACACACACACACACACACACACACACACACACACACACAGGATCTAAAGGTGCACAATGAATGTTTTATGGCAAAATATGTTTGGTATTTTATTAAAGTAACAGTCCAATTAAATGTTTCCAAAAACAGACAGAGGTAAATATGCAGTTTTTAAAACTCACAGACTACCACCCCTGACTTACCTTGCATAAAACCCTGCTTACTTCTGCATAAAGCCCTGCTCCATTCGTGTGTGTGCATGTGCGTGCATGTGCGCACATGCCAGTCCTGGGCCTTGAACTCAGGGCCTAAGTGCTGCCTGATATTTTTTGTTCAAGGTTGGCACTCTACCATTGAGCCACAGCTCCACTTCTGGCTTTTTGGTGGTTAATTCTCCAATTAATTCTTGCAGATTTTCCTGCCCCGTGTGGCTTCAAGCCCTGATCCTTGGATCTCAGCTTCCTGAATAGCTAGGATTACAGGTGTGAGTCATCAGTGCCCCTTCCCCTGCTCCATTCTTACCCTGATGTGTCTGTTGTACAGGTCCTGAGCTTACCAGCACATGCTCACTACTTAGCAAGTTGAAGATGCAGTGATCTCTTGTCAATTAAAGTAACAGAACCAACTACACTCCCTTGATAGAGAAAACCATCTGGGGGCATGTGGGGTGGAAGGGTGTCTTTGATCTTCAAAGTTTTCATTGGGGAGAGGAGTCTGCCCCTTAAACTGGCACTGAAAGACCAGAGTTTACATTCTTTCCTAGTGAATATAAACAATCCATGCTGAACTTAATCATACATGCAAACATATGGATTTGCTTTTTGTGAGTTCTTGCTTACCTTTGTCTGCTAAAAGCTGGTGCTCTACCCCTTGAGTCGCATCTCCATTTCTGGCCCTTTGCTGGTTAACTGGAGCTAGGAGTCTCTCGGACATTTCTGCATGGGCTGGCTCTGAATCATGATCCTTCACATCTCAGCCTCTTGTGTAGCTAAGACTACCCGCCTGAGCCACCAATGCCCAGCTGGGTTTGGTGCTTGTTGTTATGCACCAGGGCCACTGAACCCTACACATTCTTCGACTACAAAGCTGGCTTTTTAGTGTGAATTTCATAGAATTTCCAGGTGGAAAAATCTTATCAAGAAGTTGTTTTAAAGACATTTAATCAAAGATACATAAAATTTCTAATTAAAAACATTAAGAAGCCAGGTACAAATGGCTTACTTATAATCCTAATTGGGAGGCTGAAATCTGAGAATCATGGTTCAAAGTCAGCCCGAGCAGGAAAGTCTGTGAAACTGTTATCTCCAATTAACCAGCAAAAAGCTAGACGAAGAGATATGACTCAAGTGGTAGAATATTAGCCTTGAGCAAAAAAAAATTCAGGGACAGCAGTCAGGCCCTGAGCAGAAGTTCCAGGACCCCCCTCCCCCCCACAACAAAACCCACCACCAACAACAACAACACAGAAAACATCAACTAAAAACTTCAGAATATTTTTCACTTCAGGAAAAAAAAAAAAGGGTTCAGACATGATGGCTTCTGGGCTGTAGGCCAGCATGAAATAAGTTCCTGAAAGTTATCTCTTGGATAACAATGAGCCTATCAATCATCTCTTCCAGGAAACCCAAGGAAAACACACAACCTCACCCAACCGCCAGGCTTTTGTGTGCAGTGCTGCTACCTGTTATTTGCTTCTTAGTCTCCAAGTCCTGGGTTTGCTTCAGCACCTGCAGCAGCCTGGGAACCCCATTGAGTTCAGCCACCTCCACCTTGTTGTCATTATCTTCAAATACCAGGTTCCTCAAGGCCCCACACACGGCTCGCTGAACATCTTCATTCTGAACCTTGAGCAGCTGCAGCAGCTTGGGAATGCCACGGAGCTGGTAGACCTACACAAAGGGATGCACATTTCAAGACTTACTCTCGTGTGTGTGTGTGTGTGTTTGTGTGTGTGTGTGTATGTGCGCGTGCGCGTACCATGCTGAGGCTTAAACTCAGTCTTGAGTCTTGCATTCTCACGTGGCTTTTCACTCTACCACTTGAGCTGTACAGCTCTACCTGCGGCTTTTTGATAGTTAATTGGAGATAGAAAGAGTCTCATGGTCTTTCCTGCCCAGGCCAGCTTTAAATTGCAATCCTCAGATCTCAGCTTCCTGAGCAGCTAGAATTATAGGTATGAGCTACAGGCACCTGGCTTAGAACTTTCTCTTTATGCTGATACTTTCCCCTGCCAGCTTTTATTTTTATTATTTATTTATGTAATTTTTTTATGCTTGTACTGGAACTTGAACTCAGGGACTAGGAGCTGTCCCTTAGCCTTTTGCCCAAGGCTAGTGTTCTACTATTTGAGCCACAGCTCCATTTCCAGCTTTTTTTGCTGGAATTAGAGAGAAGAATCCCAGGAACTTTCTTGCCTGGAGTAACTTCCAACTGTGATTCAGCCTAAGATCTCAGCTTCTTGAGTGGCTAGGATTACTGGCATGAGCCATAGGCAGCTAGTTTATAACTTTCTCTTTTGGTAACAGCTTTCCTCTGCCAACTTTTATTTATTATTTTTTAATTTTTTTTTTGCCAGTTCTGGGGCTTGGACTCAGGGCCTGAGCACCGTCCCTGGCTTCGTTTTTATGGTCAAGGCTAGCGCTCTGCCACTTGAGCCACAGCACCACTTCTGGCCGTTTTCTACATATGTGGTGCTGAGGAATCAAACCCAGGGCTTCATGTATACAAGGCAAGCACTCTTGCCACTAGACCATATTCCCAGCCCCTCTGCCAACTGTTAATAAAGCAAAGGCTGTATGGCACAGGAGCCTTGTGGGCACTGCCTTTCTGGTTGGCTTGCTTCCCCACTCTTTTTGGGCAAAGTCCTCTTTCCCCTGTACTACCCAGCTCAAATGCCATCTTCTTCATGAAGTGTTACCCCCTCCTCTCCTTTCCCTACTGAGAATGAATCACCCCTGTACATTGCTGTAACCTTTCAGGAGGGGAAGTGGCCACATGTGACAATACTCTGAAAATCAGCACTTGCTGCAACTTTCATCAGGAACTAATTTGAAGTGGAGACAGGCTCATATACACAGTCACTACATTATTTATCACAATAATAATACACAGCTAAAAAAGGGGAGGAAAGCTGATGATAGAGTTTGAATTGATAGACATTTTGTGTGTGTGCATGTGTGTGTATGCATGCATGCACACGCATGCAAGCACATGTGTGTACTAGTCCTGGAGCTTGAACCACTGGCACCCAGCTAGACTTTTTTTTTTTTTTTTTTTGGCCAGTCTTGGGGCTTGGACTCAGGGCCTGAGCACTGTCCCTGGCTTGTTTTTGCTCAAGGCTAGCACTCTACCACTTGAGCCACAGCACCACTTCTGGACTTTTCTGTTTATGTGGTGCTGAGGAATCGAACCCAGGGCTTCATGCATGCTAGGCAAGTACTCTAGCACTAAGCCACATTCCCAGCCCTAGATGTTTTCTTAGTCATACAATTCTCACATCATTCATGGGAATTGTGTTAAGGTTAGCAGTCACATGGGGACTAGTTTCTCAACACAAAGCATCTCCTAGTATTACCACAAAAGTATTACCATTAGGTGGGTGCTGGTGGCTCACACCCGTAATCCTAGCTACTTGGGAGGCTGAGATATGAGGAGTATGGCTCGAAGCCAGCCCTAGCAGCAAAGTCTTATGAGACTCTTATCTCCAGTTAATCACAGAAAAAGCTGAAAGTGGCATTATGGCTCAAGTGGTAGAGCACTAACCTTGAGAAAAAGGAGCTCAGGGACAGCACCAGATGTGGAATTCAAAACCCTTTCCCTCCCTCCCTTCCTTCTTCTTTCTTTTCTTCTCCTCCTCCTCCTCCTCCTCCTCCTCCTCCTCCTCCTCCTCCTCCTCCTCCTCCTCCTCTTCCTCCTCCTCCTCTTCCTTCTCCTCCTCCTCCCCCTCCCCCTCCGCCTCCTCTTTCTTTCTTTTTTTTTTTTTTTAGAGATAAGGCTTGGCTGTGTAGCCTAGGCTAAGCTCAAATTTGAGATCTTTCTGCCTCTGCCTCCCAAGTGCTCTGATCAGATGTATGCTACCACACCTGGCCTTGGAAATGCTTACTTTTTTTCTTCAATCCCACAAATAAAATTTTCAATTTGATATATGATTTCAAGAAAAACATCTTCAGGAGGATTGAAATGTAGAGAAGAAAAGCAGCAGCAGATAACGTGTTCTCTGAGCTGAGTGAACCCTGAGGTGTGTGTGTCCGTGGCACAGGGATCCGTGTTCTAGAGCTGTAAGTTGTTAGCATTGGGGCCACAGACGAAACCAGAGGAGAGGAGGACTTGGTTTGGAGACAGCATCCAATAAGAAAAGCCAAAGGGGGATCCGGCTGGAGGTGAGCCCAATTACACCATAACCAACAACCCTCTTCCACCAACAACTGGTCATGGCAACATGTCACCCTAACTTCAGGGAAACTGAGGCTGGGAGGACTGCAGTTCTAGGCCAGCATGGGCAGAAATGTCCATGAGACTCCATCTCAGTGGAGGGATGTTGGGGATTCAGCTTGGCCTCAAGGGGGGAAGGGCGACTAGGGCTCCCTTAGAGATGCTGCCCTTCCCCCAGCCCTGGGGCAGTGTGGAAGGGAGCCCCTCCCACCTTCCGGCTTCAACCGGAAGAGAAGCAAAGCAACCCCCACTTCTGGGCTCTCGGCCACGTGTGTAATGGCTGGGACCGAAGAAACCTGTGGTCTCCGCCCATAGAGGAAGTTCTGTGACATCACCAGATGGACAGTCCATCAAGCCAATCGTTAAAATCCAGTAGCCCCTCTCCTGCGCCTGCCTTTGGGGGTATAAATTGTTAGCCCCTCCCTTTATTAAACCAGAACGACCCAGAGGCTTTCTCCGGGACACCCACGCGCCTGTGTCTTCCTTGGTATGGGAAGGGAGCAGGGGTCCTGCGACCACACGCGAACTGAGGCTACCTGGGGTCTCCACTCCCACGATTAATCCCTACTGGCCAGGGGACATGAGAGAGCGAGAGAGGACAACATGGAAGAGGCGGACAAGCCCCATGTGGATGGGGGGCAGAGCGAAGCCCGGCAGAGGGAGTTAGGTAAGGCGGCCTCCACCTGTCATCATCCTAGCTCCAACAGAAAGCAACAAGACACCAGCATTTATGTGACTGTAACCCCTCTGCATATCACCTTTATAATAATAAGTTAAAATTTTTTTATTTTAGGGGCTGGGGATATGGCCTAGTGGCGAATAGTGCTTGTCTTGTATACATGAGGCCCTGAGTTCAATTCCCCAGCACCAGATATACAGAAAATGGCCAGAAGTGGCACTGTGGCTCAAGTGGCAGAGTGCTAGCCTTGAGCAAAAAGAAGTCAGGGACAGTGCTCAGGCCCTGAGTCCAAGCCCCAGGACTGGCAAAAAATAAAAAATAAAAAAAAATAAATAAATAAAATTCAATAGGTGAATTGCGGTTTAGGCCCACACTCAGGCAGGAAGCAGTACCCCCTCTCAAAAATAACTAGCACAGGGGCTGGGGATATAGCCTAGTGGCAAGAGTGCCTGCCTCGGATACACGAGGCCCTAGGTTTGATTCCCCAGCACCACATATACAGAAAACGGCCAGAAGCGGCGCTGTGGCTCAAGTGGCAGAGTGCTAGCCTTGAGCGGGAAGAAGCCAGGGACAGTGCTCAGGCCCTGAGTCCAAGGCCCAGGACTGGCCAAAAATAAAAATAAAAAAAAAAATAACTAGCACAAAAAAAGGGATGAAAGTGTAGCTCCACTGTAGAGCATTTCCCTAACAAAGGTGGAATGAACTCAAACCCAAGTACTGTTCCCCACCCCCAATAAAAAGTCCCAGGAACATCAACAGTGAAGGTTGACAAGCTGCTCAGAGGAAACTTAGAGCCAGAAGGATGGGAAAAGCCTAGGATATTGGGCACTGGTGGCTCACACCTATAATCCTAGCTACTCAGGAGGTTGAGATCTGAGAACTGAGATTCAAAGCCAGCCTGGGCAAGAAAGTCCTTGAGGCTCTTATCTTGAACCACCAAAAAGCCATAAGTGGAGCTGTGGTTAACAAATGGTAGAACACTAGCCTTGAGCAAAATAGTTCAGGAAGAGAGCTGTCAGGCCCTGAGTTCAAGCCCCAGGATTGGTATACCCTCCCCCCCACACACACATAAAAAAAGCACTAGGTGATTGCAGGATCAATGAAGATAGAATTTCATAAACAATACAGGGATAGATGGTCTTTTGAGTCCTAAAAGCAAATAAAATAATGACTGGCAAGTTATTGTTGGTTTTTATATTATGATGATCTAAACTTGCTTTATGTCCAAATTATAATTGTTTTTCATTCATAAGTTAAAAAACAATAGCATCATGCTTAGTGCTAGCCAGATTTTGCTAATGTTCATAGATTATAATGATATAATTCTTAGATTTTTTTTTGGGGGGGGGGAATCAATCTTGAGCTTGAACTCAAGACCTGGGAGTTGTGCCTGAGCTTTTTGGCTCAAGGTTTGTGCTCTACCTCTTTGAGCCACAATACAACTTTGGGTTTTCTGGTGGTTAATTGGAGATACGTCTCACGGACTTTCTTGACTGGACTGGCTATGAACCATGATCCTCAGATCTCAGCCTCATGAGTAATTAGGATTACAGGTGTGAGCCACCAGTGCCTGGCTAGATTTTTTTTTTCAGCCAAGCAAATCCACTTCTAGTGTAAATAATTATTAAGCCTATCTTTCATTTTTAGGTCATATTTTCTTTTCTGGGAAAGTAGGGGCTTGAAGTCAGAGCCTCTCATATTTGCTTGACTTTTTTGCTCAAGGCTGGAGCTCCACCACTGAAGACTCAGGTCCACTTCTAGCTTTTTGATGGTTAATTGGAAATAGAGTCTCTTGGCTCTGTCTGTTTGAGCTATCTCTGAATCACAGTTCTCAGATATGAGTAGCTCAGATTATAAGAGAAAGTCAGGTCCCTTGGCTTTGAATACTTTTTGAACTGTGATTTACTCTTTGCTCCAAATATATCATTTTTTAAAACAAATATACAATGACTTATAGATGCCATTTCCAGGGTCTATCCTATAGGAACATTGTGAAAGCATCAAAGATGTGCAAAGCTAGTCATCAAACAATGACCACAGCATAGTAATAAGATAGTTTAGTGAATTATAAAACATTGCTTACATTTAAATGTAATTATAAAACAGAAGCCAAGCATCAGTGGCTCAGGCCTGTAATCCTAACTACTAAGAAGGCTGAGATCTGTGTACTGTGGTTCAAAGCCAGCCTGGGCTGGAAAATCCATGAGACTTATTTCCAAATAACCACCAAAAAGCAAGAAATGGAGCTGTGGCTCAAATGGTAGAGTGCTGGCCTTGAGAAGAAAAGTTCAAAGACAGCACCCAAGAAGTGACTCAGTTCAAACCCCATAACAGTACCCTATCCCCCAAACAGAGAAGACTAAAGGCCAACACTAACTCGGGAAACACTGGAGGCACCTGGGGGCAGCGGGGAGGGGATGAGAGGACAGGCCCAGGCTTGTGTGGTGACTTCTTTTCTAAATTTCTGAACTGCAGGAGATACTTGGTGTAATGACTTTATTTCCTTTTATTTTGAAATTTATTGTTATTATTATTGTATTTGAACTTAGAACTCTGTGCTTGTCCACTACTGCTCCTAGACTACATGGCCCATGCCTCCAGCCCTGCTTTTTGCTAGTTATTTTGGAGATAGGTGCCTCATGGACTTTTCTGCCCAGGCTGGCATGGAACTGTGATCCTTTGGGTCTCATCCTCCCACTCAGCCGGGATGACAGGCATTAGGTCATTCAGCACCCAGCCTAGTTCCTTTTAAATGGAAACTACTGCAGTGAAGATTTTTTTTTTTTTTTTTTTTTTTGGCCAGTCGTGGGCCTTGGACTCAGGGCCTGAGCACTGTCCCTGGCTTCTTCCCGCTCAAGGCTAGCACTCTGCCACTTGAGCCACAGCGCCGCTTCTGGCCATTTTCTGTATATGTGGTGCTGGGGAATCGAACCTAGAGCCTCATGTATCCGAGGCAGGCACTCTTGCCACTAGGCTATATCCCCAGCCCGTGCAGTGAAGATTTTGACAAATTTAAGTAAATGACTGGTTTGGGGATGCCATTTCACCATCACTTAGGGACAGCCAGTGTGGTGGGTGGTGAATGGGCTAAAGGAGATACGCACCCTTTTCCGAGCTTCAGATTTCTGGAAGCATTCATGCTGTATGAAGGTGGCAGCAGCAGAAATCCTGGCGAGGGGCATGTGGTCGGCATCGAGCATGCTCACTGCCCGCTCTAGTGTCATCTCCATGTCAGCATTCCTAGACAAGTAGCCACAGGGTCAGTAGGCTTCCCAATCTGGCCCTCTGGCCTACCAACTTGATCCTAGAGAAGGGACTCAGCAATACTGAGAAGCATCTTGAACACTTGCACCTTGGTTCTTCATCAGCCAAAGAAAACTGATCAGAAGTAATGGGGACCTGGCTGGGCACCGGTGGCTCAGGCCTATGATCCTCGCTACTCAGGAGGCTGAGATCCATGGATCAGTTTTCCAAGCCAGGAGACTCTTTACTCCAATTAACCAACAAAAAGCTGGATATAGGGGTATGGCTCAGTGAGAGAGTGCCAGCCTTGAGCAAAAAAGCCAAGTGAGAACACAAAGTTGAGTTCAAGCCCCAGTAGCAGCACTAATACAAAATATATCACCTCATTTAGTTGATGGGGTATGTTGTATGCATGTATGGAAATGTCACGTCAGTCCCCCTTTTGTACAACTAACAAACACAAATTTAAAAATCTTTTAACTGGGCACTGGTGACTCACACTTGTAATTCTACCTACTCAAGAGGCTCCAATATAAGGGTCATGATTTAAAGCCAGCCTGGACAGGGCAGTCTGTGATGTTCTTATTAACCACCAAAAAAGAAAAGAAGGAAAAAAAGCCAGAAATGGTAGAGTGTAGTACTAGCCTTGAGCAAAAAAGCTCAGGAACACTGCTGGGTCTCTGAGTTCAAGCCCCAAGACTGGCACCAAAAAATAAAAAAGAGCAAAAAAATGAAAAAATAACATCTTTTTAAAAAAACACCTTTAAAAGTGTTGAGGTTTTTCTCACTAGTATTTCTCCTGAAAACAAATTTGAAATATACAGTTTAAAACACACATATATTTAAATATATATGTATAAAAGCCAGAAAAAATGCCTTGCTTTTGTTAAAGTAAGTCCTACAAGTCCTACTTGTGTGACGGACACATTTGGAAAGATAATATTAAAATTAAGTGCAAGTATAGGTCTCTCTGCCTTTCTTTCTTTGAGACTCTTATCTCCAATTAACCACCAAAAAGTTATGGCTCAAGTGACAGAGTGCTAGCCTTAAGAAAAAAACCTAAGGGATAGACCCAGTCCTTGATTTGAAGCCCCAGGACCAGCCAACACACACACACACACACACACACACACACATACACACAGAGAGAGAGAGAGAGAGAGAGAGAGAGAGAGAGAGAGAGAGAGAGAGAAGCTGGAAGTCTTTAACTTCCTTTTCTTGCATAAGAGCAGGAAATAATTTCCTTTTTTTTCCCACTAGTTCTTCCTACTTTAATCTTGTTATACTAATAGGAATCCTTGCTAACACTTTTACCTTGTGAGACCTTCCTTTCTGTGAGAGAAGTGAATGCTTTTCTTGAGTGGCGCTCAAGGCAAGCCCTCACTCATCCTTGGGGGCAGACACTGGAACACAGGCAAGCCTGTGTCAGGATTTGAATCATACAAGGAAACTGCATGGTAAGCAGGGTGAATGAAACCACAATGATGAAAAGATTATTATGGTAGCCCGCTAACCAAATATCCTGCCAACTAAATTTCCTCTGTCACCTCCTAACTCAGATATGGAAAAGACTATTTGGTTTCTTTTTCTAAGGAGGGTCAATAACACAAGCTCAGCATGAAACAGACTCAGAAGACAGACCATAACCCTACTGCACCCCTTTTAGGATTAAAAGGGACCAAAGTCATTTAGGAAAGAAGTGAAGCATAACGGATAGGTGAAGAAATGAGGAAATTATATTATTCTTACAAAATATTAAAAGGGAAAGACTCTTTTGTATGGGTGTGCTGGTCCTGAGGCTTGAGCTCAGGGCCTGGATACTGTCCCTAAGAAATTTTGCTCATGACCAGTACTCTCCAACTTGAGCCACAACTCTACTTCTGGCTTTTTGGTGATTAATTAGAGATCAATCTCATGGACTGACCTGCCTGAGCTGGCTTTGAACTAGGATTACAAGTGTGAGCCACTCTACCTGGTAGATTCAGACATTAAAACCAAGATGATGGAAGTGATGCTGTGGCTCAAGTGGTAGAGCACTAGTCTTGAGCTGAAGAGCTCAGAGACAGCACCTAGGCCCAGAGTTCAAGCCCCACGATGGACAAAAAAAGAAAGGGAGAGAGAGACAGAGAGAGAGAGAGGGAGAGGGAGAGGAAGAGAGAGAGGAAAGGAGGGAGGGAGGGAGGGAGGGAGGAAGGAAGGAAGGAAGGAAGGAAGGAAGGAAGGAAGGAAGGAAGGAAGGAAAGATAGATAGATAAATGGATTCTACTTGCTGGGCACTGGTGGCTCACACCTATAATCCTAGCTACGCAGAAGGCTGAGATCTGAGGATCATGGTTCAAAGCCAGCCCAGGCAGGAGAGTCCATGAGACTCTTATCTCCAATTAACCACCAGAAATGATGCTGTGGCTCAAATGGTAGAGCACTAGCCTTGAGCTGAAGAGCTCAGAAACAGAGCCCAGGCCCAGAGTTCAAGCCTCAGAACCAATTAAAAAAAAAATCAAATCAGGATGAAAACTGAAGCAGATATGCTCCCTCCTACTACACCTCTTTTCCTTCCTTCCTTCTATCCTTCCTTTTGATGCAGGTCCTCCGGCTTGAATTCAGGGTCAGGGCAGTGTCCCTGAGCTTCATTTTGCTGAAGGCTAGTGCTATACCATTGGAGCCACAGTTCCAGTTCCAGTTCTTTTTGTAGTTTAATAGAGATAAGAGTCTCAAATTTTTCTGCCTGGGCTAGCTACTCAGGAGGCTGAGATATGAGGATCATGGTTCAAAGCCAACCCCAGCAGGAAAGTCCTTGAGATTCTTATCTCCAATTAACCACCAGAAAACTGGAAGTGTGGCTCAAAGTGGTAGAGCAGTAGCCTTGAGCAAAAAGACCTCAGGGACAGCATCCATGCCCTGTTCAAGCTCAACATTGGACAAAAAAAAACCAGAAGTAGAGCTATAGCTCAAGTGGTAGAGCACCAGCCTTGAGCAATGAAAGCTCAGGGACAACACTCAGGCCTTGAGTTCAAGCCTCAGGAGCAACACACACACACACACACACACACACACACACACACACACACACTGAAAGGCATGTCTGGAAAAGGAAGTCTTAAATATTATTGGTGTGTGGTGTATGATTTATCCATCTTACCCACTCTAAACCATTGCCAAAGGATTAGAAGTTACTAGACTGATAAGACCATCTATACTTCCCTAGCTCAGAAAGCATACAGCTACAGATAAGAACCACTATTTTTTCTCTTTTAACTCCCATTTCTTGTATGGAGGCAGAAAACCTTTCCCTTTTTCTATTTCTCTGCTTGAATCCTATCACACTAAAATAAATCCTTGCTTAAAAACAAAGGCTAGCACTCTATCACTTCGGGCCGCAGAGCCATTTCCGGTTTTCTGGTGGTTAAATGGAGATAATGAGTTTCATGGACTTTCCTGTCTGGGCTGCTTCAAACTTTGATCATGAGATCTTAGCCTCTTGAGTCGCCAGAGAGAGAGAGACTGGTACTCTACAACCTAAACACACTTTATCTTCCAACTTTTTGCTGGTTATCTGGAGATAAGAGTCTCTCAGACTTTTCTCCCTAGGCTGGCTTCAAACCAGGATCCTCAGATCTTAGCTTCTTGAGTAGCTAGGTAAGCCACCGGAGCACAGCTACACTAGATTTTTCATCTTTCTCTAAAAACTGCCATATTTATTTTTCAAGTAAGCTTGAACTTCTACTGAATTTGTATCCATCCTTTATGGCTCATTTGGATGCCCATGCTTGTAGAAGATCTTTTCTGTGCCTCTGTCCCTGGCTGGAATTGTTTCTTTTCTCCTCTATTCTGCCATAGACCTTCCTGTCTCACATCTTTTCTCTCTTTCTTTATGTAGAAGAAATATTTTCCCTTCAAGAAACCAGAGAGGAGTTCATATCTGTGACATCTAGTCTCTAGAATTTGGGGAAGTGCCAGATGAGATTCCTTTATTTTGTTGTACTGGTGTTTGAAATCAGGGCATTATGTTTGTTAATCAGGTGCTCTACCAGTGAGCCAAGTTCTCAGACCTTCACCCTTTTAAATTTCTTGACATCAAGCATTCCTTCTCTTCTTTGAAATATGATAAGGTATTCTAATAAAAATTATCCTGACACCGGTAGTACATACCTATAATCCTAGCTACTTAAAAGGCTGAGATGATGGAAATTTGAAGCTAGCCTGGGTAGAAAATTCCATGAAACTCTTATCTCAAGGCAAAAATGGAGCTGTGACTCAAGTGGAGTACCAACCTTGAGTGAAAAAACTCAGTAACAGCACCCAGGCCCTGAGTTCAAGCCCCAGTACCAGCACAAGAACCAGGAGTAAGCATTTTGGCTTTTATTTCTAGAAGTAATTTAAACAATGTATATGACAGTGGCTTATACCTGTAATCCTAGCTACTCAGGAGGCTGAGATCTGAAGGACCCTATTCAAAGCTAACCCAAGAAAAATTCTGTGAGACTCTTACCTCCAACAAACTACTAAAAATAAATAAATAAAAGCCAGAAGTGGAGCTGTGGTTCCAGTGGTGGAGCACTACTAGCCTTGAGCTAAAGAAACTCACAAACCAGTGCCCAGGCCCTGAGTTCTAGCCTCAGGACCAGCACATACACAACAAAAAAATAGGCATATGCCTTCTCTATTTCTTAGTGTACTGAGCGACATGCTCTTGTTGAGAACAATCCTTCTGGCTCACATCTAATCCACAACAGATGGCTAAATGTCACATTCCCCACCACCAAGCTGCCATGTGTGCAGAGAGCCTGGCCTGTCTCTGAGGTGCATGAGCTGATCTGTCAGCAAAGCAGCTGCATCTGGTCACTTTGGTCAATCTCTTATCTCTGGAAACTCTGTCCCCTCAAGCCCCAGTGGTGCCAGCTTGGCTGTCACTGCTGCGAGGACAGAATGTGCTGGCAGATTCGGGGTGGGGGTAGGGGGCTCACTCACCCGAGCTGGGAGTCCGTGAAAGTGCTCCTCTCCACGTGCACGCTCCCGCTACCTGTGGCTGCCACCTGGCCCACGGTCAAGGGCACACGCCTGGCCCCCAGGTCCCCAGCCATGCTGGGCCCAGCCTCTCTTAGTGCATGGCTGCTATGGAAGGAGCTCTGATGCCAGGAGGACCTGGTGGCCCTGGTTTGTGTGCCAGGTTGCAGGGACCCCAATGGCCTGCCCTGCCCAGCCATGGGCACTGCACTCAGGTAGTTTTCCTTCTCCAAGAGGTTGCCCATGCTGTGGCTGGTGCCAGGCCTGTGCATGGGAATGCCATCAAAGACAGCATCACTGACCGAGCCGTAGTAGGGCTGCCTGTGGTACGTTTCGTAATGGTAGTGGCGCTGTCGGTTGGTGGCTCCCGACTGGCTGAATCCCACGATATCAGAGCGTGCATAGCGGGGTGTTAGCAGGGTAGAACGCCTGCTGTCTTGGTGGCGAAGCACGGGTGCCCGACCTCGGCTGTACTGGAACTCACTGTGTGAGTAAGCATAGCGCTCAGGGCTGCTGTCCGGGGATACCTCCAGCCTCCGCAGGGGCTGCCTCAGGGACCGGTCCTCCACGGACCTCTGGGAGCTGAACTGGGCTGTGCCTCGCCCCCAGCCACCACCTCCATAAGTGGCCATAGTGCCAGCCTTCTGAAAGACAGGAAGGTAACGTAAATGACACACAAGTATGATTATTTGCCAAGCACAAGGGTTTGAGCTCAGGGCTTTTTGCACTTGCCAGAAAGAGGTTCTACCTCTTAAGCCATGACTCTAATGCTTCTTGCTTTGATGATGATGATGTGTATGTATGTGTGTGCACTTATGTGTGCTGGTCCTGGGGCTTAAACTCAGGGCCCAAGTGCTGTCCCTGAGCTTTTTGGCTCAAGACTAGTATTCTACCACTTGAACCACAACTCCACTTTGGCTTTTTTGATTCTTAATTGGAGACTAAGAGTCTCATGGACTTTTCTGCCCAGGTAGCTTTGAACCTCAATGCTCAGCTCTCTCTGAGTAGGTGGATTACAGGTGTGAGACATTGGGCCCAGCTGCTTTTATGACTGTTGTGTTTGTTATTGCTCCCCTGGGTCTTGAATTTAAAGCCTCACACTCTTTCTTGGTTTTTCACTCAAGTTCTACCACTTGAGTCATTCCTCTACTTTTGACTTTTTGCTAGTTAGCTGGAGATAAGAGACTCTGGATTTGTCTGCCCAAGTTGGCTTTGAACCTGAGATCTTCAGATCTCAGACTTCTGAGTAAACTAGGATTACAGGTATAAGCCTTTAGCACTAGGCTTGTTTGCCTTATTTTTCCAATTGTGTCTCCCTATTTACGCCTAGGTGGGCCTGGGCTGGGATCTTCTGATTTTTGTATCTATATAGCTGGCACTGACAGGCACAGTACCATGTCCAGGTTTTCTTTGGTTGATGGTGTCCTCAAACTCCCTGCCCTCCTGGTATGGAAGTAAGATCTTCCTGTTTCCTGTTAGCTGGAATTAAAGGCATGAAGCACCTCACCTAGTTAAACTCTTGTTCAAAACATGTTTCAGAGGGCTGGGAATATGACCTAGTGGTAAAGTGCTCATCTCATCATGAAGCCCTGGGTTGGATTCCTCAGCACCACACATAGAGAAAAATCTGGAAGTAGCACTGTATCTCAAGTGACAGAGTGCTAGCCTTAAGCAAAAAGAAGCCAGTGACGGTGCTCAGGCCATGAGTTCAGGCCCCAGGACTGGCAAAAAACAAAACAAAAGAAGTTTCAGTTGGCTTGAGTCCTTTGGATATAATTTAAAGTCTCCAGTTTTCTTTCTGTCTTTTCCTTTTTTTTTTTTTTTCCTTTGTCAGCACTGTGCTTAAACTCAGGGCCTTATACTCTCACCTCACATCTTTCTACTCAAGGCTGGTGCTCTACTTCTGAAGCCATATCTCTGCTTCTGCATTCTTATTGGTTGATTGGAGATTTGTGTTCCCAGGTTAGCTTTTGAACGTCAATCCTCAGGTCTCAGCCTCCTGAGATGCTGGGATTGTAAGTATGAATTGCCAGTACCTGACTCCCAGTTTTCTACAGTGTTCACACAAAACCAATGTTCTCAAAATACATTCAGGAAATGACATGAATAGGGAGGTAATCATTAAAAGAAAATCAATCAGAAGAAGTATGGAGATGTTTTCCCGGCTGTCTGAAGTGCAGAGTTTGCTGGCTGGGGCCTCACCTTCAGCATGTCGCTGGTTCTAGGGACAGGGGAACGCACTGGTGCAAAGTCGTTCTCCACCAAGTGCAGGTTGTAGACACACTCTGGAACACTGCTGGTTCGGTGGAGACTGCCTGCAGGTAAGCAAACATTAAAATCATTGAGAAGAAGAATGAACAGCATAACAATCATATATGAAATTTTTAAACACCCAAGGCCAATTACGACTACAAATACATACCGTTGATAATCACTCTTTTTGATGACCAAGCATCATCAAAACATTTAGCTGTGTGCTGATTTGTAATCCTAGCTATTCAGGAGACTGAGATCTGAACTGCATTTCAAAGTCAGCCCAGTGTAGACAAATCAGAGACACTCTTATCTCCAATTAACCAACAAAAAGTAGGAAATGGAGAGGTAGTTCAAGTGGTAGAGCACCAGCACTGAAGGAAAAACCCAAGGGACAGTGAGTACTAGGCCATGAGTTCAAATCATAGTACTGGCATAAACAAACAAAAAATTCTCTGCCAGTATTTCTTTCTTTTTTTTTTTTTTTTTTTGGCCAGTCCTGGGGCTTGGACTCAGGGCCTGAGCACTGTCCCTGGCTTCTTTTTGCTCAAGGCTAGCACTCTGCCACTTGAGCCACAGCGCCACTTCTGGCCATTTTCTATATATATGGTGCTAGGGAATTGAACCCAGGGCCTCATGTATACGAGGCAAGCACTCTTGCCACCAGGCCATATCCCCAGCCCCTCTGCCAGTATTTCAAAGTAAGAGTTGAAATAAAAAAATAAGACAAACACAGTATGAACAATACAGAAGTCTGAGACTTGCTCACTGGTTAAATAGCCTGTTTATTTTACACTTTTGTTGTTGTTGTTGGTCGTGGGACTTTGAACTCAGGGTGTAGGTACTGTCCCTGAGCTTTACTGCTCAAGGCTAGTGCTCTACCACTTGAGATACATTGCCACTTCTGGTTTTCTGGGGGCTCACTGGAGATAAGAGTTTCATGGACTTTGCTGCCCGGGCTGGCTTTGAACCTTGATCCTCAGATGTCAGCCTCCAGAGAGTAGTTAGGATCACAGGTACCAGCTACCGGCACCTGGCTTGTTCTACACTTTTCTTTCATTAAGGTAGAGAATTCTGTGCTCAGAGCAGGAATTCAGGAACTTTTTGAAATAAGTTGGCAATAAATGTAATGGTGACTCAACACTGAGTAAACAATTAGGTCAGTGGTCAGTGTGGTTGAAGAAAAGAGGCGACAACAACATTGGTGGTTCATGCCTGTAATCTTAGCTACGTAGAAGGCTACATTCTAAGAATCCTGTTTTGAAGTCAGCCCAGCTAGGAAAATCCATTGTTTAAAAAACAAATTCAGGGGCTGGGGATATGGCCTAGTGGTAAAGTGCTTGCCTCGTATACATGAAGCCCTGGGCTTGATTTTTCAGCACCACATATATAGAAAAAGCCGGAAGAGGTGCCATGGTTCAAGTGGTAGAATACTACTAGCCTTGAGCAAAAAGAAGCCAGGGACAGTGCTCAGGCCCTGAGTTTAAGCCCCAGGACTGGCAAAAAAACAAAAACAAATTCAGATTGAGCTGATATTTCAGGATTGTGGTTCAAATCCAGCCTAGGCAGGAAAGCCCAAGAGACTCTTATCTCAATAATCACCAAAGAGACAAGACAGACATTCCCAAGTTATTTGGAGAGGGACAGGAATGCAGTTTCTGGTTGCCAGAGTGCTAACACATCCACCTCTACCCCTAATTGCCTAATTAGGTCTGGCTCTCTGTCCTCCCATTTCCCAGGGGCAGACAGGGGTGATAAACAGCTCTCAGGCCTGCAGGGATCCCGAGGGCAGGCAGCTGACAGCTAGTCACTGTCACACTGTAACCCAAGGAGGCTGAGAGAAGACAGGGAAAGGTCAGGGAGCCCTGTAACTTTTAGCCTCTGACCTGGAAGCCTTGCATCTGGACCTCAGTGACAGAAAGAATCTGCAAACCAGGAGAGGTTTTAAGGATGCAATTCTCAAGGGTCAGGCTCCTCCCTGGGCTGACTATACCCTCTGCCTTCAACTCTGTACCCAGTTCTCCCTTCTCCACCCCCAAGTCTACACCACAGGCTTCTGGGGAGGCAGAAGGCTCAAGGCCTCTGCTAGCCTGGGAATGCAGCCCACCACACAGACACTGGGAATGTAACCATCTGGGGAAGGGGTGAGGAACACAGCTTCAACTCACCCCAACCCCCAAAAAGAGAGGTGCTTATACTCAGAGGCGATCATGGAAACAGGCAAAAAATGGCTAATTCTTGATATATATGAAACCAAATTTTCTTGTCCTTTAAAGAAGTAAGTTAGAACCCACCAACAGTGGTTCCTGTCTATAATCTTAGCTACTCAGGAGGCTGAGATCCAGAGGATAGTGGCTCAAAGCCAGCCCACACAGAAAGCCCAGTAGATTCCATTCTGAGTTAACTGCCAAGAAGTAGGACTGGAAGCACAGCTCAACTGGTAGAGCAACAGCTTTGAGCAAGAAAGCAAAGTGACTTTGAGGCCATGAGTTCAAGCCCTAATACCTGTAATAGTGATAATAACAACAGTGTAAATAATAATCTGGAGCCAGGCATGAAGGTAAATGCTTATAATCCTGACATTTGGAACGGAATCAGGATGGAGGATGGCCAAATTTGGAGCCGATTCTGGTGAAATAGCAGAGCTCTGTCCTAAACAAAACAACCATGAAGCCAGGTGTCCATGACTCATGTCTACAATCCTAGCTATTCAAGAGGCTAAGAGCCTGAGATCTGAGGATCACTGTCTGAAACCAGCCCGGCACGAAAGCCAAGTGGAGCTGTGGCTCAAAGTGTAGAGCACTAGCCTGAGCAAAAGAGCTTAGAGACAGCACCCAGCAACCCAAGTTCAAACCCCAGGATCAGAAGGGGAGGGATGGGACAACAACAACAATGAAAAGGCTGAGTTCAGTGGTATCCATTTTAAAATGTAGACAGGAAAAAAAAATCTGAAGAAGAAATTGAAGATGACATAAGGAAATGGAAAGACCTCCCAAGTTCAGGAATAGGTAGAATATTGTGAAAATAGCCATACTGCCAAAAATGACCTACAAGTTTAATGCAATCCTTATCAAAATCCCAATGAATTTCTTCACTGAGATAGAGAAAACAATCCAAAATTCATACAGAACAACAAAACACCTAGAATAGCCAAAGCAACTCAAGGAAAAAAAAGCAAATGCAGGTGGTGTCACAATCCCAGACCTCAAGCTCTACTACAGAGCTACAGTAACAAAAACAGCTTGGTACTGGCATAGAAAACATGCCTGAAGATCAATAAAATAGACAACAATACCCAGAAATAAAGCCATATACTTACAGTCATCTGATATTTGACTTGTGAGGCAAAGATATATGGTGGGAAAAAGATAGCTTCTTTAATAACTGATATTGGGGAAACTGGATGTCCATATGTAGAAAACTAAATCACTATGCATCAACACCAACTCAAAGTGGACCAAAGGCCTCAACACCAGACCTGAAACTATGAAACTACTGCAAGAGTGAATAGGAGAAACACAACTTATAGGCATAGGCAAAAACTTTTTGAAAGAGCCCCATGGGTACAGCAAATAGGAGAGACTTGACAAATTGGACTATATCAAAATAAAAAGTTTCTGCACAGCAAAGGACATTGTTATGACACTAGAAAAACAGCCAATAGCCTGGGAGAAGATCTTTGCCAGCAATGCATCTAGTTAAGGCCTAATATTGAAAATATAGAAGGAACTCAAAAAATTAACTCCCTCCCTGAACTAAAAAAAAAAAAATCAATAAATAGGCAAAGAGAGACTTCTCAGGAGAATAAGGATGCCAAATAAACATATGAGGAAATGCTCAACATCTCCAACCATAAAAGAAATTCAAATCAAAACAACTATGAGATTCCAGTTAGATTGGCCAACATAGAGTTTGAACAACAAATGTTGGCAATGATTGGGGAAGGAACTCTACTACATTGCTGGTAGGAATGTAAACTGGAAGGTGACCTGGAGGTTCCTTAAGAAACCAAATACAGAACTTTCCTGTGACCCAGCCATACCACTCCAGACATGGACCCAGAGCATTCAAAGTGAGGCTTCTGCATTTGTACACCCATGTTTACTGCTGCACTATTCACAATAGCCACACTATGAAAACAACCTAGATGACCTACAACAGATGTGTGTATCAAAAAATGTGGAACATTATACACAATGGAATTTTACTCATCCATCAGAAGGAATAAGAATGTCATTTGCACAGAGTTGCAACCGAGACTTAAACTGTGCAGTAAGTTAAGACACATGTCTGTGACTCTTACTCCAAGGTTAAAAGCATCGGAGTTGTGTTTGGTGGCCACAGGTTTGTATTGGGGTACCACTGATGTCTTCCCCCTCCATGTCTCAGAAACTGTCATGGCTACTGCAGAGAACAGACTTGGTTGGCCTTTCGTTTGTGTGGATTTTGTGACTAGGAAGATGGTTAAAAACCCAAGCCTTCTTTTTAAAGTTGTCACCCTGCTTAAACCAGTAGGGCACCAGCCTACAAAAGCCAGAGTATTCAGAGTAAGCAACCGGGGAATACAGGGAGATTTCAAATGTCTTTAACCAGTCTGTGTGGAAATTTGCAAGCAACCCAGCAGGAGGTGTGACAATCTATCCAGGGGACTCTGAGAGATGCCACTACAGCCTTGCCCAGATCCAACCCATCTCTCCTGTCTGCCTCCATCACACATGACTAACAAAGCCTGCTGATTCGGGATTGAAGACACAGCCACTTCGGATCTGCTGAAGCTGAGACTTTTACATTGTCCTGACCCTTTGCCCTCTTGATTATTATTCACTTGTGTTCTCTTCCACCTGTCAGTAAGGTTAAATGATATGATTTGATGGCACATGGATCTCATTCAGTCTGCTATATTAGTGTGATGACTCTTGTGAGCACCTAACTGGTGGCCTTTGCATGTTTTTTTTTTTTAATACTATTTTGCAGTTAGATGCATTTTGGTAAATAGCAAAAGGGTGCCAAGTTTGTATTCTTGGCATAATGCTAGTGGTTAAATAGCCCAAGGAACTCTAAAGTACTAATCAGTTGTTGTTTAAAGACTCCTAACATCTACTGAGTTTTGTCATTGCAGAAATTGTAAAAATTGTCATTTGAGTTCTAAAGGTCTTCATGCAGTAACTGGGACTGAAGAGGAAAAAGAAATGGCTCTTAAAACAGGCAGCCAGGAGGCAATGTGCCCTCTGAGCTTCAGAGTTTTTCCGGATGCAAATAAAGGCTGAGGTGAAGGTGTTAATGCGGAGGATAGGTAAGAAATTTGGAAGTGGAAAAAAAAAAACAAGCAGCCAGAAGCAATGGGTGGCACCTAGGCTCCAGATTTTTTCAAATACATCCAGGCTTCAGTTTTTCAAATGCAAATGTAAAAGCTAAAGTGTAAGTGTTACAGCAGAACTCTGGCAAGTATTTGTTGGTCAATTCTCAACAAGTTACTGGTAAGCTCCACTCCTATCATTCTCTTGTTGCTTTAATTGGAAATAAAAAGGGCTTTTTTGTAGCAAAGACTCCTTGGATTGCAGTTCGAAGCTAGCCTGGGCAAAAGAAAATCCCTCTAAAACTCCATCTCCCAACTCACCAGCGAAGAGTTAGGCTGGCAGCATGGTTCAAGAGACCTTTCTCTAACCAGCCAAATGCTGGAAGTGTCACCGTGGCTCAAGTGGTAGAGCACTAGCCTCAAGCAGAAGTGCTCAGGGACAGTGCCCAGGCCTTGAGTTCAAACCCCATAAATGCCAACTGGGACAAGCTAGACCTTCAGGATGAGGTCAATCCTGACAACAGGAACCATGGAGAGGAGTAAGAGGAGATGAAGTCTCATCTTAAATGGAGTCAATTTAAACTTGCCCATTCAAAATTAGTCAGAGCTGGGAGATCAAGAGGAATAGTTGTTTACCCACCTAATGTCCATACCTGTCCATTTTCCATCTGGACAGAAACTTGCATTCTTGCCTTTGTTACTTGATGTGTGTGTGTGTGTGTGTGTGTGTGTGTGTGTGTGTGTGTGTGTGTGTGTGTACATCTGGACAGAAACTTGCATTCTTGCCTTTGTTACTTGATATGTGTGTGTGTGTGTGTGTGTGTGTATGTGTGTGTGTATTATATAGGCCTCTGACTGGTTACTCCCAGCCAATTCACTATCCCTAAACACTCCCTTTTTGCCCCCAATCCAGTCATTCCTCCTTCCTTGTAATGGGCCATAATTGGGTTTATGTTCCAAATGGAACTTTTCTGGCTTGTGGCCAGGGTGTGTACTCCCCATGTCATTCATGGTAACTAGTCCTGTGAACTTGTCAGCCCTTTGCCTGACCTTTTCAAAAGTCTCTTTTAATAGGATAACATCCCTCACCCAGGATGCCACCTGGGAACTTGCAGTTCAAGGCCAACCTCTTACTACAGGCAACTAGAGGCTTCACTTACACTGCTCTGCCCAGCGCAGATCTGGATCCTGAAGACCCCAGCCCCAGTGACTCCTTGATGTGCCCAAGCTGCAGGAGGTAGCCAGAGGAGACCATGACACCCATTGGCCCTGATAACCATTCTCATGGAAATGATAAGGACTTTTACCAACCAAACTGTCAAACAAATACTTCTTGGACGGTACCAGACCAAATGAAGAATCAGGGACCACTGACTATTCACCCCTTTACAGCAGCTCCAGAAGAAAGAACCTCCGCCCATACTCCAGGCCTGGTACCCCTCCTCTGTTATTAATAAACAACAAATGGGGGAATGTTAGCATTTCCCTAGCCTCTGGTCCTCAGCAACTCCCATTAGCCCCAGATCCACCCATACCTCATGAGCCACTCCTACTCACTACCTAACTAACTACTTCCCCTTTCCCCCCAGAGAGAAGCTGCCACCTGGATAAGGTGCAGATGCCATGTAGCTCCCTCTCCTGTAGGAACTATGGCCCCACTAATAAACCTCCTTATGAACCTTTAAAAAAAAAAGTCATTTGCAGGGAAGTAGATGGATCTAGAACAATTCAGAGATAAATGAGATAAGCCAAGCTTAGAGAGACAAAATGACATGTTTTCTCATATATGGAAGCCAATCTTACATAAAACTGGGTATAACTTATACAGGTCTCCAGGCATTCACACACAGTCAAACTAAAGGAATACACTCTTAGGGGAGGAACATAAAGGCAGAACTCCACTGAACACTGAACTGGAGGAGGATGGGTGAACAAGTGCAGCCATGGTACTCAGTAGACACTGTGTGGTAAATGAACTACAGAACTTGTGGGCAGGGACGGCTGGGGGAGAGGGAGAGGAAAGGAAACTGAGGGAAAGCAAAGGAAGGAATGACATTGTCCAAAAGAAACATGTTCTTTACTTATGAAACAGTAACCCCTCTGTAAGACACCTTAATAAGAATAAAATTGTATTTTCAAAAATGTAAGAAAAAGGTAGATAGCATATAAACTAAATATATAAATCCTGACAACCAGGTATAAGATAGCTCATGCCTATAATCCCAGATACTCCGGAGGCTGAGATTTGAAGCCAGCCTAGGCAAATAAATCTGAGACTTATCTCCAATTAACCAGCAAAAAGCCAGAATTGGAGTTGTGACTCAGGTGGTAGGGCATCAATCTTGAGTGGAAAAAAACTAAACAAGAGAAGGCGGCCCCGAGTTCAAGCCCTAGTATCAGCACACTCACAGAAGTTAGGACAATCCATAAGGAAAAGACACTAATGCACACCTATGGATGGGATGCCCCCATCTATTTATACCACTCTACAGTATAATGTCAAATGATGAAAATATATAATTTTAGGAATTAAAAATAAATTCCTATAAATGAGTCTCTAGCTCTTGTCCAACTTCCAAGAGCTGATAGGTATGGGGAGCTCTTCAGTTATTAAGGGGCTGCTTCCATCTTTAAGCTCACACTCCTGCAAAGCTAAATCTATGTTCTCTTAGCAGTTTCAGTCATAAATTTAAGGTTGAAAAAGGAAAACAATCTTTTCTGCCCTACAAAAGCAATATGCAGCTGGGCATGGTAGTACATGCCTGTAATTCTAACACTTAAAATGAGATCATTTTTGGATAGTATTTGAAACACAAAGAATGGTTTTTTCCATACTTAAAAAAAAAGAATTTAATCTCTTCTAGAAAGAGAGATAAACTGCCATGCATGTCTAATGTGTGCTATGTCTGATTTGCTCACAGTTTTTACTCTGCTAGGTTTACCAGTCCTGCTGCACTGGACCTTTTCTGGCTGTTTTTGGTTGACACCCCTCTTTAGAGGATGGTTACTGTGCTTTATGGGACAGGGTGCTTCCCATGTCTCCTGAGGTGAGTTACTAAGGGTTATTTCAATTAATGACTCATGCAACACCTAAACTTTTCTTTCCATGTAACGAAACCACAGAGCTTTGATGAAGTCCATTGGAAGGGAAAGGCTGAGGGAACCTTACCCTTCCTCTCCCATGACAAGCAATTGTGGGGGTGGGAGAAATGATGAAGTGTGAGAGAAGCAGGGAGGAAAGAGGGGAGGAATGGGGAGTGGTGAGGGAAGTGGGGGAGGGCTGTGAGGGGTGGGGAAGACAATGAGGGAGGGGGGATGGTGAGGGGGAGGAGGAGGAGAGTGATGGTTCATATGGTCAAATTATTACTAACTATTCAGAAGGTTGCAGTGGTATAGCACTCACAGGAAATAGTAACCTGTCTTCCCTGGTCTGAATACTCTTGTTTTAAAAAGCTGGAAGTGGAGATGAAACTACAATGGTAGATATCACCCTGGACCAAAAAAATTTAAGGGAGGTGCAACAACCTGAGCTCAAGCCCCAGTACTGGCCTAAAAAACTCAATAGGGCTTTTTATTTGGTTGTTTTGTTTTGTTTTTGGTGCCAGTCCTGGGGCTTGAACTCAGGGTCTGGGCACTGTCCCTGCTTTTGTTCAATGCTAGCACTCTACCACTTGAGCCACAGCACCATGTCTGGCCTTTCTGGTAGTTTACTGGAGATGAGTTTCAGGGATTACAGGCGTGAGCCACCAGTGCTGGGCTGGTGTGTGTGTGTGTGTGTGTGTGTGTGTGTGTGTGTGTAAAGAATCTGAAGTTGTTCAGAGATCAGTTAGCAATGGCCATGTGGCTAACTTTCCCTACTGATCTAATTGCTGCTCCTTCCTTCACTCCACCTAACCTGCCAAATGTATTATTACAACCTTTGCAACTTTAATGATTCAACCGGACTCAAACACCTTCTGACCAAGGTGCTAGTGGCTTATGCTTGCTATTCTAACTACTCAGGGCACTAAGATCTGAGGATTCCATTTCGAAGCCAGCCTAAACAAACAAATACAAGAGACTCATCTCCAATTAACCAGAAAAAGCCAAAAAGTATAGGTGTGGCTCAAGTGGTAGGGCTCCAGACTTGAGCTTTCTTAAGCAAAGTGACAGTGTGATGCCCCAAATTCAAGCACCAGTCACACCTGCAAACCTAGCTGCTCAGGAGGCTGAGATTTGAGAATCATGGTTCAAAGTCAGCCCAGGCAGAAAAGTCCATGAAACTCTTATCTCCAATTAAGCACAAAGCAACAATTTTTAAAAACAAAACACTGGATACGGAGGTGTAACTCGAGTGGTAGACCACTGGCCTTGAGCAAAAAGGACAGCATCCAGGTTCAGAGTTCAAGCTTGAACACTACTACTACTACTACTACACCACACACACACACACACACACACACACACACACACACACACAGATCTCTCCTGACAATATAAGACGGAAGATGGTGGGGAAGGCCTCTTGTAGGGTCCCACAAATGGGCTGAGTTTTGTGGGACATGTAAGAGTTAACTAGACAAAGAGGGTGCTGGAGGAAGGGATTAACTGCCTGTGTGTGTTGGTGGGGAGGTGGAGGTGAAATTTGAAAAGCTGCAGGAGGAGCACCATGCCATGCTGAACAAAGATTTGCCTCCAGAGATAACAGCAAGAACCCAGAGGAATGTTGGCTGGGAAGGATGCAGTGAGACTCCCAAAGTTCATTCTAGTAGCTATATGTGGACAAGTGAGCAGGCCAGATTCTAGTAGGAAGAGGTTATCTTATCACCCAAATTGATTTTCACCTCTTAGAGGAGCACTTCTAGCTGAGTCCTGTAAACCCCTTGACAAGTGAGTCGTATTGTCTGGACATTGAAAATACCCTAGTTACACACATTGGGATTTCATGCCCCGCCACCCCCCAGGAGGACAGGGGTTTCTACAGATCTGCACAGTGGAGCCAGCCTGACTACGGGAGGCACACACATGCGCTTTGGTCCCTGAGGGGGTACAGGGGTCACATACTTGCTATGCTCATCCTGGGCACGTGGAGAGGAAGAGAGGTTGTTTCCCATGGAATGCAGGCACCCTCTCCTTGAGCTAATTACCCACACTAACCACTTTCATTTTGGAAAGGTTGATTTTACACTTAAACGGCTTATTCATTCACTTATTCATTCATTAACTGAGTCATTTATTTAGTGCAGATGCTGAGGCCTGAACTCTGGGCCTTCTGTTGCACTTAGCTTTCTCTGCTCTACCATTAGAACCACACCTCTACTTCTGGCTTCAAGCTAGTTATTTAGAGATAAGAGTTCCAAAGGGCTGGGGATATGGCCTAGTGGCAAGAGTGCCTGCTTCAAATACATGAGGCCCTGGGTTTGATTCCCAAGCACCACATATACAGAAAATGGCCAGAAGTGGCGCTGTGACTCAAGTTGTAGAGTGCTAGCCTTGAGCAAAAAGAAGCCAGGGACAGTGCTCAGGCCCTGAGTCCAAGCCCCAGGACTGGCCAAAAAAAAAAAAAAAAAAAGAGTTCCAAAGACTTTTCTGCCTGGGTTAGCTTGGAACTGTGATTCTCAGATCTTAACCTCCAGAAGAGCTGGGATTCTAGCTGTGAGCCACCAGTCTATATGACTTGTGCTTTTACTTGAATCT
Source organism: Perognathus longimembris pacificus (assembly GCF_023159225.1). NCBI lineage: Eukaryota > Metazoa > Chordata > Mammalia > Rodentia > Heteromyidae > Perognathus > Perognathus longimembris. The sequence continues at coordinate 67,623,565 of NC_063161.1, forward strand.
TTTGGTGATCTACAATGATTTCCTCTCATTTGTTAAAAGTCATGGCTGGAGACATTTTTCAAGTGGTAGAAAGCTTCCTGAGAGCCAGAAAAGCAAAGCAGAGTACAAGGCCCCGAGTTCAAGTCCCTATTACACTTATACACACACACACACACACACACACACACACACGAACTGAAAAGTTATTTTGTCCAATACCCATTATAGAAAATGAAATGATTTAATAGATGTGTAATTGACTTTTTTTTTGGCCAGTCCTGAGGCTTGAATTCAGAGCCTGGGGACTGTCCCTGAGCTTCTTTTGCTCAAGGCTAGCACTCTACCACTTGACCACAGCACCACTTCTGGCTTTTTCGATATATATGGTGCTGAGGAATCGAACCCAGGACTTCATGTATACAAGGCAAGCACTCTACCACTAGGCCATATTCCTAGCCCATGTAATTGATTTTTAAAAAAACATTTCTATCATAAGAGGCTCTTCTAATCTGTTTATTATTCTTAGTGTAGTAAGTCAGGAAAAGCAGGAAGTTCACTTTAGTAGATTGAATGTTTTCCAGGTGCTGGTGGGTAATGTTGCCGACAATATGCCTGACTCTTCAGAATTAAAAAAAAAATCAAAACAATAAATTTTTATCGATCAGACCAAAAATTCAATTTTAGTGTAATATCAATGCCAAATTGTCCAAAAATGAAATCAATGTAACTACATATAGCCTCATTTTAACACATGGGAAAAAAAGCACTTTTATTTTGAGGATGCGCTAAGCACACAGCTGATCCCTAACATATCTCATTCATTGAGCAGCCCTGTCCCCGCCCTGCCACCCCACCCGGGGAGTGGGCACACTACATAGCCTCTTAAACAGCACAAGCCAAAGGCTTTCTCTATCCCACTTCCTAACCATGGCACACAAAACAACATATTTGTATAATCAAATTCTGTTACCATAGGTCTTTGTGATTTTTTACATGTAGTTTCATTTGAATTAAATATAACCAGAAGAGTTTCTAAAAAGTAAGGAAACAAAGCTGCACGCCAGAGGCTTGTGCCTTTAATCTCCGCTACTCAGAAAGTTGAGACCTCAGGATCTTAGTTCAAAGCCAGCCAGGGTAGGAAAGTTTGTGATACTCTTTAGTTGCTGTTGTTGGTTGTGGGGCTTGAACTCAGGGCCTGGGCGCTGTCCTGGAACTTTTTCATGCAAGGCTAGCCCTCTACCATTTTAAGTCACAGCACCAGTTTTCCAGTGGTTAATTGGAGATGAGTCTTATAGACTTTCCTTCGCTGGGCTGGCTTCGAACTGGGATCCTCAGATCTCAGCCGCCTGAGTCACTAGGATCTTAGGCATATGCCACTGGTGCCCAGCTCTGGATACTCCTTTCTCTGATTAACCACCAAAAAGCTAGAAGTAGGGCTGGGCTCCACTGGAAGAACACTAGCCTAGCAGACCCAAGCTCAGGGACAGCACCTACACAGAGTTCAAGCCCCAGCACAAAACAACAATAAAAAGAAGTACATTAAATTCAGTCACCATTGACCCTCACATTCCAAACAGCTCCAGGGCTGGGCCACCCACCTTCTAACTTTTCTTTCCTTTTCCCAATCCCTCCTACTTTCTAAATTCCTGGGATTCTTTTTTTGGTAGGGAATTCATCCAGAAGTTGAACAACATATAACTTTTTTGTTTTCTCAGAGCACCCTTAACTGCTTTTCTTTTTTTGTAACCTGAATGAAAATCTTTTGTAACAGAATTCACAGAGTTTAAGAATTTTCTGATCACAAACATTCAAAGCAGATTCATCATGAATAGTATAAACAAATGATGCCTTAGCTTTTATTAACAGATTTCCAAAGAAGTTTTAAATTGCATTAGGATATATTGTTCATTGTGTTCTAAGCATTATATATCATAATTTTAAAAAACTGGCTCCCTATTTAGGCACATTTGGGAGGACACTGTAAGAAGTAGAGTAATATGGGAAATTTTTATTTCTCTCTTTGCTATGATTTCCAACTTTTTTTTCCTTTTCTTTTTTTTTTTTGTTCCAGTATAGGGACTTGAACTCAGGGCTTGGGCACTGTTATTTAGATTTTTTGCTCAAGGATAGTGCTACCACTTGAGCCACAGTTCTACTTCCAATTTTTGCTGGTTAATTGGAGATAAGAGTCACATGGACTTTCCTATCATAGCTGGCTTTGAATCAGGATCATCCAGATCTTAGCCTCCTGCATAGCTAGACAGGTATTGAGCCACTGGCACTAGCACAACTCCACCGTCCCTGACCAAAGTGACAGTCAATCTTTAAATGCTCAGCATAGCTTAAATTAGTATCAAAAGTCACTGGGTGATTTATAAAACCACCCATATATTTATAAAGGCAACTGAAAGAAGGTTAAAGCCTCAGCTACTCTCATTTCTAATTTTTTTTTTAGATTATCCATGGCTGATTCACCCTTTCTGATATGTCAACAACTGGAGATTGTCTCATGGGCCCTGGGGCCGACAGCAGTTGAACAATGGGTCACACCTTCCCAGCTCTTTGGTGGAAACCGGAGTCTTCCTGACCCTCTGGCATTCAACAATTGCTTTGACTCTTTCAACTAGAGACAGGTATATATCAGCAATAAAAAAATAATAATAAAGTACTCACCACCATTATGAAACACCAGACCTTTTCAAAGAACTACGACATAGATGAATAACCCTGATGATTGTTGCACGGGATGTGAAATGTTAAATTCCTTTTGGAGTCTCAGAAGCCTGGCTTTCAAGCATGTGTTCTGGATGTCTCATGCCTTATGCTTGAGTTTTATTCCCATGTAGACTGCAAAGGGAATGTCAGCTCACAGGGAAGCTGTTGTTGAAATCCTCAGTTGGAAGAATTGTCCTAGTGTTTCAGCAGAAGTCCTAAGATGGTGTCCCTTTGCTCTCTCCCATCAACTCTGAACTGTGGATTATTCTTGGGATCTTTCACAAAGGATCTGCCTCTATACACCACTCACTCGAAGACCAATCCTATTGAGCTTTTTGGAGTTAGAAATACCAATTACTTGCTGGGTGCAGGTGGCCCATGCTTGTAACCCTAGTTACTCAGGAGGCTGAGATCTGAGGATTGCAATTCGAAGTCAGTCTGGAGCTATAGCTCAAGTGGTAGAGCCTTTAGCATAAAAGCTCAGAGACAGTATCCAAACCCTGAGTTCATGGCCTGGGACTGGCATGCACGTACAAACACACACACACACACACACACACACACACACACACAGTACCAATTACTCCCCAAAGTCCTTCCATATTCCTTTCAGCTGCAAGAAATTTACACTTCTAGATTCCATGTCTTAGCTGTTCTTGTGACTTGCTTAGGACTATTTACATGTTTATTTAGAGAGAGGCTTCAAATTTCTTCCTGTAAGGCAGTCTATCCTGTGTGGTTTTGTGCTGGGACTGGGACTAGAACTAGGTTCTGTCTCTTCGTTTTTTTACTCAAGGATGGCACTCTACCACTTGACCCAACTTCCACTTCTGTCTTGCTGGCTTGCTGGAGGTAAGAGTCTCTTGGGTTTGTGTGCCTGGGCTGACTTCAAACTGTGAGCCTCAGGTCTCAGCCTTCTGAGTAGCTAGGATTACAGGTGTGAGCCACCAGTGCTGGGCTGTAGGTTCTTTGTTTTTAAGCATGTACTGTGATGGAGCTTTGTTGCCTATACCTCCTCATCCTTCCAAATTGTATTTAAAGAAAACTAGGAAGAAGCCACAAACAGGCTTCACATTTAATAATTCCTACTTCATATTAATAATCAAAATAGTTGGGCTGGGGATATAGCCTAGTGGCAAGAGTGCCTGCCTCGGATACACGAGGCCCTAGGTTCGATTCCCCAGCACCACATATACAGAAAACGGCTAGAAGCGGCGCTGTGGCTCAAGTGGCAGAGTGCTAGCCTTGAGCGGGAAGAAGCCATGGACAGTGCTCAGGCCCTGAGTCCAAGGCCCAGGACTGGCCAAAAAAAAAATAATAATAATAATCAAAATAGTTAATGATATAACTGATAAGTAGTTAGAAAAGTCAGTTTGGCATACACAGGGTCCTTCTTTGCATATGTACACAAAGGAATTGACTAAAGTATGGTATACTAAATGGAGGACTCCAATGGAATAAGTCCTCTGAACAACTAAAAGTTTAACCAAGTGACTACCAGAAAATTGAAACATGTTATGTTACAGGAGAGGTCATGGGGCAGGGACAAACAACTGGAGAGAGGAAGGATGGGAGGACAAGTGATAATATTCAACATACATGTGTGAAAACAGAACCAGGTAACTTGAGGGGAGGGTGGGGGTAAGAGATAGGGGAGAACGATGGAAGACAATGATCAAATGCATTGTACTCATAAACTAATACATTGAATTGAAACACCTTTGTACAAGTACTTTTTTTTGCCAGTCCTGGGGCTTGAACTCAGGGTCTGAGCACTGTCCCTAGCTTCTTTATGCTCAAGGCTAGAGCACTCTGCCAACTTGAGCCACAGCACCACTTCTGGCCTTTTCTATATATGTGGCACTGAGGAATTGAACCTAGGGCTTCATATATACGAGGCAAGCACTCTTGCCACTAGGCCATATTCCTAGCCCCACAAGTACTTTTTTTTTAAAATACAGATCTGGAAATTTAAACAACCAGCTATGCCATTTATTTACTCTAGGTGGAAATGTGAGGGTTACTTAGCTGCTTACAGTGAAATGGGAATCAAAATACCTAGCTCACAACTGTCTTTTTGAAAATGCAAACCACACATAGCATGATTCTATAGTCACTCAGCTAATACTGGCTTATGATCCTCAAGCATCTTTATACTTTTCAAGCATGTAAGTATTAACACTGATCTGATCTTTTTGGATTTCTTTATGGAAATTGAAAGTGCTATCTCTCCCAATATCCATCAGGCTCTTTAGCTTAGGTTATGTCCATGGTCTGGCTTGTTTGTGTGCTTTTTTTAACTCTATCTGGTCACTGACCAAGTTATGTCCACAGTTCAATAGTGTAGAAACCAACTGACAGCACTTAAACTGTTCAATTTCTTAATCTTCCTTTTTCTCTATAAGAAACCTACAGTAGTTTAAAATAATGACTTAAAACCCACGGGCCGGGAATATGGCCTAGTGGCAAGAGCGCTTGCTTGGTATACTTGAAGCACTGGGTTCGATTCCTCAGCACCACATATATGGGAAATGGCCAGAAGTGGCGCTGTGGCTCAAGTGGCAGAGTGCTAGCCTTGAGCAAAAAGAAGCCAGGGACAGTGCTCAGGCCCTGAGTCAAAGCACCAGGACTGGCAAAAAAACAAAACAAACAAACAAAAAAAAACCCACTTGACAAGTGCTGGTAGCTCATGTCTGTAACCTTAGCTACTATGGAAGCTGAGATCTGAGGATTGTAATTTGAAGACAGCCTGTACAGGAAAGTCCATCTGGCTCTTATGTCCAATTAACCAGCAAAAAGCTGGAAGTGGAGCTGTGGCTCAAATAGTAAAGTGCCAGTATTTAGTGAACAAGCTAAAGGACAGCGCTCCAGTGCTGGCACACAAGCACACAAAAACCTCACTAAAAAAAACCAGGATCATGGTGTCTTTTTGATCACTTGGGCAAGGAAGAAAAGGCCACATGATAGTCTCTAATTTTCACAACTGATTTGCCATCCTCTCCCCTAACTCTACCTTTCTATAGCTAAAACTGTGGGTTTCATGTTTTGGATACAAGCCATGCACCCCACATGTGCATGGGTGGCAGTGGGTGGGTGGGGACATGCAGCCTGCTCTCAAGCACAGGTGCTGCCAGCCAGGCCAAAGTCCCTTCCTCCTCCTCCCCGGGGTGGGGCAGCGGCTGAGGCCAGAACCTTCTACCCAATGGGATCACTTCCTAGATCAGACTGCTCTAGGACCCCAGGCTGAGCGCCCCAGACTACCTGGGAGAAGCAGCGCCGTCCTAATTTATAGGTGGTAGGAAAGGCAGTGTGTATGTGTGTGTGCTTTTCTTTTTAAAGAAAATATTCGTGGAGGTCATGGGATTCTTAAAAAGAAAAAAAAAATCTAGTTAAAGCTAAGGGCGCTTTCCCCCAGGAAAAAACGAGCACGCACAACATTCTGCTTAGCATTTCCGAGTGTATGCAGGTAGACACTCTGGTCTCCAGATGAACTTCTTTGCCACGGGGTGGTGGGTAAGGAAAGATGAACGCTCTGCCGGACTGTTTAACATGGATGCATGCACACGTCCGTGTGCACAAGTACAGCGCCCTGCGGGACTCCGCGGGCAGGTACTACGGGAAGCACCCCGGTGTGCGAGACCCAGCCTGGAGGTGACACCTCGCAACAGGTGGGCAGAACCCCGGGCGTTGCTCCGGGGGACAGGAAGGGGCTGGCTCCACTTACCGCTGACCACGGAGCCCCGGCCCTTCCGCGCCAGGGTCTGCTGCACCTGCTCCCGGATCCGCAGGCTCCGGGCCGCCTGCTCACTGCGGCCGCTGCTGCCTACCAGCTTCAGCTTGGCGTCGGAGGGCAGCGCTAGGCTGGAGCTGTCCAGCTGGCCCAGGATCTGCTGGCCCAGGACAGTCCGGATGTAGCCGCACTCGGCCAGGGAGCCGGGGACCGCCATGGCGCCGGCGGAGGCGGGCGACGGAGCTGGGAGCCTGGCCCCGGACCTACCGGCCAAGCCGCCGCGGAGCTGGGGTCGCCGCGGGAGCCCCGCCCAGACAAGCCCCGCCTCGCCAGGACCACGCCCCCTGGAGGCCCTGGCCACGCCTCCAGGGCAGCCAGGGCCCCGCCCCCTGCGCGGGGTGGGGAGTGGGAACGGGTGGGCCCGGAGCGCCGGCCAGTCCCGGGGGCGGGGCGCTGAGGCGACGGCCTCCGGCTGCGTGGCTCGGCCTCGCCCCTGGGAAGGACGGAGTTTCCGCCTGGCGGCGGGGAGGCCGTCCTCCGCACAGGTGCGCCCGCAGGAGCGCCTCGGACCGCGGACAGGCTGCCTCGGGACCCCGGAGCGGCCCGCCCGGCTAGTCGGGCGTGCGAAGTGCGCCGCCGGCCCTGAAGGTCCCCTGGGCGGGGCGGAGAGGGCAGCGGGGGCGCGTGCGGGGCTGTGGGCCCTAGCGCCGCGCCGGGACCGCGTGCTCTCCGCACAGATGCCACCCCAGACGCGAGTGTTCTTCCGGCAAGTGCTTCTGTTGCCCCCCGCCCCCCGCAGATACACGATCGCTCCCGGCCAGCCCTCGCGCCCCCAGTCCGGCCTCTGACCGCTGGTCGCGGCTTCCACTACCGCGATCACCCCCCTCCACTACGCTTCCCACGCGCAGTCCCAGACCCGGGTCTGTGGGCTTACTTTACACCGGAGCCTCCTGACCTCCCTCTTTGGACTTGAAAGGCAGAAAGGAAAACTTTTATTCTCGGCACTGAGACACTTTTCCCCTAGGTTGCTTGGTCTGTAGGTTCACTTTCCTTAAGATAAATTGTGCCGGGCGCTGGTGGCTCACACCGGCCATCCCAGCTGCTCAGGAGGCTGAGATCTGACGATCGCTATTCAAAGGCAGCCCGGGCAGGAAAGGCCATGGGACTCTTATTGCCAGTTAACCACCAGAAAACCAGGAGTAGCGCCGTGGCTCGAGGGTAGAGTGCTAGTCTCAAGCTGAGGAGCTCAGGGACAGCGCGTAAGCCCCGAGTTCAAGCCCCATGAGAACCACCGCCACAAAAACCAGCAAAGAATGCACCTTTCCTCCACAACTGTAGTATGGATATGGCCTCCTGTTTCCTATACACAGTGAGACAATATAGAGCAAATCAGGGCTGAAAGTCTGGACACATGAGAGACGATCACGTCAACCACTGTGTCTCAACAAACCACATGACAAGAGGTTGTGTGGATGTCGATCTTGCTAACAGTTTCTCCCACCTCCAGTAATACCGGTAAAGTATATCCCTTCGTAAAGCCCAATTATGCAGCCAGATGTAAGCACCCAACAGGGATGCTAAGATTTAATTGAAAGCAGAAGGATGAGCTTGGGGGGTCAAGTGATGGTAAACTGAACAACAAACTCTGCTCCTGATGCCTTCTTTCCTCAAAGTCTCTTCTGGCTGCCCCAGACCTGTAGCTTTGAAAGATGCTTTCAGTTCCTGCCCTTGGGGCTGGGACATCTAAGTCATCACCCTGTTTTTCTGTGTCTGGTGAATAGTGACTTAAAAGTTCAGCTCTGCCTCCATCTCTAGGGAAATGGAAAGGAATTTTTTCTTGGGCCACAGCTTCACTGCCCAGCTTTTTGGTGGTTAATTGGAGATGGATATAAAAGTCTCACAGACTTTCCTGCCTAGTCTGGCTTTGAACCACCATTCTCACTCAGATCTCAGCTTCCTGAGTAGTTAGGATTGCAGATGTGAGCACCCAGTGCCTGGCTCTCTCATTTATTTTTATTTACTTATTTATTTTGCCACTCCTGGGGCTTGAACTCAGGGCCTGAAAACTGTCCCTAGCTTCTTTTTGCTCAAGGCTAGCACTCTACCACTTGAGCCACAGCACCACCTTTGGCTTTTTCTGTTTATGTGGTGCTGAGGAATTGAACCCAGGGCTTAATGTATACAAGGCAAGCACTGTACACTAGGCCATATTCCCAGCCCCTCTCATTTATTTTTATTTTTATTTTTATTTTTGCCAGTCCTGGGCCTTGGACTCAGGGCCTGAGCACTGTCCCTGGCTTCTTTTTGCTCAAGGCTAGCACTCTGCCACTTGAGTCACAGCGTCACTTCTGGCCATTTTCTGTATATGTGGTATACGAGGCAAGCGCTCTTGCCACTAGGCCATATCCCCAGCCCAAATATACAATTTTTATTTTTATTTTTTTGCCAGTCCTGGGCCTTGGACTCAGGGCCTGAGCACTGTCCCTGGCTTGTTTTTTGCTCAAGGCTAGCACTCTGCCACTTGAGCCACAGCGCTACTTCTGGCCATTTTCTACATATGTGGTTCTGGGGAATTGAACTCAGGGCTTCATATATATGAGGCAAGCACTCTTGCGACTAGGCCATATTCCCAGCCCCCCTCTCATTTATTTTAATGAGCCTAGCTTGGCTTTGTTTGCTGTTGTTCCCATCTCATTCACTTTTCTAAAGTGTGATGTTGTACAATATGACATGTTTCTATTAGGTAGGCTCCAATGACTGCATGAAAGGAAGGGGACTCAAAACATAGCTTGTGAGTAAAGAAGGTTTCTCAGTTAGCTTACCCTCTGCAAACACCATACTTTCAAGAAATCTCTGTTTTGACACTTCAAGATTTTTATCTGTTAAATGGGTGAACTAGAAGTATCTATGGATAAAACCTGTAGCCAGCTACTTAGGAAACAGATCTGTGGATCTCAGTTTGAAGCCAGCCCATGCAGAAAAGTCTGTGAGACTTATCTCCAGTTAGCCAGAAAAAAGCAAAACAAAACAAAAACAGATACAAAGAGCTATGGCTCAAGTGGTAGAGCACTAGCCTTGACCAAACAGGTCAGGGTCAACACTTACACCCTGAGTTCAAGCACCAGTACTGGCAAGCACATGCATCTGTGTGTGCACACACGTCCTGTGGGGAAACAGTTTTATAGATTCAATGATGAGTAATCCATGGAAATGTCTGACATTTCCACAACATCTCCTCTGGACTCATGGCCTGCAGATCCTTAGTCTTATGTCAGCCTGTCATGCTGATAAGCTGTGACACACATCTCCTGAATGCAGGAAGTCCCTCAGGTGGCCAACTACCTTCCTTCTCTGCTTCACTGGGGAACCAACTAGCCAAGATAACACTTAAACATTTTGTGAGTGTGCCTATACCAGGGCTTCAACTAAAGACTTTGTGCTCTTTGTTGGCTTTTTTTACTCAAGGATGGCAATCAAGACTTAAGCCATTGCTCCACTTTCAGATTTTTGGTATTTAAGCCTAAACTGACTTCAAGCTGTGACCCTCAACCCTCAAGCTTTCTAAGTAGGATTACAGACATGAGCCACCATAACCTTGCTCGGAGATAATTTCAAAGAGCGCTCTGATTAACCAATTGAAACATAGAAATAAAAATGCTAAGAATCTCGGACTAGGACTGTGGCTTAGTGGTAGAGTGCATGAAGCCCTGGGTTCAATTCCTCAGCACCACATAAACAGAAAAAGCCAGAAGTGGTGCTGTGGCTCAAGTGATAAGAGTGCTAGCCTTGAGCAAAAGAAGCTCTGGGACAGTGCTCAGGCCCTGAGTTCAAGCTCCAGGACTGGCAAAAAAAAGAAAAGAAAAGAAAAATGCTAAGAATCTCTTTCTGGCATTTGGCTATTCTATAAGTTGGTTCATATTTAGATTCACTTTTGAAAGCTTGCCTGTTATTTCTTTTGTCTCATTTACCAACAAAATCTGATAAAAGAAAAAAGCAAACCAGCCACAGTAAGGGGCTAGGAATATGGCCTAGTGGTAGAGTTCTTACTTCTGATTTTCTGGTGGTTCATTGGAGTTAAGAATCTCACGGACTTTCCTGCTTGGGCTGGCTTTGAACCACTATCCTTAGATCTCAGCCTCCCGAGTAGCTAGTATTACAGGCATGAGCCACCAGTGCCTGGTCAGGAGTTTATATTTTATGTAGGAAAAATAAAGCTAAAAACCTGGCCTAGATTTTAGAAGCCCCACCTCTCCATCCCTTCTCTTTCACAGCTCATGATGCTGAACAAATCACCTTTGCCGTCCTCATGCAGAGTGAAAGAGGCGATTATTGAGAAGGGAGTGCAGGCAGGTGTGGAAGTGACACTCTGTGTGTGTGTGTGTGTGTGTGTGTGTGTGTGTGTGTGTGTGTATGCCAGTATTGGTTGCTTAAACTTGGGGTCTCTTTCTCTGGATTGGCTTTTTCCACTCAAGGCTGTCTGACACTGTACCACTTGAACCACATCTCAACACCCTGCTTTTTGCTGGTTAACTAGACATGAGTTCCCTAAACTTTTCTGTCCGGGTTGATCTTAGCATCCTTGAGTAGCTGGGATTACAGGTGTGAGCCACCATTACATAGTCCTTTTAAATTTTTTAAAGATAATTTTTATGTAAAGCAAAGATCTGAGATATTTGATAGGTAATATTATTGTTATTTTTAAGATAATGCTGTAATGATGTGTTAAGTGCAGGAAAGTTTAAGCAATCACTTGTTTTCACAATTTCTTTTGGTTCTGGAATCCGAAACCTAGGGGTTCTGGCAAAACTCACATAGTCACCGCTGTTTTAGTTAGGGTTTCTTTGTCAGATGCCCTTGCAAAGAGGCCATAGGAAGCCCTGGGTCTCTGTGGTTACAAGGATGGATCTGGGTAGAACACCCATTGTATCTCTGAGCTCACTTGCTTAGTCTGGATAACCCATGCTTCTGTGAAGCAACCAAAATTCCTCAATGTCACTGCTGGATTAATGTTCACATTTAGAATCTATTTGAACATTCTGCTCTTTTGAAGCTCCAAGTTCAAAGCTAGTCCAGGCAGGAAAGGCCCTGAGACTCTTATCTCCAATTAACCACCAGAAAACCGGAAGTGGTGCTGTGGCTCAAATCACAAAGCCTCAGCCTTGAGCTGAAGAGTTCAGGGACATCGCCTAGGCCCAGGGTTCAAGCTCCACGACTGACAAAAAAATAAAATAAAATAAATACCTGAAACACGTACTTATTCATCACAGTACTATTCACAATCACTCAAATGTGAATCAACCAGTAAACATGTAAACAAACTGGCATGTGTATACATTAAAACACTATTCAACCACAGAACTCCAATACTCACATATGCTGGAACAAGAATAAACCTTGAAAACAGGATTTACTACAGAATGAATGAAACTTGAGTGTTGATGGATCATACCTGTAATCCTAGCTACTTAGGAGGCTCAGCTCTGAAGATTATAGTTCAAAGCCAGCCCTGGGAAAAAAGTCTGTGAGACTTTTATCTCCAATTAATTATCAGAAAGCTGGAAGTGGAGGTGTTGCTTCAGTAATAGAGCACTAGCCTTGATAGTACTTGCACACACACACACACATTGTTGACATTACATGACTTTCATATCAAACATCATAGCTGAATGCTCACCAGACCCAAGCCCCAACAGCAGGCAGGGATTCAGCATTTTTCAGTAAATAAAATGAACAATATCTGCCTTCTTTCCATTGGCAGTGTTTTGAGTATCTGTTGCTAGTATAATCATTGTTTTAGCTATTATCAGACATAGCAATGCATTTTTTGCTTTAATTTTCTGCCCAGTCATTGTGTCAGGAATAAGGCAGAATTAGACAGTATACTCAAATCAATCATTTATTTTATCAATGATAGGTTGGGTGAGTCTGTTTTTAGTCACAAATTTCATTGAGATTGTAAACACCACCAGCAGAAAAGTAAAATGTACAGACGGTTGTTGGAAGAAGCCAAGCTTTATCAGCCAAAAGTGCATCAGCATTCCAAAGGTGAAAGTCAGCAAGTGTGTATGCGATTGCTTTGTCCAGAAAACACTTGAGAGATGTCCTAAATTCATTGCTATATGGAAGAATGCAAGTTGGCTCACAGATCTGAGGTTTGCCACTGCCCTCTCATTCCTTGTAGCCACATGATGGAAGATTTATCAAGAAGTTTGTGTGTGTGTGTGCCAGTTCTGGAGCTTGAAGACAGGGGCCATGTACTTGTGCTTAACTTTTTGTTCTTAGTGCTGATGCTCTACTACTTGAGCCACAGCTCTGCTTCTAGCTTTTGGCTGGTTAATTGGAGATAAAAGTCTCACAGACTTCCCTTCCCAAGCTGGCTTTGAAACAAGATCCTCAGATCTCAGCCTTTTGAACAGATAGGACTACAAGTGTTAAGCCAATATGTAGCTGGCCAAGAAGGTTACATGTTTGCCATGAGAGAAACCACTTCGCATTTAACTCTGTGGGGTGTGTGTGTGTGTGTGTGTGTGTGTGTGTGTGTGTGTGCCCTGTCCCTGAGCTCTTCTGATTGAGGTTAACTATACCTCCACTTCCAGATTTTTTAGTAGTTAACGAGATAAGTCTCGTGATATTTCCTGCCCAGATGGCTTTGAACTGTGATCCTCAGATCTGAGTCTCCTGAGTAACTATGATTATAGGCATGAGCCACCTGCACCTTGCACTCACATCCTCCTTTCCTTCTCTCTCTCCTCTTCCTCTCTGTCCCTCTCCCCCGTCTTCATTCTTTCTTACTGGCATTTGAACCTAGGGCCTTGAGCTTTAAAAGCAGGTTTATGCCATTTTGCCTACACCTCTAGTCCTCTTTGCTTTTAGTTACTTTCAAGTAGAGCCTTTCATTTATGCTTCAGCTAATGTACCACAGTCCTTAATTTATGTCTCCCATTGTAGCTGGAATGACAGGCAAGTGTCACTATATTCAGATTTTATTTTTTTTTTGTCATTGGGCTAGAACTCAGGGCCTGGGCACTGTTCCTGGGCTTCTCTACTCAAGAATAGTGCTCTACTGCTTTAAGCCATAGCTGCATTTTCAGTTTTGAGGTAGTTAATTAGAGATAAGAGTCTCACAGACTTTCCTGCCCAGAGTAGCTTTCAACTGTGATCCTCAGAGCTCAGCCTCCTCAGTAGCTAGGATTACAACTGGTGGTCTACCAGTGCCTAGCTTACATTAGATTTTTACTGGTTGAGATAGAATCTTGGGAACTTTTTGCCAAGATGGCCTTGAACTGAGATTTTACTGATCTATGCTTCCAGAATAGCTGGGATTACAGGTAGCAGCCAGCATGTCTGGCTAGTAAGGTGGTATTTCTAAGTGAGAAAGTTAAACAAGTCAAGGTATTTCTTAGGATTTAGGTATTGTGTTGTGGGAGGAGACGAGACTAGATTTTGGCTTAGTTTCTTTAGTTGAAAATGTATATTCATAGAGCTTTGCATATGAATATAAAATATCTTCTATACAATAAAGATTTTTTTGAGGGGGGAGTGGTGGGTGGGAAAGGCGGGCAGTATGGGGGACTGAATTTAGGACCTTGTGCTTGCTAGTTAACAGCTTTCCACTTGAGCCTTATTTCCAATTTCTCATGCTTTTTCCCTCCCTCCCTCCCTCCCTCCTTCTTTAAAATAAGGTTTCATGCTTTTGCCAAAGGTAACTATCAAGTAAGTTCTTCTTAGTGCTCCCTTTTGCATAGCTGGGATTGCATTTATCTACTGCTACTGCTACATCTGACTATTTTTCAGATAGAGTCTTGCTAACTTTGCCGGGGCTGGCCTTGAAACAAAATCTCCCCTAGGAGCTTGGAGAAATGATCACATATATGTGATAGTCTAATCCCTAATTTACTGGCAAAATGTCTGAAATAGAGGTGTGGCTCAAGTGGTATCATGCCAACCTAGAGCAATAAAGCTAATCAAACTGTGAGGTCATGAGTTCAAGCCCCTGTACAAAAAGAAAAGAAAAACAACCTAGAAATACTGCTGTGTTCAGGAACTACTGAGATGTTCGGGAAAACTACAGTTTTACAATTTTCTGTGTCTCATTTTTCTTTTCTGGTGACCTGCTGGGACAGCATCACCTCCTCTTCTCCTGCAGAGCTGGCATTGAGCTACAGTGACATCACATGGCTGTTTTAGGGCATTGGCTCCCAAATAGGACTGATTCTAGCCCCCACCCCACCCCCACCCCCAGTACTGAGGCATAAATTCAGAGCCTTGTGCTTTTGCTTAGACTTTTCTCTCCAGGCTGGTGCTCTGCCACTTGAGCCTCTACTTCTGGATTTTTGCTGGCTTTAGAAGGCTATCTTCAGATCTCAACTTCCTATATAGCTAGGCGCTGGGCACTGTCTCTGGGCTCTTTTTCTCAAGGCTAGCACTCTACTACTTTGAGCCATAGATCTACTTTTAGTTTCCTGGTGTTTAATTGGAGCTAAGAGTCTCACAGACTTTCCTGACTGGGCTGGCTTTGAACCACAATCCTCAGATCTCAGCCTCCTGAGTAGCTAGAATGACAGATGTAAGCCACTGGCACCTGACCGACAATGTCTTCTGTAGTTTTGTCTTACCACATATTGAAAACACTAAGAAGCAATACAACTTAAGCCCGCCAGGGATCCTCTGTTGGCTGTCTGATAAAAAACATTTTTGTTCTTACTAGAATGGAACAGTTTCAATGGGATGAAAGAAAGCTGAAACTTGGAGAAAGCAAATTCTATGACAGTTCTGATCAAAGTGTCAGTGCCCTTAAAACAATGTCATTCATAAACCAGAATGTGTCTGGTGCTGGTGGCTCATGCCTGTGATCCTAGTTACTCAGGAGATGGAGGGGAGAGCTAGGGAACTTGAGACCTGTCTGACCTACATAGCAAGATTCTCATATTCTCCCGTCCACAGAAATACTCAAAATGTACTGGTTGAAAACAAAAAGTGAGAAAAGTTGAAATAAAAACTGAAGTAAAAGTAGATCTGGCAGCCTGTGCATGCGCACATGCATTCTCACACACACATACACATAGAATTGAAAGGGTTGTGTTCTAGTTGTGAGAAAGGCCATCCCTCCCTTCCCCCCACCCTCTCTCCTCCCTCCCTCCCTTCCTCCCTCCCTCCCTCCCTTCCTCCCTCCCTCCCTTCCTCCCTCCTTTCCTTCCTTCCTTCCTTCCTCCGGTTCCTTCCTTCCTTCCTTCCTTCCTTCCTTCCTTCCTTCCTTCCTTCCTTCCTTCCTTCCTTCCTTCCTTCCTCCCTCCCTCCCTTCCTCCCTCCCTCCCTTCCTTCCTTCCTTTTAATGGAAGTGGGTCTCTTCATTTTAGTCAGTCTCTTGGGAATTGTACCTGCTTTGGCCAGGTGGTTTGGCCCTTGTTGATGAACATTTTGGTTACATCATTGAGTTTTAGTTACATCAGGTTCTGTTAATTAAACAACATCTTTTTGTAGATAGTGAACCTGAGGAGAGCTAATTGGAGCAGAGGGGTGGGGTCTGATGGGTTTGGATTAAAATGCCTGCTCTGTGTGCTTGGAGCATCCTTTTGAAGAAGTAAACTTTGCCTTGCCAACTTCCTTTACATTGGTGCCCTTACTCCTATGTGAATCCTGAGCTATATCTAACATAATTTAGCCCGTTACAACCAATTACTTTTTTTTTTTTTGGTAATTGTGGGGCTTGAACTCAGCATGGACACTGTCCTCTTTTGCTGAAGGCAGTTCCACTTCTAGTTTTCTGGTGGTTAATTGGAGTTAAGAGTCTCTGGAACTTTGCTGCACAGACTGGCTTCCAACTGTGATCCTCAGATCTCAGCCTCCTAAGTAGCTAGGATCACAGGCTTGAGCCACCGGTGCCAGCCCCAATTGCTATTGATTGGAGGGTTTATAAAAACAGACATTTCAATACTTGTAAAACTGTTTGGTGTAAATGAATTGAACAACTGAACAACTCATGGGGGGTTGGAAGGGAAAGGGGGAGGTGGGAGGGGGGAATGAGGGACGAGGTAACAAACAGTACAAGAAATGTATCCGATGCCTAATGTATGAAACTGTAACCTCTCTGTACATCAGTTTGATAATAAAAATTTGAAGAAAAAAAAGCTTTTATGGAGGTGTGACTTGAGTGGTAGAGCACCAGCGGTGAGCAGAAAAAGCCAAAGGACAGAGCTCAGGTCCTGAGATCAAGTCCTAGCATTGGTGCAAACACACACACACAAAACCAAAGTCCAAAAAATAAAAGGAAACAAAACAAAAATCCCTAGAAATGTATTACTCACAGCTCTGGAGAAGGCTGTCCATCCAGGCTGCAGTGCAGGCAGCGCTGGTGTCCTGTGCCAGTCTGTGGCACCTAGTGAAGTGTGCTGTCTCTTAGCTTCCTTTTTGTTTGACCTGAGAGAGAAGACACTGATGCAGCTCTCTGGGTTCCTGATCAGGACTAGTCCTGCTCACAAGGGCTCTGCCTTAGGATGTAATCACCTCCCAAAGACCCCACTGCCTAATACCAGGTACTTGGGGTTTCTAATTCTAATTACAGCATGTGAATTTGGGAGATGCTAAATTTCAGTCCATTGTCATTTGTTTACTCTAGAGATGGAAATATTTATACATACATCCTACTTTTTTCTGTCAATACTGGTGCTTGAACTCAGGATCTTAGCTTTTTTGCTCAAGGCTGTCACCTCTACCATGTGAGCCACAGCTCCACTTTCTGCTTTTAGCTGGTTAATTGGAGATTAAAAGTCTCACAGATTTTTCTGCCTAGGCTGGCTTTGAATTGTGATCCACAGATCTCAGCCTCCTGAGTGCTAGGATTATAGGCATGAGCCCTCAGTGCCTGGCTGGATAAATCCTACTTCGTATAGTTCAGTAAATATGAGTTCTATTTAATGGGAAATGAAAAGGTAGATTTCAAGACTTTTATTTTATAACAATGACTTTGCATTTCTGAGTAAGTATATACAACTTCATATACATGGCTTCAAGAAATGCACGGGCTGAGACACACCTAAATAAATGAAAGGAAGTTGAGTAATTCATTGGCACATGGACAAGTCTATTTCATTGCACTAGATTGTGGCATTTCAAAACATTAGCCTTGGGGAATACTGAATGATATAGGGAAAAAACTGGCAAGGGGCTTTCTCTCTATCGTATTTTGAAGATGAGGACAACAGACTTGGTTAAAGCCAATCAGTGTGCAGCACCGAGATGGGCCACCAATCACAGCCTACTGGGACTAGGAGGAGAGCAGATTCATCACTTCACTGAAGTGCTCTTTGCCTTCCCTCGAGTTTCTCCAATGTCATTTTGTTTATCTTTACTCGTGTGTGTGTCCAGTGCTTCTAAAATCTGAAAGGAAGATTGGGTGCTGGTGGCTCAGGCATCTAATCCTACCTACTCAAGCTCAATCCTAGGTTCAAAACCAACCTAGGCAGACAAATCTGAGAAAGTCTTATCTACAGTTACTTAATAAAAGGCTGAGAAGTGGAGGTGTGGTTCAAGTGGTAGAGCCCCCACCCCAGGACTAGCACACACAAAAAAAATCAGAAAGGAAAGGAAATACACGTTATTTTCAAATTGTGGCTTTTTTCACCTTCCAAGTACGGTAAAGAACGGCCTTTCCATTTAGCTCTTTGATGACTACTAATTTTAAGCCACCAGGAGTGGGTAGATACATTTAGAAAGCTGTCAGGAAGAAAATGCAGCATATGAACTAAACACTGCAGGCAGCTCTCTGGTGGGTTATGGATTTGCTGCTGCAGACAATGTGATGAACAGAAATAATACACAGGAGAGAACTTTGGTGAGCTGTTATCTATTTTTGAGCTGAATGTTCTAACATTTCTGAATGACTCAGGAATGAAGCATCAATCCAGAATGCCCCTGCATAGCACATGCCATATGAATAATGGAGAGGGATTAGTGAGTGCTTTCCTTCAGCTTTTGAACAATAAGCAATTCTGATATAAGAAGAAAATAGTTGGTTGTGTCGGCCTGCACTTGTGAGATAGATGGGAGGCATATAGTCCAGGCCAGCATGTGCAAAAGCATAAGAGCCTATCTGAAAAGTAACTAGAGCAACAAGAACTGCAGGTGTAGCTGGAGTGGTAGAATAACTGCTCATCAAACGTACATAAGTACGGACACAGCAATGTTCTGAGCCTCTTACATTCTGTGCATTACAGTCATTGTTCCACATAGGCTGGTGACAATGGAGAGATGAGCCCTGAGGGAGCTCAGCTTGAGGAACCAGTTCACTAAAATCCAACTTAGCGCTCGCAGTACTGTAGGTATGTAATGTTTTCCACCAAGTAATTACCAAGGAAAGGACTTGCAACTCGTGGGAGCGTGGATGAGGGTGCTGTGGGGCTGCTTTGTTGTTTTATGATATAAGTGGAAGATATGGCTGCTTTGACCACATGCCTTAAATGGTTGCCTCTTAAGTATTTTCAGATGTTGTTGTGACATTATCTTCTTCTTAACAACTAGACTGTATTATACCTGTACCAAACCAGTATTGATATTCTGCAGCTTGCATGTGATATAGATTAATACTTAATTTTTTACTTTTTTTTTGAGACAAGGCTTTGCTATGCAGCCCGTACTGGCATAAACTTAAGATCCTGCCTTCTGAATGAGTGCTGGGATAACCATCATATGCCATTATACCCACTACATTACTTAGTTTTTATTAAGTTAAATGAGATAAACTTTACTTGGTGGGCAGTTCAAAGGCAGTGCTACTCATAGAGGAAGAGTTGAGTGCTAGAAAATATTTTGGATACTAAATGTTTTTAATTTGAGATTTTCTAATATGAGGATTAAATCTGGCTTTTGGTCTCTTATATTTATCTTCAGTCTGTGTTGCTTAACTAGGTGTTGACATGTAAATTCTGGATTCGAGCTACACCAACCAGGTCTACAATTGGGACGTTAACATAATTCCTATAATAGTAACAAGAATGAATGTGCTAATGAGTCTAAGTTTAATGCACTTTATAAATATTAGATATTACTGTTTCTACTGATGTTAAAATTACTATTGTTAAGGTCACTGTACTTGCTGAGCAGGCTGAGAGCTGAGGATTTTGACCCCAAGCTAGCCTGGACAGAAAAGTCCATGAAATGCTTATCTCCAATTAACCACTGTACAGCTAGAAGTGGATCTGTGGCTCAAGTGGTACAGTGCTAGATTTGAAAGCTCAGGGACAGTGCCCAGGTCCCAAGGTTAAGCCTTGAACCTCTATGTTTAATGGTGTTTCTGTAGGCAGTAGGAAGTGAGAGATAGCTAAATCACCAGGGTACTAGACATTTGTAACAATTGAAGAAGGCACCAACTCTGTATATCACACCTTTTACTTCCCTAGAAATTTATTCATTGTTGGCCCCAAACACCATCCTTGCTTTGTTTCAGAAAATGATGGTATTTAATTCTGAATTCAAAGACACTTTCTTGAGTTTCGCCCTATGTACCTCCCAAGAACAGACTGGGTCAGTTCTTTGTTTCTTCAATGACATATGTGTCGCAGGCTGATCTCTGTGATTTAGCCTGGCTGGGTTGGGAGGACCTCACACCCAACAGGAGTACCCAGAAATCAAGCCCACCACCTCATTCCTGCCCTATGACAGTGTCCTCAATGACCAGAGATGCTAGATGACAGGATGGCTGTGCTGTCTTTAGAATAAATAGGTCCTCATGGCTCCTGTCTAGAGCTGCCAAGGTCTACTTCCTTGCTGTGGCTTCCATACAGTCTGCACAAGGAATGAGGACACAGAAAGAAGTGTGGGACTTGAGAGGACAGAACAATGGTTCATACGCCTTGATGGCCCTAGCGTCTGGAGACCTGGGCCTTCATGTTGTCTGCAGGCCTCTCTCTCTCTCTCTCTCTCTCTGTTTTTGGTGCTGGTCTGGAGCTTGAACTCAGGGCCTGGATGCTGTCCCTGAGCTTTTGTGCTCAAGGCTAGTGCTCTACCACTTTGGCCACAGCCCCACTTCTGGCTTTTTGAAGCTTCATGGGAGATAAAAGGCTCATTGATTTTCTTGCCTGGGCTGGCTTTCAAGCCTGATCCTCACATCTCAGCCTTCTGAGTCGCTAGCATTACAGGTATAAACTGCCCTTGCCTGACTTTCCTTCCTCTTTTGTGCTATCTTCTCAGGGAAATTTCTGTTTCCAGAGAAGTCTGAAGTTTGTTTCAATCCAGGTTTTATGTTTTGTTAGGCTTTGCTTCTTTTCTGAGACATGGTTTCATTATACAGACGAGGCTTGCTTCAAGTTTAGGTACATGGAGAGACACAAGGCCTCTCTGTGGAAAGGAGAAATATTCTTTCTGAATTTGGTTTTTCACAGAGATTCTTCTCTTTGTTTTCATTCAGAATCTATATTTTTTTTTTTTTTTTTTTTTTGGCCAGTCCTGGGCATTGGACTCAGGGCCTGAGCACTGTCCCTGGCTTCCTTTTGCTCAAGGCTAGCACTCTGCCACTTGAGCCACAGCGCCACTTCTGGCCGTTTTCTGTATATGTGGTGCTGGGGAATCGAACCCAGGGCCTCATGTATACAAGGCAAGCTCTCTTGCCACTAGGCCATATCCCCAGCCCCCAGAATCTATATTTTTAATAGCAGAAAATGTTTACCATTGCATTGTTCCTACTTATTCATAAGTATGTATAAACATTATTTTTATAACCTGCATATATTTTATTTATGTATTTTTGTTAGTTGTGGGACTTAAACTCGGGATCTGGGTGTTGTCAAGGCTAATGCTCTACTACTTTGAGCCACAGCGCTATGTCCTCTTTGTTCTGGTGGTTAATTGGAGATAAGAGTCTCACCGACTTTTCTGCCTGGGCTTGCTTTGAACCTTGATCTTCAGATCTCATCTTCCTGAGTAGTTAGGACTATAGGCGTGACCCACCAGTGCCCAGCTGTATATATTTTAGAATGTGTGGTTACTTAAATTTAAGTCATTGTTTGGATGTTTGAGTAGGTCAGATATCTAAGTACAAATTTCAATTTTTTGGAAGGCAAAGAAAAATTAGAATGAACCTAAGATATGTCAAAGTCAGAGATTATATATTTTAATGAATATGTGAATTTATTTATTTTTTTGCCTGTCCTGGGGCTTGGACTCAGAGACTGGGCACTGTCCCTGAGCTTCCTTTTGCTAAAGGCTAACACTCTACCACTTGAGTCTCAGCACCACTTCCGGCCTTTTCTGTTTATGTGGTGCTGAGGAGCTATGTGGAGCTTCATGCATGCTAGGCAAGCACTCTACCACTAAGCCACATTCCTAGCCCGTGAATTTATTTTTTATTTTATATCATTCACAGTAAATTAAAAATACTGATATATAAATGAGCTTGTGTGTAAAAGAGATTCATTTGCTTTTTCATGGGTCATAGGTGAGAAAACAAAATTTATTTTTAAGTATAAATTTGTGATGAGGAGCTAGTGATTTGATAAACATTAGTACCTTATTCAGAAATATATCTTAATTATTCTTAATTGTTACAAAGGGTTTCAATTCAAAATGTCAGTGTACTATCTGCCTGAATGTATTTAACTGTCCAGCTTTCCAGCCTTTGAAATGAGCTGTGGAGGAGGCAGCTAAGATCTCTTCAGCTCTTAATGACTGACTTCACACAGCTATCTTGTCCTGTCCTCCCATTTCAGGTGAGTTGTCCTGCACTTCATTATGTCGCCCTCAAGAGGCCACATATTAAAAGGAAGGAAAAGAAAACTAAGTTGTATAGGAAAGTCATTTAGAAAAGCAAAAGGGCAAGAAGGGATAGACAATAAAGGAACTAGATAGTGAGAGAAAAATTAAAATTGGATTCAGGAGCAGACTTCAAGAAATATGTAGGTTAGCTACAGAATCACTATCTCCTGAGCAGGCTTTGTACAATGAGTATTTCATATCTTTGCTGCCTCAATCTTTATGAAAACTCCAGAAAGATAGTACAATCCCAATTTTTATACAGAAATTAAGAAACAAAACAATGTGCCAACTAATATTGCCAGAAACTATACAGCAATGGGTTAATTCCAAAGTCAATGCCCTATTAATATCAGGTTACAAATGAAGTTGGGAACATTAAAGGTAGATTGGAATGAAGTTACCCTTTACTTATTGGGAAGCACTCTCTGGCTGGACTAGCAGGGATGCAGCCACCACCCCACTGCCCGTCTGTCCACCTACTTATGGCTCGTGTGGAACTGGAGGTGAGGCTGCAGTTTGCTGATGATTCTCAGGTTTGTAGCTCATGCTTTCTAGAATACATGAACTCAAGTGGTGAAGGGGGAGAAAACTCAGAAATCCTGTTACAATTTTTCCTAAAGAAGTGATTTCTAAATCCCCGGTTCTGCAATATACACAATCCACTTGTAGCAGTTCCTTATCAACTTGAGTTGGGAAAAATAATAGCCTTAATTCTTCATTTTCCTAGTGCCTTTATATTTCTTTACCTGTTTCATGGCATGCAATACTGTGTAGTGAAAGGCTAGGGATGGCTGTGTTTGATTAAAAACTACTCTGGTTCCAGGCAACACATGGAAACACTGTGAATAATTTTAAGGAACTTTGCAGGCAATGAAAAAGATGTGAAAGGAAATGTCTGTTGTAAATGTTACTTGTCACACATGTGCACACAAATTCCTGTTTAAATTACATCCTGTCTAAAACTACAGTTTAGGAGCATTCCACTGTTTCAGAGCAGCTTCATGGTATCATCCTGCCATACTTAAAGCTGCAGAAGAAACAGGTCTTCCTTTAAGTGTGTGTGTGTGTGTGTGTGTGTGTGTGTGTGTGTGTATTTTGTGTGTCACTCCTAGGACTTGAACTCAGGGCCTGGGCACTGTTTCTGAGATTTTTTGCTCAAACCCAGTGCTCTACCACTTGAGCCACAGCTCCACTACCGACTTTTTTGGGGTAGTTGTTGGAGCTAAAAGTCTCATAAAGTTTTCTGTCTGGGCTGGCTTAGAACTGTGATCCTCAGATTTCAGCCTCCTGAGTAGCTAGGATTATAGGTGTGAGCCACTGCCACTGACACTCAGCTGATAGTTTTATCTTTAAAAGTAGTTCGGGGCGGGGGGGGGGGGGGGGGCTGGGGATATGGCCTAGTGGCAAGAGTGCTTGCCTCGTATACTTGAATCCCTGGGTTTGATTCCCCAGCACCACATATACAGAAAATGGCCCGAAGTGGCACTGTGGCTCAAGTGGCAGAGTGCTAGCCTTGAGCAAAAAGAAGCCAGGGACAGTGCTCAGGCCCTGAGTCCAAGGCCCAGGACTGGCAAAAAAAAAAAAAAATAATAATAATAAAAGTAGTTCAGGGCTGGGAATATGGCCTAGTGGTAGAGTGCTTGCCTCATATACATGAAGCCCTGGGTTTGATTCCTCAGCACCACATATATAGAAAAAAGCTGGAAGTGGGGCTGTAGCTCAAGTGGTAGAGTGCTAAGCCTTGAGTAAAAACAAGCCAGGGACAGTACTCAGGCCCTGAGTCCACAACCCAGGACTGGCAACAAAAACAAAAACAAATAAAAGTAGTTCATATACCTTGCCAAGTCTCATTCATAACATACTGGCATCCCTTCCAGGGTCGGTTTGCTCTCTGCCTACTTTGTTTGAAGAGTATCCAGTTACTGTTATCTTTGTTATTTTCAGATGGAGACTTGCTGTCATTTCCAGACAGGTATCAAACTCCTCCTGCCTCTCCCTCTCTAGTGGCTGGGATTCGAGAAGTGAGCCATCACAGCTGGCTGTGCACTGTTTTTTACTTTGCATTTCCTGAACTCTAGATATCTTTTCCAATGTCAGGGTCACTGCTCTTTTGTTTTACTGTTTGCAAGGTAAATGAAATGATCTTGGAACCACACAAGATAGATGACCTTAATTGAGCTGAACCCATATTTCTGACATACTTTTAGAATTTCTGTGATCTAACACTTTCCCTTTTATCCCACCCTGCTGTCATCTTGTCTTGTCTTTTTTTATAATTTTTTTTTGGCCAGTCCTGGGCCTGGACTCAGGGCCTGACCACCATCTCTGGCTTCTTTTTGCTCAAGGTTAGCACTCTGCCACTTGAGCCACAGTGCCACTTCTGGCCATTTTCTATATATGTGGTGCTGGGGAATCGAACCCAGGGCTTCATGTATATGAGGCAAGCACTCTTGCCACTAGGCCATATTCCCAGCCCTGTCTTGTCTTTTTTTAAATTAAATTTTATTGACAAGGTGATGTACAGAGGGAGTACAGTTACATAATAAGGTAGTGAGTACATTTCTTGTCTTATTTGTTACATCCTCCCTCATTTTTCTTTCCCTTCCCTGGTTCAGATATCTTCGTCTTTTCAATCAACATGTGAGCCCTGTTCATTTTCTTTCCCTTTTCTTTTGGCATTACTGGGGTCTGAACTCAAGGCCTCACCCTTGGTAGTCTGGTCACTTCTACTGCTAGAGTCATGCCTCTAGATTTGCTTTTTGAAGTTTTCTTTCTTTGGGCGGGGGGAGGGGGTGGGGGGGGGTGGGGAGGCACTGCACAGGGCCTGGGCACTGTCATTGAGCTTTTTTTTTTTTTTTTTTTTTTTTTGGATAGGCTTTACCACTTGAGCACCATTCCACTTCTGACTTTTTGATGGTTCATTGGAGATAAGAGTCTTATAGATTTTCCTGCCCAGGCTGACTTCAGTGATCTTCAGATCTCAGCCTTATGAGTGGTTAGGCTTACATGCATGAATCATTGATGCCCAGGAGTTGATGGTTATTTTTGTTGTTGTTGTTGGTTTGTTTTTTGGCCACTCCTCGGGTTTGGACTCAGGGCCTGAGCACTGTCCTTGGCTTCATTTTGCTCAAGGCTACAACTGTTCCACTTGAGCCACAGAGCCACTTTTGGCCTTTTCTATATATGCGGTGCTGAGTAATTGAACCCAGAGCTTCACGTATATGAGGCAAGCACTCTTGCCACTAGGCCATATTCTTAGCCCCTGATGGTTATTTTTGAGACAAAGACTCTCAAATTTCTCTGCCTAGGCAGCCTTGAACCCTGATCCTCCTGCTTTCAGCTACCTAGGTAGCTGGAATGATAGGTGTGACCCATGGAGCAGTACCTTCTTCATTTCTAGTGATATTATTCATTCTCACCCACACAAGCCATGTGTTTCCATGCAGATAAGTATAGATTTCTACAGTGAAATCAAGAATCCTCTACAACTGCTTGAGCTTCTGAGCTCAGATTCATCCATGTCATTCACCTATCATCCTCTGTCACCAGGGCCAAGTGAGAGTTTGTGACATTTCTATCCTGCCTCCCTTCCACTATTTCCTTCTTTTTCCCAGGCATTCCCACAAAACTTGCTAACAGATCTAATTGAGATTTCTAGTCCTATCTGTCCAGGCTCACAGTCATGAAATAAGCTTCCTAAAATAAACCAATAAAGCTTTGGGGGGAATACCAAAATCGAGAGACAAAAGACAAATGACTACAAAAGCAATACTTGCAAAACTCTTTGGTGTAAACCAACTGAACAACTAGTGGAGGGAGAGGGAAAGGGGGAGGGGGAGGGGGATGAGGGACGAGGTAACAAACAGTACAAGAAATGTATCCAATGCCTAACATATGAAACTGTAACCTCTCTGTACATCACTTTGACAATAAGAAAAAAAATTAAAAAATAAAGCTTTGGGAAACAATGCTTCTTAATCTTTTTTTGGATTATGTCATGTCTAGTGTTTTTCAATCCAAACAGCACTAGCCAAATGTCTGGAATATGGAACTGATCAAAGCAAGGAATACCAACACATGTAAAATCCTGTTTGTTACTTAAGGCCTTCTGCTGACCCCTGAAGCCCATCCAGAGAGCTCAGAGCTAAAAACTCCTGCCTGTTGGGCCCCAGTGCCTGCTGCCTATAATCTTGGCTCCTCTGGAGCAGAATAGTTCAAGGACAGGGCCCAGGGCATTTTCAATCCCAGGACTGGCAAAAAACAAAAGCTAAACAATACAAACCCTCCTGCCCATAGTAGAAATGTGGTTCAAGTGGTAGAATACCAGCTTTTAGCAAAAAAGCCACATAAGTTCTGATATCAAACCCCCCCCCCCCCACACACACACCCCATCTCTGGCCTAAAGTACATACTGTTTTTAACTGTGGTTAGAAGCACTCAGCTGTTTCAAAGCAGCTTCATATTAGTCTTTGTGCTACCCTTAAAGCTGCAGAAGAAACTTCCTTTCATCATTACTTTTTAAAAATGTAGTTAAGCATATGCCCAATAACCTCCACATTTTGATTTTGAAAGAAACAGAAGAGATCATTTTTTTCTTTTTCTTTTTTGCCAGTCCTGGGGCTTGAACTCAGGACCTGAGCACTGTCCTTGGCTTCCTTTTGCTCAAGGCTAGCACTGTACCACTTGAGCCACAGTGCGACTTCTGGCCTTTTCTGTTTATGTGGTGCTGAAGAATTGAACCCAGGGCTTCATGCATGCAAGGCAAGCACTCTACCACTAAGCCACATTCCCAGTCCGAGAGATAATTTTTTAAATGAATATAATGAAATCTAGAATAGTTTAAGGTAACAATGTACCAATTTTATGTAACAAAATATCTATTAATCATAAATATTTCTTGTATTTCAAACTTTGCTTAAGGAATTTATTAAGGAAATCTTTCCTTTCTGTTCCTTAAAGGAGGATCAGAGAGAGTTGAACTTAACCTATGATTCTGTGGATGGTTTTGATAGGGTTTTAAGGAGGTTCTTAATCTTCACCTGAATGTACCAATCTAGAAAATACATCAAGATAATGTTACCTGTGGTTCATGTCCATAATCCTAGCTACTCAGGAGGCTGATCTGAGGCAATTTGTTATAATCCAGCTCATGCGGGACAGTCTGTGAAACTCTAATCTCCAATAAACTACAAGAAAAGCCCTAAGTAGAGCTGTGGCTCAAGTGATAGAAGGCTAGCCTTGAGCATTCAAGACCGGAGCCCCCTCAGGTCCCCCCAAGACTGCACCCCTCAGGTGTGTGACACCCTTCTGCCACTTGAGGATGCGGAAGAAGACTGACATCAGGCAAGAGATGAGGAGGCCACTTGGGCGGTGAGAAATACATTTCTATTGCTTATACATTAAAAATTGTATGAAGTCTTTCTTCTTCCTCTCAAAATTGGGTAGAGTGAATTCTTCCTTCTTCAATTACAGAAACAGATTGGCCTTCGGTCCCAACTAAGGTAACTAAAAAGTCATAAATGTCCAGCAAATGTTTTTTGTTTAGGTGGCCATTAATAGAAAAGGTATAAAAACAGATAGAGGAAGGGATGGGAAAATATATGATCTCCCAAAATATCAAAAAGGCCTGACTTAAAAGTTGAAACCAGGAGAGAAATGAAAATCAGTCAAGCTTCCCTCCTGCTGTGGCTCCTTCCAGACACTAAGTTGCAGGTATGGGAGGCTGGAGAGGAGCTGTCTAAGTCTGCCATCTCCTCTGACATGGGAAAACCTGCCACAACTCTGTACTGGCCAGGCAGAAGGTGGGGGGCACACCCAGGAGGAGAAGCCCTAGAGCTCACCTGCTGGCCCTGTGGATCAGGTAGGCCCAGAGCAGCTCTCTAGCTCAGAAGAAGGGCAGCAGCCACCCAGGCCATCCAGAACTGCTCTCTACCAGTCAGGGCTTGCTAGAGAACATGATCATGTGTCCCCCACTCAGAATGAACATGGCAGATAACATTTATGAGTCTTTAACTCTCATACCCTGCTATAGGAGTAGGAAATGTTTCTTTCTTTTTAATTACTTGTCAACCTTGTTTTAGTAGAACTGCTAGAACTCTGCTAGAGCAGAACTCTGCTAGAACTCTGACTTGGTGACACTCTGCTATGTGTGAGATACCTGAAATGATTCTCATGGAAGGACCTGAGAGACCTGTGATTCTGGGTGGAAACTGGTAAGTGGAGGGAATCCCTCCCTCCCTCGTCAGATGAAGATGATGGTCAGCCCGAGGCAGGGGGTGAATCTCACAAGGTAGGGAAAGCACTTGTAAAAGCAACCTAATAGATGCTTTTGCTGGGCCTGTGAATGAAGGTGTGCTTTGGGTCTGAGCCATTCCCTGCTACAGTCACTCTACAATCATCTCGGGGTCCAGTAAAAGTAGAAGTCACCATTAAGAGTCTTTGTTAAACAAATGCAGCAGTGGTACATGCTGTACACTATGTTGAAAACTTTTGGGTGGGAATGGAGGGAAGGGTAACATTTGTCCAAAAAGAAATGTACTCTTTACTTACTTATGTAACTATAATCCCTCTGTTCATCACTTTATTTTGTTTTGTTTTTAAATTTATTTGTTATTAATTGAACACAAATTTTTTGACAAGGTGTTGTGCAAAAAGGGTACAGTTACATAGTAGGGCAGTGTGTACATTTCTTGTGATATCTTACGTCCTGTTTTTCTATTTCTTCTCTAGGTCAGGTAGACATATATACAATATGCAATGTATCAAGAACATATACAGTAGCCACGTGGCCACGCCCAAGAAAGTTCGCCTAGGGCTTTAAATATAATGTCGATATTAGACCATACGTCGACAGTAGTCTTATATGAACGTACATACCTAGCTTTTGAGCTATTGTATTCCACTGAGAGGTCAATTTTTGACCTTTATATGTTGAGTAATTGTTTGGTTTTAGTTACATACTGTTGGGTCACTGCCCCAATCCTGGGGGGAATACTATTTGACAAGCAGTTTTTGTTTCACAGACTTGGTCTCTACTGTCTCTCCATCTCCCATTCTTAACAGTCATATATCAGGGAGATCATGCCTCTTTGTTTTCTGTGTTCTAGGCTTGTCTCGCTCAACATTATTTGTTCGAGTTCTGACCGTTTCCCTGCGAATAACAATATTTCACCATTCCTAATCGCTATGTAGTATTCCATTGTGTATAAGTACCATATTTTTTGGATCCATTCGTCTGTGGAGGGGCATCTGGGTTGTTTCCATATTTTGGCTATTGTGAATTGTGCCACGATAAACATGGAAGTACAAATGTCTTTTTGATATCTTGGGACTTGCTGTTTAGGATAGATGCCTAGGAGTGGTATGGCTGGGTCATAGGGTAGGTCTATATTGAGCTTTTTGAGAAACCTCCATAGTGTTATCCAAAGTGGTTGTACTAATTTGCACTCCCACCAACAATAGAGAAGGGTTCCTCTTTCCCCGCACCCCCTCCAGCATTTGTTGTTGCCTGAGTTCAGAGTATAGGCCATTCTAACTGGGGTGAGGTGGTATCTCAGGGTTGTTTTTATTTGCATTTCCTTTACTACCAGGGATGTTGAGCATTTCCTCATGTGTTTCTTTGCCATTTTTATCTCTTCTCTTGTGAAGTCTCTCTTTAGCTCCTTTGCCCATTTCCTAATTGGTTTATTGGGCTTGGAGGGGCTTAGTTTTTTGAGTTCTCTGTAGATGACAGATATCAGGCCTTTGTCTGTTGCTGTGCTGGTAAATATCCTTTCCCATATCGTTGGCTGTCTTTCTGTTTTGGTGGCTATGTCCTTAGCTGTGCAGAAACTTTTTAATTTGTAGTAGTCCCATTTGTCGAGTCTTTCCCCTATTTGTTGTGCCCCTGGGACTATATTCAGGAAGTTCCTTCCTCTGTTAATCACTTTTACAATAATAGTAATAATAATAAAACAATCTGTTTAAAAAAAGACAAACAGCCTTTAAGATGGGCAATACCTCCTTAAAATCCTTAGTAAAATTGCCAAAAGGTGAAGAATACCTTCTAGGTTTCTAGAGACAAAGATTGAGCTAATGTTCAATCAGGCCATTACTTGGAACTGTTATAACTATTCATATCTTTTTTTGTTTTGTTTTTTGCCAGTCATGGGGCTTGAACTCAGGGCCTCAGCACTGTCCCTGGCTTCTTTTAGCTCAAGGCTAGCACTCTACCACTTGAGCCACGGTGCCACTTCTGGCTTTTTCTATATATGTGGTGCTGAGGAATCAAATCCAGGCCTTCATGTATACGAGGTGAGCACTTTTACCACTTGGCCATATTCCCAGGCCCCATCTCTCTCTCTCTCTCTCTTTTTTTTTTTTTTTTTTTTTTGGCCAGTCCTGGGCCTTGGACTCAGGGCCTGAGCACCATCCCTGGCTTCTTCCCACTCAAGGCTAGCACTCTGCCACCTGAGCCACAGCGCCCCTTCTGGCCGTTTTCCATATTTGTGGTGCTAGGGAATCGAACTGAGAGCTTCATGTGTAGGAGGCAAGCACTCTTGCCACTAGGCCATATTCCCAGCCCATCTCTCTCTTTTTTTTTTTTTTTTAACTCCCTTTTCCCAGTTCTCCCCAGTGAACCTGCAGCCAACACTTGTAAACCTGAAGATGGCTAAAATGGACTGAAGTGCTGTCATTTCAGTGGCTGCCATGAAAGAAGTCGTCTTTCTTGTCCTTCACCATGTCTCCTTATTTGACATATGGGGACTTATAGATGGATTTTTCCATGAGATTTCTAGATTTGGCATCTGGAATATAAACAGTCACAATCAACTGTGGTGGCCCAGGCAGGAGAGATTTTGCCCTCCATGTGATAGCAACTCAGCTACTTGGCCCTGCCTGGACAGGAGAAATGGATTTGTCCCTTTTGGCTGTGGAAGTAACGCTTATTCCAGGCATTTTCCTTATCTCTTTCTTGCCTTGGCCTGGCTGCTCTTTACCCCATGCTGGAAAGCAGAGAAATGAGTAAACTGAGAGACAGACCCTTTGCATCCTTGCTAAGTCCTTGGCCATAGTGCACACCTAGACCTTGCTGCTTCTCATCTGAGAGCTTTCTTTGGACAAGAGAGAAATCTAGTAGTTAAAGAAAATGGCAAAAGCATAATAGGGAAGAGTGAACTCTGGATAAATGAAGATAAATGTGTTATTTTGTGTGTGTCTTTAGTGTATGTCTACAGAGATTGGCTTATTGAAGGCTAAAAGACTAATGGGCTTTTAATTCTGCCACCAACATAAAAACCTCACCAAATTAGACCTAAAAAAACAAATCAAACAAAAAAAATACAGCATTAGGGCTGAGAATGTGGCTTAGTGGTAGAGTGTTTGCCTAGCTTGCACAAAGCCCTGGGTTCAATTCCTCAGCACCACACACACAGAAAAAGCCAGAAGTGGTGCTGTGGCTCATGTGGTACAGTGCTAACCTTTAGCTAAAAGAAGCCAGGGACAGTGCTCAGGCCCCAAGTTCAAGCCCCAGGACTGGCAAACAAAACAAAACAAACAAAAATACAGCATTAGACAAAACTCAACCTGCTTCTCAAGTGCCTAAAAACAATTGATCAATGTAATTCTGACCTCTCAACTGGACTTTGCATTCCCTTAGCTCAGGTTCACCTAAAAGTGAAAACTTTTTGCATATGTGTGTGCATGTGTATGTGCACGTGTGTATATGTAAATATCTTTTAAATGATTATTTTATAATATTTGTATACCTCTTATGGGGCTTGAACTCATGGACTGGGTGTTGTCACTGATCTTTTCCCCCCTCAAAGCTAGCACTCCACTACTCGAGCCACAGATCTACTTCTGGCTTTTTGGTGGTTAATTAGAAATAAAGTCTCACTGATTTCCAGCACTGGCTGACTTTCAACCCCAATCCTCAGATTTCAGCCTCCTGAGTGGCTAGCATTACAGATGTGAGACACTGGCATCTTGCTAACATTATTCTTAACTGCCCATTTACTGTAGTAGAAGTATGATGTATTTTATCTTCATTCTTCCATGTGCCACTTGTAATAATAGTTTTCCATTGGCAGGAGCCAGTGGTTCAGGCTAATAATTTTGGAAGCTCAGGAGGTCAAGATCTCAGGATCTCAGTTCAAACCCAGCCCTGGTAGAAAATCCAAGAGACTCTTATCTCTAATTAACCAGCAAAAAGTTGGAAGTAGAGGCAAGGTTCAAGTGGTAGACTACTAGTCCTTACAAAAAAAAGCCTAAGGAGGTCAAGGCTCCAGTACCTATACAAAAAAAGAAATGATTGTTGGTTTCTCTAAGTTCTTATCTCAACCAGTCCTAACTAAAAGACAGGAATTCAAGACAGGCACTGATATCTATAATCCTAATACTCAGGAGACTGAGCGTTGAAGCTCAAGGTTCAAAGACAGCCCAGGTGGAAAAGTCCAGGAGAACCTATCTTCAATTAACCACCAGAAAACCAGAAGTGGAGTAGTAGCTTAAAGTGGTAGAGTTCTAGCCTTCAAAAAGTGCTCAAGGACAGTGC